>NC_050576.1:207420504-207733709 GCF_011100635.1 Trichosurus vulpecula | reverse complement strand
TTTAATATAAAGTTTTGCCTCCATTACTTTGGGGGCTCAGAAGTTTTTAAATTTTATGTAGACCAATGAGCCTCTTTTTTTAAAAAAATCCATACTATTCTGTGTCTGTTATAAATTCTTCCTCTATTCATAGTTGTGTGAGGTATAACCTATTTTTCTCTAATGAAATGGAATGGAAAAGTATTAAGCTTGTATTATGTACCAACCACTGTGCAACCGTGTAGATACAAGTAGAAATTGAAATAGCTTGACCTCAAAGGAAATCACATTCTAACTGAGGGAGACAACAGTAAAGAGGGTTCATGTTTGTGGTTAATTCATAGAAGATGGAAAAGCCATAGGCAGGGAAAGCAGTAAGGCCAAGAGGGTTGTGAGGTATAATTTCAGGCCATACGGTCAGTCTCCTACCAAGAAGATAATTGGATTAAAAGTTAGTGTAGAGGGCTATGGGATCTCTTCAGCATAGGTAGAGATCTAGAGGTCAACATCCAGATAGCGGTGGGTATCCTTTGCTTGATGGAAACTTGGCAGTGAGGAAATGAAGGTTGGTTGGGGAAGGAAATTTTAGTCTAGAGTGCCCCTTATTAGAAACAGGTGTTTCTGATTTCTCTTTCTCCCATCTCATCATGTATTTGGGTATGGGGAAAGGAGGGTCCTGAATTATCAAACTGCCAGTTGGTTTTAATGTTTTAATGATGTGATTAAAAAAATCAGATCTTTCATTTATTTGTGGTGTATGGTATAAGTTAGTTCTAAATCCATTTTCTACCAAACTGTTATCCACCTTATCCAGCAATTTTTTTTGTGAAATAGTCTCTTCCTCAATAGATTTCATTGATGGATTTCTTGAACATTAGACTTCCATATTTGTTTGTTCTTAGGTTTTGCTTATCTTATGTCTTTCAAAGATCTAGATAATTTGGTGATTATGGCTTTGTAATAGTATTGGAGATCTGGTAATTCCAAAATTCCAAAGTCCTAATCCTCTAACTTCCTAAGACCCTAATGAACTTTTTGCCCACCTTCCTGCATGTGATTTACTTATTTTGTCTATTTCTTTAAAGTATTCCCTTGGCAGTTGACTTGTATTGTGGTAAATTTATAGATTAATTTGAATAACATCACTTTTTGCTATATTGCTGTGGCCTACCCTTAAAAATAATTATTTCTTTAATTATTTAGGCCTCTATTTCTGTGAAAATAGCTTTGTATTTGTATTTATGGAGTAGCTAGGTGACACAGTGGATAGAGTAGCCTGGAGTCAGGAAATTCATCTTCCTGAGTTCAAATCTGGCCTTAGACACTTAGGCCTGTGTGACCCTGGGCAAGTCACTTAATCCCATTTGCCTCACTTTCCTCATCTGTAAAATCAGCTGGAGAAGGAAATGTCAAACCACTCCAGCATCTTGGCCTAGAAAACCCCAGATGCTGTGATGAGGAGTAAGATATGATTGAAAAACACCTGAACGACAACAAAATTTTATTTATGTAAAATCTATGTATGTCTTGATAGGTTAAATCCCAAATATTTAATTCATTTTACTGTTATTTTAAATGGAACTTCTTTATGTCCTTTGTTCCTGGATTTTGTTGGTAATAGAGAGAAATGTTGATGATTTGGGTGAATTTATTTTATATCAGTGTTAGTTGTCTATATCACTTTTTTTCCTTGCTTCCTCTAGGGTTTTCCAAGTAAATCTTTAGATATTATACACAAATAGAGATGATTTTGTTGCCACTTTGTTAATGCCTATTTCATTAAGCTATTTTCTTGTCCTATAACTGCCATTTTTACTACTATGTCAAATAATAGTTGAGGCAGTGGATGTCTTTGCTTCACCCCTTATCTTATTGGCAAAGCTTTCATTGTTTCTGCATCAAAAATTATGCTAACTTTTGTTTTTCTAAATTAAATTTTTTTTCAGTTATTAAACATTATATATGTATATATATATATTTCTCCCTTCCTATTAATCTCCTCTTCACTTGCCCCACAACTGGGGGAAAATGAAATCAATACCTGTTTAACAAATAAGCATGATCAACAAAACAAATTCTCATATGGGCCATGTCTAAAAATGTGTGTTTCATTCTGCATTCTGCTATAATACCTCTCTACCAAGATATGGATATAAGTCTTCATCATTGGTCCTCTAGAATTCTGATTGATCATCACATTGATTAGAGTTCTTAAGTCTTTCAGATTTGTTTGCCTTTACAATGTTGTTACTTTGTAAATTATTCTACTGGTTTTGCTTACTTCATTCTGCATCAGTTCATAAAAGTCTTCCAAGATTTCTCTGAAACTTTCTCTTTCATTTCTTACAGCACAGTAACATTCTATTGCAGTCATAGGTCATAATTTATTCAGCCATTTCCTGATTAATAGACATGCTCTTAGTTTCCAATTCTTGCCTTACCAAAAGAGCTACTATAAATATTTTTATACAGATGTATCCTTTTCCTATTTTTTTGATCTCCTTACAGTACAGGCCTAGTAGTGTTATTTCTGAGTTTAAGTGTATTCACAGTTTAGTAACTTTGGAAGCATAGTTCCAAATTGCTTTCCAGAATAACTATATCTATTACTCCACCAATAGGACATCAACATGCCTGTTTTCTCATAGCTCTTCCAAAATTTGTAATTTTCTTCTTTTGAGGGAGGTGGGGTGTCAACTTAGCCAATCCGATGTGTCTGTGTTGGAATCTCAAAGTGGTTTTAATTTGCATTTCTCCAATTATTAGTGATTTTGAGCATATTAAAATCCATATGTCTATACATAATTTTGGTTTCTTCCCTTGAGAATTGCCTACTTAAATCCTTTGACCATTTATCAATTGGAACACATCTTTATTTCTATAATTTTGAAACATTTTCTTATATATCTTGGAGACTAGGCCTTTATGAGACAAATTTGCTGCAAAGATTTTTTTTTCTCAGAAATTTTTTCCCTAATTTTTATCTCTTTGCTACAGATAAGTGCTTTTGCTTGTATTAAGGAAAGAACTTTTCATTCCTAATCTTTTTTTTTGTATTTAAAAATGTAAATGCTATATTTTCTTAAAGGCTTTTTCTGCATCTATTTATATTTTAATTTTTATCATTTTGTTACTAACATGATCACTTGTGCTAAATATTTTCCTAACATTGAGCCATTTTTTAATTCCTGGCATATATCTAAATTGAGTATAATGAGTAATTTTTTGATGTGTAGCTTCTTTGTCAGCATTTTAAGTTTTTGCATCAATATTCATGAATGATATTTATCTATATTTCTTTTTTTTCCCCACAGTATCCTCCTTGGTTTGAGTATCAGAATCATAATTGCCTTACAGAAGGAGTTGTGTTCATTTTAAATTTATTTTTGAGAAAAGTTTATGTAGAATAATAAGTGCTTATCTTGAACTATTTAAAAGAATTCCCTTACACATACCTCTGCTCCAGGAGATTTTCCAACAGGACTTTATGGGTTATACAATATTTCTTTCTATGATTAGCTTGTTTAGATTCTTTATTTCTCTGGCTTGTTAATTTGGGTATTTTGTATTTTTATAAATGCTCATCATTTCATTTAAGGATTAAGGGTTGGTTTTTTTTTGTATAAAATTGGCTATATCAGCTGTGAAAATTTTCTTTTCCTCCCCATCAACTATGAATTTCTCCCTTTTATTTTTGACCTTAAAAATTGTGCTTCCTTTTCTCTATTTTTTAAACAAATAGTTTATTTATTCTCTGGTCTTAAAAAAACACAGCTCTTTGTTTATCATTTTCTTTACTATTTTATTTCTTCTTTGATTTTCACATATGCTTTTGTACTTATTTTAGAATGATTAATTAGTCTTAATGAAGGCATGCACTTTTTCTATATGAATTATAATTTTTATTATAGTATAGCTTGCAGTTTTGAAAACTTTTTGCTTGTCTATTTATTCATGAATTTTTAATGCCATAGAACTTGATAATTTATGTAAAGATATTGAGATCCTGAAAAATAATTATATTATTTCAGATTTCCTTTCAATAGTTGCTATGTCTTTCAGGTCTATTCTTTTGCAACATTCTATTCAAATCTGTATTTTCTATTTTATCTTTCTATTAGATTTGTCAAGTTCAAAAGAGGAAGATTTAAGCCTCTAACAATTATTGTTTTACATTTTAGGTCCAATTAATTTTTCCTTTAAGTACTTATATGTGGTACAATTTGGTGCATATAAATATTGTTTTTTGTTATATATGGAGCTTTCAAATATAGTTTCCCTATTTGTTTCTTTTGATAGCATGTATTTTGTACTGTTGTCTTACCTGAAATATTCTTGATATTTTGGATTCTGATAAGGAACAATAAATCTTATTCCACTTCCAGCTTTAAGTTTGTGTGTTTCTCTGTATGTTGCATATGTTTCCTTTATGTAGAAATGTTTTTTGCACCCATTCTGCAACTGCATTCTATTTTATAGGTTAGTTTAATCCATTAATATTTAAGGTTATTATCATTAAGTTTATCTTTCTTCCATCTATTCCTGTTATTATAACTTACTAAAATCATCATAAGGTACCATGTAGCTAAATTTGCTAAAAATAATCTAACTCCAATATCTCCCTAAACCATAGTCACCTCCATTTCCTTGCCTATCTCATGTACAGATCTCTAGGTTCTACTTTTATTGACATAACGTTGTTTATTTTTCCCTTGCCCAGTTCAGATTAAGAGTATGATTCAGGACTCCCCTTTCCCCCTTCAAAACACTTTCATCTGTATGAATTCATTTTCTGTCCTTCCCTCTCCCTCTCCCTTCCTAATTTTCCCCGAATTTTACTTCTGTTTTATCTCTGTAAATGATGTTGTCTCCTCAAACTCATATCCTTTGTTTTCTCAATGACCCTCTCTCAACATTGGACTTCAGTGTCGTACCAAAGTTTCTTCTTACAACATGTAAACATTAACTCTTCATTAAATCTTCATTTCATGCTCTTTGGACCTACCTTGTTCAAATTCTCCTTGTTCCCATCTTGGTTTTGCATGCTAGAGGTCCTGCCCAAGTCTCATTTCTTCAAGAGCAATGACTAAAAGTCTTTGATCCTATTGAAGATTCATCTTTTATCATGAAGTATAGCATGTTCAGCTTTAGTGGCTATGTTGTTTTGGGGGTACAAGGAGATTTCTTTTACTTTTCAGTAAGACACACTATAGCCTTTTTCTTTTTCTTTAATGATGAATAATACTGTGTGATTTGAACTAGTGCTTTTTGATATATGAATTTGCTTTTTCTCGAATGCTTGCAAGATTCTCTCTTTGGTATTGAAGTTCTGGAACTTGGTGACTACATTTCTGGGTGAGTTAATTGTGGGTTTCTTCTCAGATTGCAGCCTATGAATTATTTTGTTTGGTCTACACTTTCCCCTCTATTCCCAATATTTCTGGGCAATTTCTGGGCAATTTTCTGGAATATGGTATTTGGACTCTTTATTTTTAAAATCATTAAAAAAACAACTTTTTTCTCCCTGTTAGGCCAGCAATTCTGAGATAATCATTGCATAGCTCTGGCTTTAAGTTCAGTTTCTTACATTTTGAACAGATCATATTCCAGTTCTTCTATTGTTGCTGTCTTATGATTTTGCTCCATTTTTATTCATTACATACTTGTGTTCTTTCTACCATTCTTATTTTCAGAGTCTAATGCTTAAGATTTTTTATGTCTGTTCTTAGCAGTTGCTTCTCTTGTTTGTCTTTAAAACTAGGTCCTGATTATTACAAATAATAAATCCTATGAAGTAGTCACATGTGTTTAAATTAGTATTGTTTGAAGTTATAATTGTGTAGAATATGGTAATTGATTCCAGCCCAATGGAAATATGCAATGTGAGTTTGAATAATGCCACCAGTTTCTGGGTGGCATTAACATTCACCCTAATTGGTACTTAGTATAATTTACATTCAAATATTTTCTTTAATTTTTTTATTGAAATTCCAAACTCTGGAGACTCTAACAGTTACTAATTCTTTTTTGGGGATTCTAATTTTTTTTTACTATAGTATTTTGCTTTTTAGCTTGAGAATTTTCCTTTATTTTCTTTTGCTCTATTATATTTGCTAATTTTTGGGGTTTCCCCCTGTTTGTCTCCTCATCTTCACTTATTTTTACGTGAGTTTCCTCCTCTTCCCTTTTATTTCTTTCCTCTTCCTCTTTGGGTAATTTTTCTTTTTTTTTCCTTTCTCCTATATTTCTAGCTGTTTTGAGGTAAAGGAAGGGATCTGGTCTTAGCTTGCTGGAAGGTCCAGGTATATTGTCACTGGGAGTCTTTACAAAATAACATTTGTTGGATTGCTTTTGATGTGGATTGTGGCAAGCTATCATCTCGATAATGTCTTGGCTGCTTAGAATTGTTACTAGTGGCAAAAGTATACAAAGGTTATTTATAGTATGTAATATAGTGACTTTACTTGTCATCTTGCAAAAGAGAATTGGAACATAGCATAAGTAAAGAAATAGTGAATGTGTGTGATAGAAGATTCCTAGAGTGATGCTGAGGTGATGCTGTTGTTTCTGAACTTAAGGGAATAATTAGCAGCAGTAAGTTGGGGAGTAGAGCACAAAATATTGTTTAAAGTTAGAAAGTCTTCAGGTACTGCCTCCTCCTGAATCCCATTCATTGAGTCTTTGAAAGAAATGTGCTGAATATAACTTTTTTGAAGTGTGATAAAGTGAAATTAGACTCTAAAATGAGGCTTCTATGACTATGATTTTACTTTCAGGACCCATTTGGATACTTGGTAATTACTGTTAGCAAGTGAGGCTTGTCTTAGTGAATTTCTCTTGACTGAGGATGAAGAACAGCTAGAACCTTGAGCTCTGTCCATTTAAACTCCCCTTACCTTGGTTTCCCCAATTGTAAAATTAGGACATTGGACTAATCTCTGTTCTACATTAGGCCTACCATAGACTAGCCCAGTGATTCAGTCTTTAGATTAGAATGTAGTTAACTATAAAATCCAACCAAAAATTACCTTACCAACAACAAAGGCTATGAAAGACAAAATGTCTAATGGTTAACAGGATGCTACTCTCCTCTGTCTCCGTATTCGCCATGGCATTCTGCAATGATAGATCAGAAGGGTGTTCTTGTCTGGTTATAGTTTTCCCAAAACTTCCTGAGCGCCGAGTCACCATAGGCTAGGCTTTTAATGCTTCCAGGAGAAAGGAAGCCAAAGCAATATTTCATGCTCTAATCCCCTCGGCCAACCAAATCCTGAGGACAGTCTCCCAAAGCTAGCCTTCCCTATATAAAAGCAGTGATGAGCCTACCACAATCTCTGAGATCCATTCTCACAATAAATGATTCTTTCCAGTCCTTCCTTGATTAGGCATTCTCTGTATTACACTTAGTATTTTCTCCCATTTGCATAATCTAAAGTAATAGGTGGTGTGTTCTGTTTTTTTCTTCCAAGATAAGGTGACTTCTGAATTGCGAATATGTTGGTAGTTTGGATTCTTGTACTAAGTTGCTTGAAGCTCAGGGTGGGAGAAAATTTAGCCTTTCCAGCTTGGCAAAGCCAGAAGTAGGAACTTTTGTATGGAGGACAGTCACACCCTCAATTGAAGGAAAGGCTGGTCCTTTGGAGGAATTCTGAGTTCCTAGTACACTGCCCATGACTTCACCTCAGCCTGCAGTCTAGTAGTCTAAAGTCCTCCCTTTTACAAGAAGCTTTTCCCAGTCATCTGTAGTATTAGTACCTTCTCTCTGAGATTTTCCCCAATTTATCTTGTATATACCTTGTTTGCTCATGGTTGTTTGTATGTTGTCTCCTTTGGACTATGAGGTCTTTGAGAGTAGGGGCTATTTTTTTTGTTCATTTGTTTGTTTTTACGTTAATTTGTATCCCCAGTGCTTAGTACAATATGTAATACTTGATAAATGTTGGTTGACTTGACGATTCTTCCTAACTACATACTGACTTCTGTTGTTTTTACCCTGCTATCAGGGCCCTCAAATTTGGTACCCTTGGGAAAGATACTGTTGTCCTATTCTGATTTTGGCTCTTCACGTTGATGTAGTATGAAAAACTCTGGTTTGGGAACTGAGAGGATGTGGGTTCCAATCTTACCTCTGTTATTGATTACCTTTGTGACCTTGGTCACAGTTTCCTTGAATCTCAGTTTCCTACCCTTAGGGACTAGGTGATCAGAAAGGTCCTTCTCAACCCTAAATTTATGATTGTATGAATGGTTTAAAGAAAAATCACTTTGGGCTAATAGTGACTTCTTCAGAAAATTCATTTTCTTGTCATTGTTTATTGTTCCGTACCTTAGTCAACTCCTTCACACTTCGTGTCTGTTTCACCAAAGTGGATTTTTTGTGTTTCTTGGAAACGGCCCCTAGGCATCAGAGTTTTAGAGTTTCCTAGGTCTGAGCATAACTGATTGCTAACCTTGCATACATTTTTACTCAGTCACAAAATGTTTTTTAACCTTTCCTTAAACTGCAAATTTCATAAAAATTGCAGATCTGATGCTAAAGATCGTGACCAGCCTGAGAAAAGACAATGCTAGTATTAGCATGGATAAAAAGAATCTCTTTTTAAAAACTAACTTCATCATTTATCAATCTAATTATGATTTTCTTTTTTGAGAGGCAATTTATCCTCTCAATGCCTGGGATACAGAGTTCATTCAACTTTTTTTTCCATTATAAGTCATCAACTTAAGTCCCTTAATGCCCTTTTGGAAGACTTGTGTAGAACTGAGTCTCTGGAGCACATACAAGTGAGTCCTTTTCCATTCTTCACTAAATATGTGATCTCTACTGTGAAGGTTCACATAGATCACTACCTGTCCATTCCTTCTTACTCATGTAATTCTTTTCCATATCACTTAACAAATACTCTACAGAAGGTTAATCCAATTCACTTGAGGCCTTATCTCTTTTAAAATATATTGTGGATCCCAGTACAATGCTTGGGCTGCTCATCTATTATTCTTGCCTCCTGCTCTTTGACCATCCTACCTCCTTTCCTTTCTGTACAGGTACTTAAAGGGTCTTCATACTGCAAAAGAAATTGTATTGGTTTTTTATATCTTTTGTTGACTTGGTCTTTTATGGAGATAATTTTATTTGCTATAGCATCTACTTGCTCAAAGGCTCGAGATGTGGATATTCAGACTTCTCTCCCTCATCCAGTGTTATGCTAGTGTTATTTGGAAGTGGCAACTAGGTTTGTGACTTCTGGTAACTTGTGTTTGGGGTAATGGTGTGGAATGAAGGCTGTGGAAGATGTTTCTAAATGGTAGTTGCTTTATAATCTTTGGTATTAGAGAGGCAAAGAAATGTCTCTGATAACCCTCCCATTAATGGGTTAGCTCTTTTTCTTGAATAGAAAGCTGTATTTGAGTAGAACTGGCATAGAAAATCCAGTGATGAGTAGGATAACTCAAGGATGCCTACTTCCTGTGTGTTCCAGGAAATATCAGGCTGGGAAACATGAAAAGTTTATGTAATTGACTAGGAGCTCTATTCTTTTTATTCCTGAAATTATTACAGCTATATATTGTATTCCTAGTCATGGAGAACTCCTAAGTGTAAGTATGGGCAGTGGGAGGAGCATCTTGTCCTCATCGTTGGTGGTCTATTACAACATTTGTTTCCTCTTTATTTTGTGAGAAACATTTTGCTTTTATATTTTACTGGCACTCTAGCATTGTTACACACATTACATTTATATCCAGTGCATCTCCTTGGTAGCTCTTCCTTCTTGGGTGATCAATACTGATCACTGCTAAATTGGCAGGATATTTTTGGTAGCACTTGGAATACAATGCTAAAGGAACACCAGGCTGTGGTTCAAAGCCAGATCTGGAGACCCAAAATGCCACCTCTTGTGATCTACTTCTAAGACCTGATTTTTACCAGCTTCAATGAGTTAAATGCTATTTTGTGTTTGTTTTTAAGATGGATGGTGATGATGGTAAGGGCAGGGATCATTCAGCCTTTTATTTTTGGAGCTCCATTTAATGGTTACTTTTATAATTTTTTTACAAACATAAATCTGAACCTACTCTTCCAAACTCATTTAAAAATTTTGACTTCTAAACAACTTTGTTTTTTATTTTTTACTTTTGGAATGATCATTTTTTAAAATACAGACTCCTTGGGGGTGGTGGTCTTATTAAGATTGTGGTTTCAAGGTTTGTGTCTGATCTGTGTTGGTTAATGAAGGAGTAAAGAAAACTCAAAGATTTTGCAAAAAGACCAACAAGTGAGATTTCTCAATAATGCTGGTATGGGGAGAGGGGGTTCTCTTTTCTACACAGAGTGTCAGGCCTGGAGTCAGGAAGATTCATTTTCTCGAATTCAAATGTGGCCTCAGACACTTATTTGCTCTGTGACCCTGAGCAATTCACTTAGCCCTGTTTGCCTCAGTTTCCTAATCTGTAACATGAGCTAGAGAAGGACATGGAAAACTACTCCAATATCTTTGCCAAGAAAATCCCAAATGGTGTCAGACATGACTGAACAAAAGCAACAGCAACATTAGGCCTGATACACAGAGATAGTTATCATTGAAAATCAGAATCTAAGGCTGCTAAAAGGAAAATAAAAGCCAGACTACTTTTCTGCTTCTTGGAGTCTCTTATGACATTAGAGAATTAATGAACATAAATCCAGATCTAACACATCAGATGGACTTTGATCCTATCCATCTTGTTATATTAAATTTTAGACTAGTGTATTGGAAGCCCCCACAGGTGCACATGCTTTCCAACAGTAGGTGAATGGTACTAAATGTGCTCAATCATATTCTTCATCTTGGCAGGCAGTGAGTAGAGACAGGGCATATTTATTTTGCTTATGACGAATGCATGGTTACAAAGGCGCAACATGTTTTTATTCTGCGGATGCACCAAATAGTCCTCGTTGGAATCAGCCAGGGTGAGTTCAAATAGGCAGAAATCCTCTGGTCAGCACAAAGACCAAACTAGCAATTCTTAAGGCAGCAGGAAGCCGTTTTTTAGTGTCAGCTACGGTCAGGAGCATGTGTTGTGGCATTTGGAAGAGGAATTAGAGCAGTTAACTAATTGCACGCTTGGAAATGGCAAGCCACTTGAAAACTCAAAAGTCTGAATCAATCCCAACAAGAAATTGATGTAGCTTTGAACTTGACAGTTGTTATTTTATATTGAATTTCAAGTGCTTCCCTTTAAAGATGGAAAGTTTGCTTCCTATCCCCTAACCTTATCTTGAGTACTTTGCTATTCTTAGTCCATGTTTTGAAGTCTTATAGATTTAAAAGATGAAGAATGGACTATATTAATACCCTAAAACAATGTTGGTTTGCTATATTACTGTTTTCCATATTAGTAAGGCCATGTAACATTTACAGTAAATCTTGACTTGCTAATGAGGGCTAGGAGACAGAAAATATCCGGTTGGCCAACATCCTCTATTTCCTGAATTTTTGAGCATCCCTTTACATAACATGTCTGTTGTAGTTCACGATGGCACTTCTCTTTGAGTCACTTATTGGATACTTTCCACAACGTATTAATTTCAAGGCCTGTTTAAATTTCATATGGGAAATTTCCCATAAACCAGCTACTCAGGAAGTGAGTAGATGCTTCTTAAAAAAATTCCCTCCACTGAAGGAAAATCATTAAGTTTTCCTAGTTAAACCAGAGAAGAGAGTTGCTTATTTTTGCATTGTAACTATGTAGCAAAACACATGAAATCAAATGGGACTTCGTTGTTGGAAAGATAGCATACTGTGGCACTTTTTGAGAAGTGTCGTTTGCCTGGTTTGGAGTCATAACTTAGATTATTTACCATGCAGAAAAGTCAAGAAGAGAAAAGTGTCCTCTCCTAAATAGAAAGATTTCACTCATATGGGAGAGTCTAGTGATTGATATTAGCTTGAAAGGTTTTGAAATATTCAATGTAAATAGAAACCTCATAAAACACCCAATTGAAGTTTGAATGCGGCCTTCATATTCATGATTGTATTTTTCTTCATTGACTTGGGTTCTCTCCTCCCAGCCTCTCAAGTGTGAGTAATCTACTTTGTGATGCATAAGTTTGTTAGCCTCAAGTTAGCTGATTAATGCTCTACTACAATATTAGTTGGTTGGATCATAGCTATAACATAGATACATTAGAACAATGACTCTGGGATCAAAGTGTTTCCCTGCACTTCTTCCTCTGTAGGACAGCAGGGACCTAGTCATTGAAGAAGATATATTGATCTTGAAGTGGGGATGGGAGTAGTGTTGATGATGGAAGAGGAGGAGGACAGAGATGAGGAGAAAGAGGAGGAGGAGGAGAGTTACTCAGGCAGCAATAAAACTGACTAGAAAATATTTTGGTTGCTTCATGTGTGACCCTGGGCAAGATACTTCACATTTATGAACCTCAGTTTCTTTTTCTGAAATATGAAGGGGGGGTGTTGAGTAGACTAGATTATTTCCAAGATCTCTTCTTGCTCTAGATTTAGTGATCTATGCCATCAATTTTGGGGTTCCCACGGGCCAGATTTAATCTCACAGTTTCCATTAATATTCACTGTTCTAAATTCTCTTCTATTTTGAGCTTCTTAGAGGTCTTTTAAATGACCAACATTTCTTCATAACTCCTCTTCCTCCCTTTTGGTGTTATCAGACCACTTAGGTGGTATAGGAGTCATATCCAGATTTTTAGTTTTCTTGACCCCATTGAAACATGTATTGGTTATAATTAAATTTCAATTACGTCTTGGTTACTCTGGTCTTAGCCAGACAAGATGTTTTCAATCCATACAGTGTATGGTTTTGAGAGGTAGGGAAAATGGCACTACTATTGGCTGCTCCACAAATGGTTATGTTACTTCCTTCTTTCTGCCCTGTAACTTAAACTTTTGTATCCAAACAGATTTTCTTTATTCTTTCTTCCCCCGTAGAATGTGAACTCCTTGATAGAAGAGACTAGTTTTAGAAGAGACTTTTTTTTGCCTTTGTTTCCTCAGAGCTTTATCACAGTGCCTGGTACATAATAGGTGCTTAATAAATGCTTCCTTACTGACTGACGTGTTAACTGATTATATGGGTCCCTTTAGAAAATTTTGTCTCTTTGCATTGTGTTCTTTTTAATTCTAAAACCCAATTTTGCTAAAACGTATTTAGTGTAAGTAACAGAATCTGAGTTAGAAGGGAACTCGAGAGACATCTAGTCCAACCCTTACCTGAACAAGAATGTCTTCTACTTCATACTCAACAAGTACTCATCTGGTACCTGTTTGAATTCATGCAATGAGGGGGAACCTCTCAAGGCAGCATCCCACTTTTGGGTAGTGCCCATTGTTATGGAGTGTGCCCTTATATCAAGCTTTGGTCTGTTTTTTTTTTACTTGTTTTTTGTTTTTATAATTTCTACTCATTATACCTGGTTCTACTCTATGAGCAAATCTAATTTCAATCTAATTTCTCTTCCGTATGATAGCCCTTCATATTCTTGAGGTTGACTATCACATCTTCCCCTGCTCCCAAATCTTCCCTTCTTCAGGCTATACATACCTAGTTCTTTTAGATGATTCTCTATGTCATGGTCTCCAGTTCTTTTACTATCCCATTCGCACTCTTCTGGACATGCTCCATCTTGTCAATGTTCTTCCTAAAATATGGCACCTGCTGAACACAAGGCCCCTGATATGGTCTAATTAGAGTAGAAAACAGTGGAACTATCACCACCCTCACTCTGGATACTGAGTCTCAAAGTGAAGCTAGCTTTTTCATCTCTGATATCACAACATGAACTGACTGAATTTATAGCTCTTTCATTAACTACCTTTCGCCCTTTTTTCACAGGAGTCACTATTTTGGACTGAGCAATGGATAGACGTAGCTGTGCTTGTCACAAACTAGTGCATTCCTATTCAGTTTGACTAAGAATAATTGTTTCATTATTGACTGAATATGCCTTTTACCTTGGCAATTAATCTGCCATAAATAAGTTTCATTGCCTTGGAAATTTTATGGGTTGGATTTGTTTATCACTCCGATGGATTACATTAATGACAGGCAAAAAGGAAGCATTTCTAGGAAACCAGGAAAAAGCAGAAGGAATAGTGAATAGGCTAGTTGAGATATAGTGATTTCAGAATTTTAAAATTATTCCATAGAAAATGTAAGCTTAAGACCCCATTGCCAAACTGTACTTGTTGCAAAAAGTTGTAGGTGGTGGATTGAAAGTAGATTCTAAAGGAAAGTAGATATATTTTGATTTATAATGACTGTGAATTTGAAGGGCAAACTTTTATGTCATAGGTATGGCATCTCCAAGGAAAGTATATGTATTTTCTTTCCATGAACTCATGTCCACTGTTGATTTAAAATTTGATTTAGAAGTGGAATGGAAGAGGCAAGTCAACATTGGAAACCTATGTTTTCAATATTGTTTTTCAAGTTGGTTATGTTTAGTCTTCTGCAGGTTCTGAAATCCTAGTCTAGTGAAAATGCAGATGGTTTCTTGATTTTAATGTGTTTAATTCTTCCCTTTTTTTTAAGCTTGAAGAAGAATTCCAAAGAACGGCCAACATACGCAGAACTTATGGTGAGTATTGTTAGTAGTATAAACATGTCCAAACTAACATCTATTGAAGGTTAAATGACTCGAATATAAATTATAACCAAAAATATTATTGAAATAGTGAATTCACCAAGACATGAATGCCAGTGATTGATTTTTTTTTAATGAACAGTTCAGAGGACTATGTTTTATTTCTAGTCTGAGTACTGTCTCTTGTGTAATCTTGGCAAAGATCCCTTAATTACCATTCCTGGCTACTTTTATGGGAAACTAACAAAGTTATACAGCACACAGTTATATTTGCAAAGTGCTTTGAGATCTCTGATACCCTCAGATTTAGAAGGTGCTAAGGATCCTCCATTATTATTGCAAAAGGAATTTTAGACTTTAAAAAAAAAACCCAGTTTCTTAAAGAGTGGTACAAGAGGTTCAGAAGAATGGATATGGATTGATTGTTTTGGATGAAATATCAGGCTTATTCAATGTTATTGCTAGCCTAAAACAAGTTTGTTGAGACTTCATTAGAGTCCTATTCAATGAGAATTCATAATTTACCTTTTGCACTAACTATAAATTAAAGAATTTTCTCAGCAAATTTATAAAATCTTATCACAAATGTTTAGCTTACTCAAGAAAACGGTCTTTTATAGCATTTTGGGAGTACATGCATAACCATATTTCAATCACAAAGAAACCAAGATGATTCATTTGCAACATTTGGCAGTCATTAGCTTTTGTTGCTATATACATTTAATGATAATAGAAATACATTTCTTTAAACCATATTTTATATTTAAAAATGTTCACTAATTTAGGCATGACTTTCTCGGAATTTATCTGTTAGGTTCTGTCATCTAGATACGATGAGAAAAAGTGACCTGATTTTTTGCCAATGTCCCAATTACTAAGTAAGAAATGAGATTTTTCATCTTTATCCCTTCTCCCCACACTGAAACCACCACACGTAGAGTGCTAAAGATATTATTCCTGGAGTTCTTTAACCAGATGAAGAATAAAGTTACTTGGTGATTTAAAAAAGGTGCAGATAATAATGATGATGATAGCTTATTTTCATATAGTACTTCTTACAAAGTGGGCAGCTAGTTGGTAGAGTGGTTAGAGTGCTGGGCCTGGAATCAGGAAGGCCTGAGTTCAGTTCTGTCCTCTGACACTCACTAACTGTGTGATCCTGGGCGAGTCACTTAACCCTATTTGCCTCAGTTTCCTCATCTGTAAAATGAGCTGGAGAAGGAAATGGTAAACTACTCCAGTATCTTTGCCAGGAAAACCCGAAACAGAATCACGAAGGGTTGGACATGACTAAAACTACCAAACAGCAAAACTTTACAAAGCACTTTCCCTGCAATGGCTTTGTAAGGTAAATAGTGAAAGTATCATTACCCCCATTTTACAGATGAGGGAACTGAGTCTCAGAGAGCTTAGTGTAACTAAGGTTGCACAGCCAGGAAGTGGGCCAGCTGGGATTGGAACTTAATCTCTTCATTCTAGATCCAGGAAAGTGATGGGGGAGGTGCTTGAGACTGGCAAGAAATCATGGAACACCTTTCAGTTTTTCTGGTTTAAGCTTAAGATTTAAATTCTGGCCAAAGATCTGACTCTGCTGTATCAACTGAATTGTATTCACTTCAGTTGGATGACCCCAAAAGAAAAAGAAAGAAGAATTTTTGGTAGCTTTGCGACCTGAGAAGGGATAAATGTTCTTACTCTAGCCCTGAATGACCTTAGCTTTTCTCTTTGAGTTCCTACATCATCTATTCATTTTTTCCTGGCCCTGAAGGTAGTCTGGGCCCTTGTTCCTTCAGTGTTTTAGTCTGTGCAGAATTTTTGCCATCCCCATTAATGAGGTAGCTCCCAATGCTTCTCAGAGCAGTTTTACGTTGGGGCTGAGGTCTTGCGATATGGTCCAAGAGACAGGGTGATTCTTGAAAAAAAAATTCATTCTCTATGTGGCCTTCTTTTCTTACTCTGTTTATGAGCAGTGTGATTACCCGGCTCTGTTATCCTTCATATCATGTTTTAAGTATTCAAGAACAGTTTCAATTTAACAAGTATTTAAGTGCCAAATAGGTGTGAGACTTTTAATAGGATTTAGTGCTTATTAAAAATTAATTTTGACACTAGGAGTAGGCTGTTATTTTGTACTCTGAAGTGCTATTTGAATATGATCTTGCTTTAACACCAGTTGTCAGGCAGAAGGGTCCAGTTTATTCGTATGTGTCTGCGTATATTTAAAGAGCAATGCATTTTCCTTCCAAGTGGCCTCTTATCATAAAGGTTCACTGGAGCACATTTGAGGAAAGATGTTTGGTTCCAGCTTAATACTCACTGGCAGCTGTGTTCATTTCTATTAAGCTACCTTTCCAGAATATCTTAACACTGTGGTATTTTATGGCTGACATATTAATGTTGTGAGGTCTTGTGGGTTTTTTTTTCTTATTCTTCTTATGGCTTTAGACTTTGCGGTACTGGAATGGACTTCTCTTTTAAGACCATAACTGCTCCCTGCTTTCCTGTGGACTTGAGGTTTTTAATGGAAAATCTGAGTCCGAACTCCCTGACTCTAGCATTGGGAAAACAGATGCTGAGATACTATTGTTCAAGTTAGAAGACTAGATGGGCTGAGAGGGAAGAATCCCTTTCCAGATGAAATGGAGCACGAATAGAAAGCACTGCTAACAGTTTGCCATTTCCATCTGATGCAAGGAAAATAGGGGTGTTGAGTTGGTTTGTTTTTGACTTCTAGAAGACTCCAAATTATTTGAACTCAGGAATTAACAAATAGGTCATGCTCCCTATGACCCCTAAGATAAATTATCTACACTTTCAAACTATTATCAGTTGGCATGATTCAGTAGGACTTGCGTCCAGGAGATGATGGTCAGTAATGATGGGTATTTTGGGGCTAGGTCTAACTCAGGACAATTCAATGATTCAGGCCTGGGCTTAGAATTCAGTGAAATACTTATAGGCCATAAAATGCAATAAAACAACTTTATTAATCACAAAGGATCAAAAGGATACAATCCTCAAGGTTAAAAAGGATACTCATTCAAATAACTCTCTACTCCCTTCTGCCACCACACTCACCACCAGAATCAATGCTAGGTCAGAAAGACATCCAATCACTAAGTCACCATAAGCTAGCTCTTTTACACTTTAGGGGACAGGGAAGTCAAATCAATTATTCAAGCCTCATCCCCAGGCCTTCCAAATCCCAAACATGCACCTTTTAAAGGAAAACCAGTCTATTTCATACAAAATGGTGGTGTTCTTATAATATCTCATCCCTTTGTGGTAAGGTCTCCAAATTTTGTAAGTGATCTACCACTAAAATAGTCTTAAAAGAATTTGGACTTCACAAATAACACTGGTGGGAGAGCTTAATATAAATAATAAAAAATGTAAAACAATACAATCTTCTAAAAAGTAAATTCATACAATAGAGGTAATGTAAAGCATGGCTCAGCATAAGCCTACCGGTGTGAAAATAGCCATTATGACCAATAGCAACACCAAGAATATCAGAGCTCCAGATTGATGATAGCTCCAGCACAATCACCAATCCCCACCACAAGTACATTGGCAGAGTATTTAAAAGGTTTTAAGCCTTTTAACATCTCTCCCAGGGACTAAGTTCATATTGGGATGTCTCCCACTAAACTATCCACTAAAGGTCCCAGGCCCACCAGTCAAAACCTCCTCTTTCCTGGGAATGATGGCACAGGGGGATAGTACTAAATTTGAGGCCCCTCAGAGGTTTCCCTTTTTCTGTCCAGGTTAGATGGAGAGTCTCCCTCATCTTCATTCAGGGACTCAACCACCCAGTTAGCTAAAAGATCTCCTTTCCTCTAGGCAAATTGTTGCCTGCTAAGGGTATAAAAAGACAGTTTCATCTCTATATCATTAAAAAGCAAAATTGTTTTTGTTCAGTCTTGTCTGACTCTATGACCCTATGGACCAATACTGTCTGTGGGATTTTCTTGGTAAAGATATTGGAGTGGTTTGCCATTTCCTTCTTAAGGCAAACAGAGGTTAAGTGGCTTGCCCAGGGTCACATAGCTAGTAAGTGTCTGAGGCCAGATTTGAGCTCATTTCTTCCTGACTCCAAGCTCCCACTTCTACAGACTGATTATCTTCTCGTCCACCCCATGTTTCAAAAGCCATGCTCTAGGGTCCACAAGGCAGAGTATCATAATTTTCTATCCACCTAATGTGGCAGTAGGCACAGTGCTTACTCCTTGAGTTCCTGCTTGTGTGCCTCTCTCTAATTTCAGAGCTGTACCATTATCCTGATCAGACTTCACCAGTTGATCTGCCTAGGCCTGGTATAATGGTATCAGGGAAGGTCCATTCAGGTGGGGCACTACTTAAAAGCTAGATTCTAATTGCACCTGAAGCAGCTAGATCATAGGGACTTGAGTGTCCTTGTTAGGGAGCATAATTCCAGTCTACCAAACCCATCTCTCTCTCTCTCTCTTTAAAAAAATTAACTAATTTTTAGTTTTCAACATTCGCTTCCATAAGCTTTTGAGTTTTAAATTGTCTCTGCTTTCCTCCCTTCCCCCCTCACCAAGATGGCATGCTTTGATATAGGCTCTACATGTACTTTCTTATTACACATATTTTCACATTAGTCATGTTGTAATGAAGAATTAGAACTAATGGGAGGAACCTTGAGAAAGAAAAAACAGAACAAAACAACAACAAAAAAGAAAGAGCAAATAATATGGTTCGATCTACATTCTGACTCCATAGTTCTTTCTCTGGATGTGGATAGCGTTTTCTATCATGAGCTTTTTGGGGTTGTCTTAGATCCTTGCATTGCCAAGAAGAGCTAAGTCTATCAAAGTTAGTCATCACACAATGTGGCTGTTACTGTGTACAATGTTCTCTTGGTTCTGCTCACTTCACTCAGCATCAGTTCATATTAAGTCTTTCAGGCTTTTCTGAAATCTGCTGGCTCATCATTTCTTATAGCACAGTAGTATTCCATTACATTCATATACCACAACTTGTTCAGCCATTCCCCAATTCAAACCAATCTCTTTAAAAAAAATTCACCCCTTTCCTCATTGGCCCCTATCAAGGAACTAGCTGCAGAGACAGTTCATCTTTGTGTACTCAAAACTAAAGAACTCCCCATTGCAGCTATCTAAGGAAAGACAAAACACATCAATGCTAAGTTATAAAGGCATCTGCACAGGGCAGTGAGAGTTCCTTTGAGACCTCACTAGTGTCAACTGCCCATAGACTGTGTCTTTTATGCTTCGGGGGTAGGGAAATGAAACTGATAATTCAAGCCTGAGTCCTCTAGGCCAACCAAATCCTAAGAATGGCCTCCTTTTTCCCCATTAGAGGGAAACCAGCCCAACCCATACTAAGTGGTGCTCCTACCACAACAGGTGCTACAGTGGTTAGTGTTGACAGACTACCACTAATATGTGTGTGTGTGTGTGTGTGTGTGTGTGTGTGTGTGTGTTTAACATATGATTGGCAGGACTGGGTGCGGATACATAGTTGTGTCATGGTACCTTAATTTAGAGGTTATGCACAGAGGTTTTGGTGGTGGTGGATAGAAAAACAAGGTAGGTTGTATAGCTGTGGGGTGTCATACAGCACATGTTGGGTATCTTATTGTAGTACAATACACCATATTCATGATGGTATACTCTCACGCCATTATGCTAGGTCTGTTGCATCCTGAGAATCTCCTTCATCTTGCTTCTAGCACCCCACCTCTCAAAGTCTTAATTCCAAACCATGAGCTGGTGACTTTCAGAATGCTTTCTTGTCTCTGTTATTCTTAGACCATAGCTTGCAGGAGAAGTGGGTTCCTTCCCAACCTTTAATAGCTTCAAATCCCACACAAGAGGGCGAGTCAGACTTTCTATTTTGACAGTGACTGCCCATGACTCTGACTTCCTTGGTTTCCCCTTCCCCTTGTGGTTCCTACAACACTTTTCTAGCCTGTGAATTAAAAAATAAGGTAGAGAGGAAAACACACCCAGACTGATTTTGGAAGAATTACTTCAAGGCAGTTTGTTGGATTTCATGCCCAGATCTCCTGAACAAAGAGACTGGGTGGAGGCTGGAAAGTGTAGATTTGCTTCAGGAAACAACTTTCATTTGCCCCCCATCTTAAGTACTTGGAGAAAATCTCTTAAGTGTCCAAGAAATGTGGGGAACCCCCTGCCACCCAGTAATAATAAAAATGATTGTAAATAACTTGGTCAGTGCAAGTTGATGTATGAGCGCTTTGTAATCTAGAGGGTGGCACTGTATGTCACTGAGGACCGCTATCAGGTGGCTTAGAGCCCAAGAACCAACCAACCCTGCTCCTTCTCAGCTTGACTGGAGAATGACTTCTATTGATGACTTATAGAGATTTCCAGGCTCAGAGCCAGTTGTTAACACGAACTAATCTTGTTCCTCTTTGCTTTGAGGACTAACAATACCCAGACTGATTTTGGAAGAATGACTTCAAAGCAAAGTTGTCGAGGGACCACTGAGGGACCATCTACCTTTTCTGAGTCTGGCTTTTTGTTTTGTTTTTTCTTCACCTGATCTGTGTGCTGTTTCTAAAAACTTCTTTGGGCAGGCTTTGGGTTTCCCACAAGGTGACTCACTCTACCCTTTGCTGTCAGGTTTAAAATAAGTATAATGGGAAAAACCTCCCACCAGGCTATGTGAAAGTTGAAAACTGAAATCTCAAAAGTAAGGGAAACATGAAATGACTCAACTCTGCCATGAAGCAAAAGGGTGACATTTTTAGCTCCTTAAATTGTTATTTAAAATAATAGCAGCAGACACTCAGGTTAGAGATCAGAAGTGTTTTTGATACACCTGAAGAATAATGGATTCTGGTAAAGAATAATTTCATTTGGAATGGGATAGGAACATGTTTCTTTTACACAGAGATGCAGTATTCACACTTTGAAAGTGGTGCACTTACCAGGAACATAACTGAGGGATCAGAGAATTGAAGCATTCATGTACTTGAAAGAGTCTTTAACTTTTCTTTAGAACTGTGATAAAGTTTCTTACGTGATTGTTCTTGGGGAGATGTTTTTTTCTAAGACCAGATGTTTTTCTAAGTTCTGTTCATTTGAGATATGAAATGCCTGAATATTTATTTTTTCCTTTCCAATCTCTAACTTCTAAAGTTGTTTTAATCCCAAAGACACTCAAGAATATAGGCAAAATACATTTCTTCCCGGAAGGAAGGAATAGCCCTTCTCAGGCATGAGTACAAATAATGACTCTTGTTGGGGTTTGACCAGTCTTTAACATTACGGGTAAAGTCAAAAGTTTTGCCAGTTCCAAGGCAACCTAGATTGCCTCACCATCAAGTATCAAGGGCAGCTTTATAAGTTTAATAACTTATCGAATCAGTTTTCTGCCCTCTCACCTTTTCTCTGAGTAGGTCTAGAGGGAAAGGAAGGGAAGAAGGAAACATTTATTAAATACTTACTTCTGTATGTGCCAGGCACTCTGCTAAGTGTTTTAGAAATATTTTCTCATTTGATCTTCATATCTGAGTTCAAAATCAGCCTCAGACTGTTACTAACTGTGTGACCCTGGGTATGTCATTTAACTGCTGCCTGCCTCAGTTTCTTCATCTGTAAAAGGGAGGGTGATAATAGCACCTAACTCCCAGGATTGTTGTGAGTAGAAAGTAAAATAGTATTTGTAAAATGCATTGGAAATCTTAAAGCACTATATATATATGCTATTATTATTAATAAGTTATTATTACTTATGAATGCCTACTATATTTGGACATTGTGTAGTAAGGGCAGAAATCTTCATATGGCCCTAATGGGCTCATACAATCAGCTTCCTATCGAAGTCTACATTTTTGGCTTTTTTCTTAATATTTTATAATAATAATGTATTATTATTATAATATATAAAATATATTTAATTAAATAGAAATATAATATATAAAATATAATAAAATAATATAATACATAAAATATAATAATTCATTTTTCCAATTACATATAAAGATAGTTTTCAACATTCATTTTTGTAAAATTTTGAGTTTTTTTCTCCGTTCCTCCCGTCCCCCATCTCAAGGACAGCAAGTAATCATAAGTTATACAGTTATACATGTACAATTATACATGTACAATAAGTTATACATGTACAATCATGTTAAACATATTTCCACATTAGTCATGGTGTGAAAGAAGAATCAGAATAAAAGGGAAAACCATGAGAAAGAAAAAAAAAACAAATTAAAATAGTATGCTTTGATCTGCGTTCTGACCGCACAGTTCTTTCTCTGGATGTGGTAGCAAGTCTACATTTTTGTTATCCTGCTAATATTGATGATATATATTTCTGTTTTCTCCCCAGCAACATCAGTTTTTCACTCTGCATGAATCCAAAGCAACAGATGCAGCATCTTTCGTAAAACTGATTCTTGGAGACTAAAAACCATTGGACTCAATCACTTGGCCCTCCTGTGGATTGGTGGGTTTAGGGGGTGGAGCTTCTTCACTAAAGCATCAATAGAAACTTGGCATTGAGATGCTTATTTTTTTAACCCTGCCTCTCAGAAGGTTGTTTGTTTGTTTTTGTTTATTTTTTCCCAAAGGGGTCTTGGAATCCATAGTGTATAGAATGAACTGTCTAGTCAGATGAAATATAATAAGGCTCAGACTTTACAATTTTGAAAAGGTGATTAAATATTTAATGATATGTCACAAGACTCCTTAACCTTCTCAGCCTTTTCCTGTTCCTCTCCAAGGAGAATACATTTGTCTGGGTTAATAGGTGCTATGGTAGTTATGAAGTCCTATGTAGATTTATATTTTGTTCCTCCTATTATTTTAATATTTATGTTTAAATGCTTGATTTGAATAGATTCTGTTTTATGTGAGGTAGATCTTGTGAAAGAGGAGGCTGTGATGTCAATATTTATAGGGCTTTACAGGGGAAAGGGTTAAAGAACTTTTGGGCTCTAAAAGGAACAATTTAATATGCATCTTTAAGAACTTCAATAACAATCTTTTCTTCCCAAGAGCCTATTCCAACCGCTGCTGCTGCTGCTGCCATCTTCCCAAACACCTTATCCAATACTGGGTATTCATTAACTATTCTGTGTGATGTGGTAAAGTATCCCAGTACTACTTTGTCCGACTTTGGAAGAAGTAAAATCACTTTATCATGGTTCAAAGTGGAGACACAGCTTGCTTCTCATGGCATTTATGACACTTTTAACTTGATTGTGATATATACCTACCCCCCTACAGAAGGAGGGCATATATGTATGTGTGTGTATGTGTGTGTGTGTGTGTGTGTGTGTATTTGGTTTTGGTAGGCTGTGAGTCTTGCCAAGGGTCTTCTATTTATATTATTCTATGTTCAGTAAGGATGATTACTTATCAGTGTCTTGCAGGCTAGGGGAAGGATGTTATATATCCAACCGATCAGGGAACTGGTGCCTTCTTCTGGTTCTATCTGTTCTGAAGAGTGTATGCCACAGATACTATTTCTTTCTCTTTGTGGCTAATGGAGTGTTTGCTGTTCTTCTCAACCCCTTGCCCAATGGAGGAGTCTTGCCATTAATTATTTATCTTCTTAGTGGAGAGGTTTTATCAGGAAAAATTTAGGGGCAGCTTGTGGTTTCTTGGATAAGATGAGGAGGATCAGGGAGAGAAGTTAATGCCCTTGTGTTGACTCCAAGTTTCCACAGGCTGCAAACAGGATGAAGCCTTCTGCTGACAATACACAGTCATTGGACACAGGAAACTAGTTCCATTGGAACTCTCAGGAGGGTACACAGTCTGATTCAACAAGTCTAATTCTTTCCTGTGGCTGCTTCTAGATCCAGGTTCTGTGATGATGGACTCTGTGTGGTCATAAGACCAAGGAGTACCAAAGGTTCCAGGTAAACTTCAGATCTGCTATAACATGGAAACCGCTATTGGTCTTGGAGATAATTCTCACCCAAAGCATACTTCTGAAGTATGAGGACAACTGGGGTTTTAATTAAAAGGGTTGATCACAATTTCTCACAATGCTGATCATTATGTGGGCACTAGGAGGTGATGATTTGTTTCACTATACATTTGGAAACAGAAGTACAACTAAATCTTTTTATTGTTACTGTTGTTTCTTTGATCTCGTTCACTGTTGCCTTCTAAATGCAGTAGTGTTTTTCACATGCAAGTGTCATGCTTCTTTGTGTCTGCTTCACATGAAAGAAGATCTCTGTCTCCTACTACTCTAATTGCATCTATACTGAAACTGTCACAAACATCCTTGTCTGGCTTTGGAAGAGGAGCGCTGGGCCAGTGGATATATAAACATACTCTCTTTACCTTCCTCTGTGTCTCCAAATTGAGAAGTCATTTCTGTGATACCCTGAGAAGAAGTAGGGAGAAAAAGACAAAATATCACCATCCACCTAGCTCTTCATATTTTCATTTATACTGAGGTGTGCTTATTCTGCTTAGTTTAAAACAAATCTATCAATCCTTATGGCTTTGAATAGCTTTAAATGGTTCTGCAAGCAGGGACAAGTGTATTCTTATAAAAGAGGAGGCTGAAGCATATGTCAGAAAAAATGCTTGTCTGTGTTTATTATACCTTGTATTGTTTCTATCTTGTGAAAATATGAACTATTGGGGAAAAAAAACAGAAGACATTGCCTGGAAACAGTTTTGATTGCATCTTTAGGTAAAGTGTGAAGGTTTTCTTTTTCAAAACAAACAAAAAATCCACCCAGAGTTATCCAGAAGAGGCCTGAGTCAAGCCTTTTCTCTGCAGTTCTGTCTTTACATATACTTACATATATGATAATTATATAACACATATGTGTACACATATACATGTTTGTGTGAAACATTACACATATACATGTAGTGTCCCTTATATAGAAGCACTTGATTTATGAATAATACATCCATACAAATGGGCCATGGGGGAATCCATACATGCTCTGCCCCTCTATGAAGGCAACTTCCCTTCCCCCTGAATTTAGAACATGTGGGAATGATTGACATATGAGAGGTACTTTCAACAAATACTGAATCACAGAATCCTTAAGGGGGAAGGGATCTCAAAGACCATTGAGCCCATTCCATTTCTGACCTAGAATCCTCTCTACACTGTACTCGGTAAGTGGTCATACCGTCTTTGCCTGAAGACATCCCGTGAAGGAGAGTTAACTACCTCAAGAAGCAGCCTATTCTGCTTCTGGATAGCTCTAATTGTAAGGAAGGTTTGCCTTATGCTAATACTACACTTGCCTATTTGTAACTTCTGCCCATTGCTCCTAGGTCTTCCTTTTGGGACCAGGTAGGACAAGGCTAATCACTCTTCTACATGATGACCTTTCAGATACTTAAAGACAGCTATCGTTTCTCCCTAAGTATTTTTCCTCCCATCTAAACATCCTCAATTCATTTGGTTGATGCTCATACAGCACAATCTTGAGGCCCTTCATCATCCTGAATGTCTTCTTCTGTAAACTCTCTAAGTTATCAATAGCCTTCCTAAAAATATGGCACTCACAACCGAGCACCACACTCTAGATGTGTTCTTTCAAAGGCAGAACACGGCAGTACTATCACCTCACTTGCTGTAGATACCATGATTCTCTTAATACAGTCTAAACTTTCATTGACGATCTTATGATATCTTGTGTCGTATTCTTGATTCCTCTATTGAAGTTAGAACCAACTAAGCCTCCCCCTTGGTCTTTTTCTAACTGTTGTCTAGCCAAATTTCCCCATCTTCTACTTGTAATGTTGATGTTTTTGAACTCGTTTGATTTTATTTTTATTTCTATTAAATTGCATATTATTCATTTTGGACTAATGTCCTAACTGGTCAAGATCTTTTAATATCTTGACTCTGTCCTACAATGTATTGGCTATTTCTCTTAGTTTTTATGTCATCTACAAATTTGTTATGCCTTCTAAACCTTTGTCAGGTCATTGGTAAAAATGTTAAGACACCTTGGACTTAGCATAGCTATCTTGGACAGTTCACTCACACCTCCTTCCAAATGGAAGTCAAACCATTAATGACTCAGTCTAGCCATTTAAGCAGTGTGGAACCCGTGCCACTGTAATATAGTCTAACCCTAGACCATATCACTCTATTTTTGTCACAAGAAGAGCATGCGATACTTTGACAAATAGTTTCAATCAACCAATCAGTAAACATTTATTAAGTATCTAGTATGTGCCAGGCACTGTGCTAAGTTCTGGGGATATAAAAAGGGGCAAAATATAGTCCCTCCCCTCAATGCACTTACAATCTAATGCGGGAGACATCTGGGTAAACTCCACCTATTGTATTCCCTGAATCTACCAGTATGGTAATCCTGTTAAAAGAGGAAATGAGATTAGTCTCTTATGACTTGTTCTTGAGGAGAACATTATACCTACCTCCTTTTAAAGATTCACTCCCTTTATTAATATTTCTAGCATCTTGTCAGGAGTGAAAGTGTGATAATCTGACAATGGTTTGTAGATTCAATTCTCTTCTCTTTTATCAAAATCAGGACACTATATGTCTCCTTTAGGTTCCTGACCTTTAAATGATCACTGCCAGTGGTTTGCCAATTACATCTGCTAGCTGAATGAATGAATGAATGACTCAAACAATAGAATCTTTTATTAAGCACTAACTATGTGTGAGACACTGTGCTAATGCACCGGGAGTACATATAAAAAATTAGACAGTCTCTAGGATGTATTTCATTGGGCATCACTTCATTTATTTTGGGTATCAATTTTCTATTATTCCTTTTGGTTTTGTCCTTTCTAGTCCAAAGTTCATTCTCTTTGGCAAAGAAAACAGAAACAAAATGAGAGTTGAGCAACTTTACTTTCTCTCCATAATTAGTTTTCATTATCTATTCTCCTTGAGAAGCAGCCTAGCTCTTCTTTCATCTCCTCCCCTTCCCCCAGGATAGCTACTCTACTCCTTTTTTTTTAAATTATTCTGAACTTTTAAGGTGCCATTTCTAATCCAGATGCATAGAATCAAGAAGTGACTAATAGTCAACATATTTTCTCCATCCTTCCTCTAATCTGGCAGTCTTGGATACTGTTGCCATTGGGGAGCCATGTTCCTAGCATCTTAAATTAGAACATGAAACGTATTTATCCTGAAAAGCAGTGTTACAAGCAGTGGTTAGGTGTAGTTGAAAAGTACTATGCTTCCATCATGTTATTGGTTAAATAGGCATTTGTAGGCTGGCCTGGAAACTAAACCACCATGTATTAAATTGTTTTCATGGGGAAATGTGTTTCAAATTCCAACCAATTACTTTAATATGAAATTTGGATCACAAACTGCTAATAAGTGGGGGACTGCTTGTAAGATGTATATATGTATGCATTCTCTACATATACATGCATACATAATCATATTTAATGTCTTGACATAAGATAATTTAATCTTAATCACCTGTATGTGTGTGTTTATATAAGCAACCCTCTCCCCAGTTACATATATGTGTATGTACAAATACAGATACATACACACCTACACAATTCTTAGCCCACATATTATAAAAATCAAAGGAAAATGTGCATACAGAAAAAAAATAGGCTATGTTTTTCCAAGTTAATTTGTTAGTGTCCTATGTCTAGGTAAAGTGAGATATAGTTATATTGTATTTGGTTCATGATGTTATTTATTATAAACTGGCTGATTTATTTTTACGTGAAGATTCCTGAATTTGACATTCAAACGAGAGGTTTCCTTCAAACTTTTCAGTTTGAGAGGTCATACACTTGCTGCGATGACATTACTACTGTTCAAAATATTTTGGGACTTTCTTACAGAAAAGTCTTCAGAGCTGTAGTAGAAAAGAAATCTCAATCATTGTTTTATAATCAGCTCTTATTTTCAAATAACAATTAAATTTGATTTGATCATCCACTTTGTAGAACTTGGCTCCAAATGACTTTTGACTTTTTTTTCCTGGAGAAGTGAATTTAATCCTCAAAGTAAATATTGCCATATTGAGGTTTTTCCAAAAGGATGGATTGTAGATTCTGAAGGTCATTCTCAAAGAGGAACTTGATGAATGATTTGAACAAAGGCAACAGCATCATTGGATTGTGGCTGATCTTCTAAGGTGACTACTTTGAAAAAGACAAAACTCATTCAGATATATACTTCCTAGTATGTGTGCTTAAAAATGATTCATGGCACTTGGTCACATGTCACTTCTATACTTTCCAATTCAATAAACATTGAATGTCTATTGTGTGCAAGGCACTAAACACCAAGCTCTAAAATTTATATAACACATTGCAGTTTTCTGAGTGCTCTCACAAACATTTCATTTCGTGAACTTTTCATTGTGGCTTCTGGGGTAGACAAATGAATGACGTTATCCACGTTTTGCAGGTGAGGCTATAAGTTCAGTCAGAGTAAGTGATATGTCTAAAGTTACACAAGCTAATGATAAGTAGTGGGACTCTGGGCTCAAACTTCATAGATGATATCTTGCAAAATAGTGACAGTATGAATTGTGGGTCATTAGAAACAGCACGAAGCAGTTAAAGTCCAGTTTCTGACACATACTGGCTATGTGACCTCGGGCAAAACTTCCTATTCTCTTGACTGTTCTTTTTAGATTCCCAGGTTGCTGAGCAGGTCCCAGGTTGCCTTGGTAGAGGAGTTTCTTCATCCCAGAGTTCTCTGTACTCGTGGTTCTCAAACTTTTGGGCCTTATAACCCTTTTCAAGAACATTGAGGACTCCCCAAAAATCTTCTGTTTATAGGAATTATATCAATTGATATTTTCCATATTACAAATTAAGACATCTCAGTAGTATTATGAAAATAGTTTTGTCTTTGCTGACCCTCTGAAAGGGTCTCAGGTTCCTTCAGGGGTGCTGGGCCATTCTTGAGAACTGTTATTTTATACCATTGAAATCACAACTCCAGTGTTTATCCCTATTGTGGATTGATTCTACATTGATATGTGTTTATGTGCCTTTAGACAATTTATTTTGAATGACTACCATGGTTAAGCCATCAGAAAATGGAAATGTGGTTGTCTTTAACTACTTCTTGATTTCACAGCAGGGATTCAGATGTAACACCTCTGATCAAGGCAAGAAGTTTTAATTAAATAATTTTCCTTAATAATTAGAAGTGCAATGATTACACAGTGAACTAGCACTTTGTTCTTCTTTGATAAAATGTGTGTTTGTACATAAAAGGTACACATATGTACACATGTATAGAGAGACATTTTTGTCAGTACGTTTCTATGTCTCCCTATTTACAGACAGGTTTTTGCCTGAATTTTTAGAACTTCCATTGGGCTGTTCAAAAACCATTGGAGTCATTAGTTTTGATTTGAGCTAAGTAGAATAAACAGATGTCTGTCTAAGCGAATACTAATTTAGTTGTCTTTTTCCATTTCAAAGTGATCAAAGAAAAGTTCTTGAAACCTGCATATCTTTCATTCTAATGGATTCTTTGTTTTGTTCTTTTTACCTCAGGTTAGATATCTTGACATTTGTGATACATGTGGTTCTCTTTCAAAGTAAGCTGGCATTGCAGCTGGTTTTGTCTCCTTAATGATTCAAGTAAATTCTGGCCAGACTTTATGGGGAATTTTCAGCACACAGACAATGCTATGCATATTTAACTGCACATGTATAGATCTGAGACTGGATTTCTGTTTCTGGTTGCTGAAAATTCAGTAGGCTTTGACACCAAGTTGGAATTGTTTTTCTTTGGGTATTGGCAGTCTAGTTTATGAAGGAGGTTAGATGATGCCCTTATCAGCTTGCCATCATTACAATAGCATATTTTGAAGAACAGAGACCCCTGCATAGATTTTCTTTGGGGAAAGATGTATCAGGCACCTCCCAGTTTCTTGGCCCAAATCCAAATCTAACATCTTACACCATGTATCAACTGAGTTATACTTCCCAGAGGAGACCAAGAACAATTTTGTGACAGATGAAAACTCTCCTTCCTGAATTCTTAAATGTAATTTTAAAGGCCCTAAAAGGCATTTTTATTCCCCCTTTTCTTGCTCCCTTTGTGAATGTATGTTTGTATGTGTGTGTTTTCTTTTTCTTTTTCTCACAGAGCCTGAACTGTTCTGATTGATTGTCTTCAGCTGCAGCTGAAGGCCAGCCAGCCGGTTTATAGACCTAGTTCCAGCATCAATTCTCGCTTTGAAAAACATGACATTTAAAACCAGCCTTTGGTTTTCCTACATATGGATCTGATGGTTTTGTTAAAGATTGTTTTTGTGTCTTTTCTCCTGGAATACATGCCTCACTTGGACACCACATCCCTTTGACCTCAGAACACCTTTATTTAGGTGCCATGGCAACTATTGGGATAGATTTATATGATACTGTTAAGTATCAGTATAAATGGAGGGTATTAATATCATCGGCTTTATTCCAGTGGAATACTAATGTTTGTGTTGTTTGCAGTTAGTAACCCTAAAAACTGAATTCTTTGTGGTTTGAAACTCCATATTGCTTCACTCTTTGTTTTCTTTCCTTGACTTCTGCCGTTTATCTTTTTAATTGAGGTCACAACCTCCTTTACTACTTGTCAATATTGTGTTACCAGATGTTGTGGTCTAGAAAATGAAACAACCCACAGGTCACAGAATCAGAGGAAGCAGGGTGCACACAATAAAGGAGATCCTGGTTTCTCCAAATGCACTTGATTTAGTATCACTGTAGCATAACCGCAAAGGAGGAGAAAGATTTTTTTGTTCATATTTTAAAACAACACTAAAAATATCTTTTCTGACAGAAGAGGCTCATTAGCTTTGCTAAGAGAATGGACTCAGAGGATATAATAAAACCCCTTATCTTGGGTTTGGAAATGCATGGGATAATAATCCATTGATTCTGACATCTGCTATACCCAAGATCTAATCACTTGAGTTAGATTCTCATAGCTTTATAACTCTCGTTGGACTTTGGAAGTCATGTTAGGTTATCCATAGAACTCTTCAGAACCAGTGGGACAAAGTTAGTGAGAGGAATGAAAATTCTGTAGTACCAATTAGTTTGCCTTATCTAATGCTTTGGTGGTTAAATGAATCTTCCATTTTTGTATGGTGGGCAGATAGTGAGGTGATAGACTTAAAGTCACCTTCAGTTCTTCTATCTCCAAATGGAGATGTTATTTTCTATAATTCTTTCCTAGTTCTGCAACTTTATATATTCAAATGGAAATGTGCCAGAACCAACCCTAGTGGAAGAACATATTCCAAACTGGATAGAAAAGATTTTACCCTTGGGGCTCCAAGGCAAATCAGAGTACTATTTAACTTGCAGTATGAGATACTTTATTAGAAAGTGAATCTATAATTGCAGTCTATCCTCAGGTATAATAATGATTTAAGCAGTTTCTCACATCAGAAGATGCAGTTTTTATGATTACTTAATTCATTAATTCTTGAGGCAGATAAATTCCATGAAATTAGAAAGAATTTAACTTGACAGGGTTGAAGATTTCTCATTTCCATCATATTTTCCTTCTATTTCCTTCAGATAAGTAAACAAGTTGCCAAGGAATAAATAGTCCCTAAAGGAAAAAAAAATACCTCAGGTTAAGTTGCACAGGCAACTCCCTTCTCCCTTTTCTATGCAGTAACTTATTTTACCTTAGAAATACAATATCTTTCTTTTTGGTCAAAAGTTCACTGCCTCTTTCACTTAAAAAAATTATACAAAAAACAACCAGTGTAGGAGGTAGCCAAAAACAAAGGATACATGGAAAATTAGACAATCTACCATTTTGTATGTATGATTCTGACCCTGTTCCCTTGCTGTGTGAACTTGTGGGCATTTTGGAGACTACCACAACCTCAAAAATGGAAAATAGATGTAATGAGAAAAATCTTCTGACTCCTATACCTCATCTTCTTGGGGAGGTACTTAGGGAAGTACAGTACAAGGCAATTTTGTGTAAAGTTGGTTCTTCTCAACTGGACTTTGTTCTCTCACAGTGGGAGAAGATAAGTGGCATTGGAGGGTTGCTCAGACATCCTTCTCCCCTCTTTTTTGGAGGGTGCTCAGATATCCTACTCCTTGTTTTTGGTCCCTCTGCTCTCTTTTGTCTGCTTAACACATATACCCTGTTAATAACTGTCTACTAGGTACAATTGCTCTTCCTTATTCCCTTTCCCCCTTTCCTAAAGCAATAGAATAGATGTTTAGTGAAAACTTGATTCTCTTTATTATCTTTTGATAAGTTTGTCCCTGAATTATCAAGCAAGCATAAATTGCATGTTTACAGATATTATTTAGCAGTCTCTTCATAGGTGAACCTTTTGGTAAATTGACTTCAGATTTACCTAAAATACTAAACTAAACAAAAACAATAATAGTAACAACGCTTTTCTTGCCCCAGGAAACCAAATATTGAATTCCAGAGCTACCAAGGTGAAGTTATTCTTGTGAGGGAAATGCTAACTAATATGTTACCCACCAGAGAGATGCATTTCTCTACATATTTTTTGATACTTGTTTATAGGCACAGAAGTGCAATTGACAGCTCTTCCGATGTGGTACTTAGGAATTACACTTGGGTCTGGGTTTGACTTTTCAGGTCTTACCCTAGGAGACATAATTTCAAACTCCCTCTCCCACTGTTTTTTTTTTTTTTCAGGAAGAATTCCCATGGAAATAAGAGCCATTTTTCTTTGTCTCAGGAGAGACTGGAAGCCTAAATTGAAGCATGATAGCCAGGTTATGGACTTTGTGGGCGTGGATTTATTTTACAAAACAATCAAAACCACCTCCTCTTCTCTCTCCACTCTCCTACACTCACCTTCTTCTCCCATTGTCTCTCCTCTTGTCTCCTCCCTTCTTTTTCCCTTCCCTGTTCTCTCCTCTCTTCCTCTCCTTTTCCTTCTCTTCTCACTTCCCCTCCCTCCCTCTCCTTCTTCTTTTCAAGAGAAATTAGAAGTGGATATTAATATAATTTTAATCTTTTTTTACCACTCAGCTGGTAAGAACTAGTAATTGTAAGTAACTTCACATTCCTTTGCACTTGGTATTTGAAGATCAGAGTTTAGCTCTTTGCTTTTGAGATTTTACAGTTGGATTCTCAAGATTTGGGTTATATTTTTATTTACTGAACAAGTGGTAACATTAAAGAATAATTTTATCTCGCTTCATCTTTTCCCAGGGAATCATCTTGCTTCTTTGTGAGGCTTCCGGTTTTATTTTTAGGGATGGGCTGTACTGTCAGGTGAATTCTACTTAAGAGTCACAGAAGGTATAGGAAGGCATAGGAGCTAATCTGAGTCTCAGAGAAAGGTTAGAGGTCTACTTTGTCCTGTGATTCAGGTTCTTGTGCACATGAGCCAGGTCAGTAACAGCTTTGTCTATCTTCCCTCGTGTTGTGCATTTATTTCAATTCTGTTCTCACCTCCTTGCCTTACAAGGCAGTATGGCCTGCTAGATAGAGGTAGATAGTATGCTGTAGTATACAGGAATGAAGACCTGTGTTCAAGTCCAACCTTGGACACATATTAGCTGTGATACCATGGACAATTCATTTAACATTATATTCCCCTGTTAAACTCTTTGAGGTTACAAATTACAACTGAGTTGCCATTCAGCATTCAGTTTATATGGTTGGAAGGAGTTTCCACACTGGGAAGAATTTCTACATTTGTAAAATCACAGGCCTAGTATTCCCTGTCTCCACCTCCCCTCCCCAAACAAACAAAAACAAACGGTTTTGCTCCCAGTCTCAGATTCAGCCAGGTGACTGGGGATGATCGATCTGGTTCCTTGATGGAAAGTAACAGATTCATTTCTTTTAAAACTTCAAAAAAAAAAGTGTGGCTTGGGTTCACTCTGGTCTTGACAATTTTTTTATCTGTCTAAATCAGAGATTTTGAGCCTTTTGTGGTATCATTTACTCCTTTGACATTCTAGTGAATCCATGGATCACTTAGAATAATGTTTTTTTTTGAAATCACAATGGAAGGAAATACTAAATTTCAATTTGAGATTAGTGAAAATAAAGATGCCGTTTTTCCCACTTCTCTTGCTCCTAAATTTCCTTTTATTTCTCGTGATTTTCTCTTGTGGCCAGGTGGAAAGTAAAATAGTCACATCATTACTTGAAGGCATTAAGCATCTATTTGTGGAGGTAACTATCCTAGGTTCTAGTGCTTATTACCTAAGTGTTTGCTACTTAGCACTTGGCACAGTGCCTGGCATATAGTAAACACTTAACAAATACTTATTGACTGGTTGTATGACTTTGAGTGAATCACTTGGTATCTCTGGGCCTCGGTTTTCTTATCTATGAAATGAGGGCGTTGGTCTAGAATGACTCTCAAGATCCCTTCCGTCTTTACATTTATGGTCCTAGAGGTAATCACAGTTTTGACCTCTAAGAGTTTATAAATAGAAGCAGGAACCTCATCTAAAGTTGAACCATGAGATGTTCTGTTTGGGGGCTATGAGAGAAGATGGGATCTAACAGCAGTATTTAAAGTAGGAATGCTCCGTAAAAGGAAGCTGCGAAAAGAAGTTTGTGGTCTAGTACATTGCCTAATTTATTTGTGTAGCTACCCTTGCAAAGTTTTCCTACGTGGACAATGACATGGAATGTCCAAGCTTTGTATTTCCTTTGTATTTCTAATATGAACAATATGTGATCTAAAGTAGAGATAGCCATCAATTTGATTTTATGTGCTATTCTCTTGTTTCTGGTATCCCTTCCCTCCTTTTTTCCTTTCTTCCTTCCTTTTTCCCTCCCTTCCCTCACTCCTCCCTCCCTTCCCTCACTCCTCCCTCCCTTTCTCCCTTTCTCCCTTCCTTCCTTCCTTCCTTCCTGCCTTCCTTCCTCCCAATGCCGTTATGTAAGCTGCAGTCTTTCTTGGAGGTCAGGTATTGAACCAGATGTGGTCCCTTACCAGCCTGAGAAGTCTAACAGTTCCTATAACTATGTTAATAGAAGGAGGGTTGGATATGCTTGGGGTGGCAGGTTAAAAAAATTAGGAGTTTTATTTTCCACTCTATAAACATGAGTAATTTGGAGAAATATATGCTAAAAATTATGTGTATAGTGTGTGAGACACAGCTGCTTAAATATATTCATATTTGAAATGGAATGTCTATAAGAATTACAGTTTTGGAAATTGGCTTGTTTTATCCTTCCAGGAAATATGAATGATGAAATTGATTACTTGATGGGCAGCACCTTTTACTGACTTCTTTTGTAGGCAGAGAGGTTGTAGCTTCTATTGATTGTCTTATATGAGAAACTGAAATTTCCCCAAACCGTTTCTGTACAGGGAAACATGATTTCTGAAATCCCCAGCTACCTACATAATCACTGTTGGTGTTTGAATAGACGAGGGAAGAGGAAAAAGTTGCAATGGAATGTTTGCAAAGCTGGTGTTAACTACAAAACTGTATTATGTAATTGGGGGACACTAGAGGGAAGGGGACAGTAAAACAACTGAACCACTTCAGACACTTGCCATGCTGGCTTAAACAGTCTATATAGTCAGTTCTCTGAAAGTGATCTTTTTACCACCATACAGAATTTATCTGTTAGCATTTTGCAGAAGTCACATATAATGCATATGAAGAAAGCAGAGCAATTTTAGCATTTTTGATTAAGTTCTGTAGAAATGGTCCAAGTGTTTTCACAAGGTTTAATTACAGTTCCAGGACGCATGTATAACCTATCAGCTCTACTCACCTGTTTTTGGTAAGTGTCCTTTAATCTCAGATTTATCTACCAAGATTACTTATTCCTCTATGGATAATTAAGGCTGTTTAATATTACATTTTTTGGAGGGGGCAGTTGTGGCTTTTATTAAAAAAACTCACATAAATACATTTTCTAGTCCTCAGATTTGTAGAATATGAAATTGGGAAGGAAACTTAGAGCTGATCTAGTCTGGTCCTTTCATTTTATCAGTGAAGAAGCAAGAGAGTTCTCCTTTTAGTTCAACATTCTGTGAGTTGCTTGTCATAGCAATGGATGTGAATTTCAAATGTTTTTCAACAAATACCTGGGATTTTAGGGTAAAGATAAAATTAATAGATGTAATTAACTACTTCCCTGTGTTTAAGCCCAAATCTAATATGAGGAGAGCTTTAGGTCAGATTGCTTTAAAAATCCATGACATGGATGGTAATAATTTCATATGCTAACCAGGAACTCCTGCTAAATTAGCCATGGTACTTGAAATGCTGTCTCACGAGGAGGGAAAGGTCATGCACTCGCTATTGTCCGAACGCCAGCCAAGTTCAATTTATTGTCTCTAAAATGATAGGAATTTGAAATGTTTAAATAACTCCTTTTTGTAGATTCTTACCCCTTTTCAGTTTCTTCCTGACATTTGTAATGTGTTGCTCCCTTTACCCAGTGGAAATGCTTCATGGTGCTTTCCACCTGAGATAACTGGTGTGGTTGTTGGTTTCTTCTTCACACATTATATTCTGCCTTCTGCTTAAATGTCATATTTGGGCTCACTGAATATAGAGTTCATTAGAACTTTGTTAAGTGAGGGTCTCAGTAGAATGTGGGTAGGATATTTCAATGCATTTGAATTGAATGTTGAATTTCAACTCTGGCCTTAAGACTTTGTGCTTTTCAATTGCCATGAGAGAGGAGTCATGGGATACATACTGAACTTTGTTTCTTCCTGCCTTGAAATGTATAAGATACATGTGTATGTATGTGTGTGTCTGTTTGTATATTTTCAGGGTGTTCCAAAAGCCTTAGCATAGTTTTAAGCTTTAAAAGTATGCAGATATATATATGTATATATATATATATGTATATATATATATATGTGTGTGTGTGTGTGTGTGTGTGTGTGTGTGTGTCTATATATATTTAAGCTTTAATAGCACACACATATATATATATTCACACACATATGATGAAAGGTATGCATATGTGTGTATACATGGTATTCTAAAACTTTTGGAACACCTTGTATTTATACACACACATACTTTTCTTTATATATGTATGTATGTATATATATATGTATGGACATACATTCATTTATGTGTATGTATAGTGCACGTGCACACAATACATGTACACATGTGTATATACAATGCACACATATTACATGCACATGATTGTGTACATGTGTAAATTTACATGTGTTCATGTATATATACACACATCTGTGTATATATGCAAAATGCATGTGCATGCATATACACACAAATTTGTGTTTGTATATGTAAATAATGAACAGGAAGTAATGAGTATCAAATAAGTTTAGTAAAATAAACCAGTGGATTATATTTAAAAACAATTAATTGAGACCTGATGAAAAGCACCTCTGAATTGCCTTTGCTACACTTATTTGCTTACTTTGATTAATCTGTGTGTTAACTTATGCCTACTGTTTGTTATCCAGGTGGGGGGGCGGGGCTTTGAAAGACTACTCATTATAAATGGTCTTTTTGATTTGTTCTGAAACAAGGATGATGCCAAGATGCAGGGTTTGGGGACAAGAGAAAAACCCCAATCTTGCTACATTTTGAGATACTGAGGAAAAAAATTAATGGAAAAAATAATTTGTCTTTAAGAGAGGTTGAGTGGTGTAGTGGTTAGAGTGCTGAGCTGAAGGAGGAAAACCAGGGTTCAAATTCTGCCTATGTCATTTCCCGTCTATGTAACCATTGTCAAGACACTTAAACTCTCTGAGACCCAGCAGACTCCCTGAGACAATAAATGATAAATGGGTTACAATTGGTTGGCACCAGTGGCAGGAATTCCCACACTAAGGAAATTAAAAGTTTTTGAAATATTAGCTTTATTAGCTTCAATAAATCCTTCATATTTCTTTTTAGCATTTAGGGGATTTATTTATTCTGGGCTCCCGTTCCTTATGTGTCCACCTTACCCTTGAAGTTGGCTATATAAAGGGTTGTTTATTTGTTTTTAAATCACACTGGTTCTTGACAATCTGTTTTTATCGATCCCTCCCATACAAGCACTAATAATATTTACCAAAGGCATAGTCAGTTTTGCCTTACAGATATACAGACTTGAATAAAAGTGCCACCTATCCTGCACAACAGAATATCATGTAGAAAGCTATTTTCGGTTTCCTTCCACCTCTTTCCTATTAAGGCTAGTACTAGTACCAGTGGGAAACACTCATGCTTTCCATGACATTAGGAAGGTCAAAATGGAGCATTTTTCTGAATCGCTGTTCTTTTTGAGTAAAGGAATGGATGTGCCCTTGAACCTAGTGATTGCTACATGTCTATTTCCTTGGCTAACCTCTTCAACACCTCAAAAAGGGGAGAAAGGTGTGTGTGTGTGGGGAGACATTAATTGACACTTTAACTCCTCCTATTAGTGAAGAAGCCTTTACTCCGATCTTGTATCTCAGGATATTCTTTAGGTCAATATTGCTGCTGAGGAGGATGGATAGTGCGCCTTTTTCCAAACCTCAAATAGTTGAATTGGTTTCTCAATGTGTATGTTATGTATACTGAAAGTCACATTGTGTGTTCTTTTCATTATCATGTTACTCTGTGAACTGCTTCAAACAACAGTTTGAAGTGAGAAAAGAAAAACAAAATTCAGCCAAAACACTCAGCCACTTCTTTCTGGCAAAGTACTTGCTGTCACTTTTATAGTGACGCTTTGCAAAATAGTTTTGCATTAAGTATTTAAGAGCAAGGTATCCTTAAAGTGATGGTGTGTTGATCTCATAAAGAAAATGTTAAACCAATAAATATTATTTTAAAAATTACTGTTAGTCTGTATGCATTAATTGAAATGGAGGTCACAGAAATCTTGTCTACCTTGAATGCTGCTGATTTTCTGAAAAACGTCCACCAGGCATGAACTTTATATGAATTGACCTTCCCATTTTCTGTATCTGCCCTACTTCCATCTGAAGAAGCCCCCTCCTCATCAAATGAATGAACCCCTTGGAGAAATCTTTAGTAAGGCATGTTATCTGTAATGTACTTTAGATTTACTATTCTGACTCCCATCTAATATTAGGAGGGAAAGGCCAAGATTTCTTGATTAAGATCAGATGGCTTGTGGCTAGGAGGTATCCAGATGACTTAACTGAAGAGTTTGAGCCCAAGCCTTTTTTCCCCTTCTTTTGCTTTTATTTGGCTTTTCCCCAATCTGAACTATTAGGCCAACTGCTCATAATGAGTTTTCTCTGGACATATACATGTAACATTACCAATTTTTATTCGTAGGTTCAACCAACAGTGCAACCCAGACATCCTGGGAGAGAAAGATAATGGGCAACAGAATGTTAAACTAATATTGAGCCCTCAAGTTCCTTTGATTTAAGCTGGCTTTGACCCACTAGACCCACTTGTCTTGATCCAAATCAAGACTAGAGAAGAGCAGGTTTTATGTAGATTGCCCATGGGGTTCACAAAGCTACAGAAATGAAAAGGTCCTAGTCCAACTAGGCCTATCAACATCTGAATAGGAATCCTTTCTACCACATCCTTACCAATTGGTCCTCTAGCCTTTACTTGAAGACCTTCTCAGGCAGCCAAATTGGATAGCCTGATTCTTAGGAAAATTTTCCTTATATTGAGCCTAAATTTACCTCTCTGCAGTCTAGTCCCATCTAGTTCTTCCCTCTGGGGCTACAACAAATCCTATCCCTCTTCAAGTATTTGGAGGACCATCTAATGGATGACAGCTATCACATTTTCACTTAAGTTTAAAATGACTTTGGAGACTATGTCACTGTGAAGTATGATGTATTGAGTCAGTGCTAAGGGAAGGGTGAGAAGGCATGGGGGGAAGCCTGGGAAGGAGCTCTCAGCCTTCCTCAAGTTGATCCCAGCATGGAGATTCAGAGCTTCCATTAAAAGTCACAGGGCTCCTTGACCAGAGTAAATTCTTTAGAACTGTGGGGTAAAGATTAGTGATTGGACTTGTGGTTTCACTGACATAGGAAATTCCTGGATTAGGAAATGCTACTTATGCAGGTCAGCATGTTCTCTGTAATTTATAGTATTATATAGTATGTATGTATATATATATATATATATATACATATATATATATACATACTATATATTATAGTATGTAATTTATAGAGTATTGCCTACAGCATTGGGAGTTTTTCGTGACTTGCTCAGAGTTACACACTAGTGTGTTTTAGACGTGGGAACCAACCTCTGGTCTTCCAATCCAGGTCTTCCAGCCTTTTAGCAAGAGAACTCCAGCCCCAGCACAGGTCAGCAACTGAGGCCCCATGGTTTTGGTTCAACAAGTCAGCAGCATAGCAGGCTATCTGTGAAGTCTCCAGCCCCAAGCAACAAGCTAGTGGTCAGGCCCAGGCTTTGAACTCAGCTCTTTATCACTTGCACTATGCCATAATTGGAGCCAGGGAAATTAAAACAAATAAACCAAGCTGACTTTTTCCCCTTTACCTGTTCATATAGAATGTGGACTCTCTCTCTCCCCCTCTCTCTCAATTTTCTTTCTCTGCTAAGGCTGTAGATTATTATTGACATCTTTTGGAAAGTGGTATCACAGACACTAGCACTTACAGTTTTTACCTAGGATCAGGTTCCTGTGCTCCCTTCAGAGCCATGTTTTACTTTTTTTGGTCTAAAAACTGAACAGGAAGGCAATGGTGGAATCCCCAAATTTGACACTTTGAGTCTGTTTTTCGTTTTCAACTTCTATCTCCTTTCTCCATAACCCATTTTGTTGTTTGTGTTATTTTTTTTCTTTTCACAATCTGTCTAGATATTTCTTTCCTTTATGAGACAGCCTCCTTTTTGCAAACTTCCATTATTGCCTCATTCATCAACTCTGCTTCCATGAAAGGCTCTGTATTCAGGCTCTAAATTTGTGAATCTATGAGAGGCAACATGGCATAGTGGTTAGTGAACTTTCATCAGAGCCAGGAAGATCTGGGTTCAAGTCTCCTCTCTGACCCATAATGACTATGTAGCCATAGACAAGTTCCTTAACCTTTCAATATTCTAGTTGTTTAATAATAGAATGTTTAGTGATAGAATGTTTAATAATAGAAGTCTTATAGAAGGGGCTCCTCATTGGTCAGATTTTCCTCATCCAGGACCTCTCTAATACCAACAAAATCATTGGTTGAATGCTGTGGTGCCCCGCCCCCCTGCCATATCCAATGACTTTGCTGGGGATTTCAAGTCAGAGAAAGTAGATCAGATTACGAATTTGAATATTTTGGTTTTATCTGTAAACATAAAGACATCTAATAGTCTCCATCCCCCCAAAATCCCTAAAGAATCATGCTTTTCCTGTTTCCCTAAATAAGGCAACCCAGAATTACATAAATACATAAGGGATCTCTGATTAGTATAGAAGACTCATAGATTAATAAGTTCCAAGTGTTGGAAATCCTTCCACCAATATAGATCAAAATTTGTGTGGTGTGGTGTGGGGTGTGTGTGTGTGTGTGTGTGTGTGTGTGTGTGTGCGTGAGTCCTAGGGAGTTGACCAAAACACATAGAGGTTAAGTGACTTGACTAGGTTTACATAGCTAGTAAAGTGTCAGAGGCAAGGTTCAAACCCAGATTTTCCTGAATCCAAGTCCAATACTCTAACGATTACATTATGTTACCTCCATATCTAAAGAAAATAAAAATGATAATTGCTTTGCTAAAATTAATGGAAAGGTTAGTTTCCATTTTAAGTCATCTAAAATTTCTAATAGGAAAGCAAAGTAGCACAAATGAATTAATCTCCTAGATTACTTGACCAATGATTGAGTCTTGACCATTCATGTAGCTACTTAATCCTGGAAAATTCAATCTATTATTTGGAATTAAAATAAGTTAGGAAGGCCAAATATTTATCAATATTGATTTTGTCCCTGATAGCTATGGTTTATAAAGACCTTCGGAGAGTTTTAAGACATCTTATGGCTCTGAGCAACTTTTATCAGATCCGCTAAATCTACATTGACCTAGCCTTTATTTGCCAATAACAAACTTTTCCTTATCCTAGTCAGTCTTACTCTTCTTGCAGTCCACTCTCTTAGTAGGCTAAGAGAACAAATGCCTTCTTATAGCCAAATGAAAGAATTTTTAAGGGAACACAAAAGGATAGAAAAGACAATCAGCACCTATTGCATTTATTTTAAGTTCATTGCTATTCTTTTGCCTCACATGTTGATTTTTCTTAAATTATGGGTCTTTGAATAAAAAAATAACTTGGTATATATTCAACCTCTATCCTTCTTTTACAGATGAGGGAACTGAGGTTCAGGGACATGTTGTGACTTAGCCAATGTCATGCAGATAGTAGACATCAGAGAGGGGACTAGAACTCTTAGTGTTCTGACTCTGGAGTCAGAGCTTTTTTCACTATATCCTTTCTGATATAAAAATGATATGAATCCATCCTCTAACATTTGATGGTCTGGGCCATTGCTCTACTGGACAAGTCAGATTACTTTTGTGCTTAGGAATAGGGAGTTCCTTGTCCTGATGAACTCACAGAGACTTCCTTTTCTTCTTTGCTATGGAGGGAAGAAGGGGAAAAAAGTCTCTCTCTCTCTCTCTCTCTCTCTCTCTCTCTCTCTCTCTCTCTCACACACACACACACACACACACACACACACACACACACAAACACACACAGATGCCTAAAATGTCTATCAATGGGGATCAAGCATAGAACCTAAAAATTGTAGCTTTAAGTATGCTGCTCTGACAATGAGATGCTGCTAACCTTTCAGGTGTGGATATCATCCTCTATTATGGGTTCAAAACAACTGTATGTGTAGGATTATAGGATCTCTTTCTCTGAACATCTTGGAGTACAGGCCTAATAGGATTTAGAACAATGTCTTGCACATAGAAGGCACTTAATAAATGTTTATTGATTGATTAGAATCATTGGGTCACAGTTTAATGATTTGGGGGCACAGATCCCAATTGCTTTCCAGAGTGGCTATATTGATTCACAGCTTCATCAATAAATCATCAATGTGCCTCTTTTCTCACAACTCCTTTAACTATTGTCATTTTTCTTTTTTTGTCACCTTTACTAATGTGGCGGATATGAGATGAAATGTAATGTTGCTTTAATTTACATTTCTCTCCTTGGTAGACAGAACATTTTTTCACATGCTATAGATAGCTTAGATTTCTTCCATTGAAGATTACCTGTTTATATCCTTTGACCATTTAACTAATGGCAAATGGCTCTTATTTTTATAAAGCTGATTTAGTTGTTTACATATCTTGGAAATAATCAGATACATGTGCTGCAAACCTTGTAGTACAGGGATAGGGAACCTGTGGCCTCGAGGCCCTCTAGGTTCTCAAGTGAGGCCCTTTGACTGAATCCAAACTTCACAGAACAGATCTGTCAAAGGGCTATACTTGAGGACCTAGAGGGCCACATGTGTCCTGTCCTAGTATTTAGAAAGAAGAACCCATGGATTGTTGTCAATTCAGCACACGAGGGAACTCAATCATCTGAAACTATAATAGTCTTTAGAACATCTATAGCCTTTATCTTTCTTTTCTTTAGCCATCCCTGTTCCTTATGTGCTTCCCAGAATTAGTCAGTATGAGTACAAACTGTAATTGATTATATACATGATCTATTACTTGCTTTGGAGATTGTGTTTTCTTGTTTTGTCTCCCTCTTTAGAATGAGAGAGTCTCTTGTGAAGGACCCTCTCTTATTTAGAGTGTCCCAAAAATCTTAGTGCAGTTTAAAACTTTAATATCTTAGAACACTGATGTTTCTTTTAATGTCCTACCTAATGTCATGTTCAATTCAACACCTACTACATGCTAGGCTCTGGGGATACAAAGATACAAATGAAGTAGTCTCTATCCTTAAGAAGCTTGTATTCTTGGAGGCTGGAATGGGGTAGAATATAGCAGAGACTTGGATGAATAAAGACTAAGTCATTTCAGAAGAGAAAGAGCGATAACACATGGGTGGATGTAAAAGGTGGAAAAGGTGGCGTCTGAATTAAAGACTAAGAGATAACTTGTGCAGAGATGGGAGTGGCATGCTTAATTTGGGAAGCAACAAATAGGACAGTTTAGTTGGAACTTAGAGTACATAAAGGGGAGCATTAAATAGACCTTTAGATATATGAGATATACATATATATATATACATATATATATATAATTTAGATATATAAGAGATCATGGAAGGCTAAGTGATTTCTAAGCTCCCTTATAGCCCTAAACATTGTAAAGGGATGGCTTTGCCCACCACCACTTGGCCACTGGATAGCAGCAGTCTAAGAGTATTTGTGGTCTCAAAGTATGTGAAATATTTTTCTTGGAAGACATTTTATTGTAAAAACACATTTTCTTCTCATCCATCTTTGATTTCTTTGGAAGAATAGAATTGTGTGAATCTGGAATATTTTGATTAGTCATTAAGACTCTGGCTGCAAGCAAATACTTAAGAGAATTCATCATGGCAATTTGTGGTTGTGAATCCAAAGGACAAAAGTGCATGATACAAATGAAATCTGTATGTTAAAGTGCCTAGCAAACCTTAAAGCTCTAAATGCCCATTTATTATTCTTATTTTTATTACTATTATAATTTGGTTTCAGTTAATGATATTGGTTCATTTAAAATTTCTTGCTGTTGAACAAATTTGACCTAGCACAATTTGCTTCTCTAGTTGACTATTGGATAAAGGTCAGTTTACTTAGCTATAAATAGTCTTTGAGGGTACAATTTCTGGAATGGCAAAGGGACTATGGGTAATGAGGGGTGTGTTATGAAGCTGGGAACTTGGTGGCCTTGGGAGAGTCCTTTTTGAATATTACTTCTTCCCCTGTAAAACAGAAAATTTGATCAGTCTCCCAATTATTGGGGCCTCCTACATTCCAATTTGTAGGGTTCATGGCTAGAGCACAATGAAATTTGAACCATCTGAAGAATCACGGCCTCAGGGATCTGGGTTTGGCTTTCTGCTATTTAAGATTTTTATCAATGACTTGAATAAAGGAACAGATGGCACACTCATTAAATCTGAAGTTGACACAAAGCTGAGAGTCAGAATCCAAAAGGATCTTGACAGGCTAGAGCCCTAAACCGAGTCTAATTAGTTGAAATTAATTAGGAATATATGTAAAGTCATATACCTGCATGTACATATGTCATATGTACATAGGTATAAATGGAAAAAATCAACCTCACAAGGAAAAGATGAGGGAGGCATAGTTATCAATCATTCTGAAAAAAAGATCTTGGGGTTTTAGTAGACTGCAAGCTCCATTTGGGTTAGTAGTGTGAGTGGCAGCCAAAAAAAGTTAATCCAATCTTGGGCTGCATTCAGAAACATAATGTGATAAATAGACCCACTGTACTTAGTCCTGGTCAGGATTCATCTGGAGTATTGTGTTTAGTTTGGGGTGCCATGATTTAAGAAGGACATTGAAAAGCTAGAGAATGTCCAGAGAAGGTCATTAACCATAATCAGAATTATGAAGTCTATGTCCATATCACAAAAAGACTGGATGAAGGAACTGTGAATATTGAGAATGAACAAGAGTAACCTCAGGAGGGTATGAGAGCTATCTATCAGAAATTTGAAGGGCTGTCATATGGAGTAGAGATTAGACTGTTTTTCTCTGGCCCAAGAGGGGGACAACCAGGAGCAAGTAGTGGAAGTTGGACATAGACCAATTTAGGCTTGATGTCAGGAAAACTTTCCCACCAATTAGATGTGTCTAGAAGTAAAATGGGTTACCTTGGGAGGTGGTGGATTTCCCCTTCTTAGAAGTCGTCATGTAGAAGCTGGCTGACCATTTGTTGGGTATGTTACAGTGAGGATTATTTTACTCTATGGGCTGGGCTAGATAGCCATTGAAATCCCTCCAAATTTTCAAATTCTGTGATTTAGAAACGTATTTAAATGAAACAAGGACAACAAACGTACATAACAGTTATGTTCATGGCCACAGTGGATTTTTAACACAATGGAAAATGTTTTTTTAAAATTCTGTCTTTGACAAGATTTGGGCCTGTTCCCCCTCTATGTTAATTCTAACCTTAGACTCATTAGCCCTCCAACCCTGACCTATTCCTTTCCACTTTTGTTAGCATCACGAAGAGAATGCCCCAGTCCCTGACTATCATGAGACTGAAGAAACACAATATAAGCATTGGCCTCGGGGTGAGGACATCTATTAAAATTCTATTATATTTTAGGTACAGTCTCACTTCATTTAGGCCAGGCGATCTTAACCTCTAAACTTCTCAGAATTATATTTTTAGATGTATAAAGTAAAATATATTAGAATGTAAAGGTAACCAATTATACTGAGTTATCAAAATTTTTTTTAAAAAATTCACAGACCCCAGGTTAAGAAGCCTTGCTTTAATCTATTAACTATAGAAATCTTTGTGATTATAGGTTACAGGAGGATCAAATGAAATAATATTTGTAAAACACAGCATAGTAGCTGACGCATAGTAAGTGCTTAATAAATGCTTGTTTCCTTTTCTCTCCTTTACAAGTGACTAAATGAATCAATAGTTTGTTAATTTCTATCCTCATAGAAGTAGAATTCTAGAATCCATGGATTGTCTTAATCCCTCTTCATATTAGTTGTGTGTAAGTCAGCAGTCATCCTGAATGTCCTGAATACTTGCAGTGGGGGATTTCCCCCCACTATACTCCCTCCCACCCAGTGCTTTATCCCATAGTAGTCACTGTGTGTGTGTAGATATTAAAAAAAAAAAGTACACATAAATGCAATGCTGGCTGTGTGGTGTATGCAAAAGAAGTATACAAAAATATAATGTGTGGCTACATTGACAAGGGTATTATGTGACACCTAGATCACAGACTCATCTTTATGAGTTCAAATCTGGCCTCAGACACTTACTAGTTGTGTGACCCTGGGCAAGTCCCTTAACCCTGTTTGCTTCAGTTTCCTCATCTTTACAATTGTCTGGAGAGGGAAATGGCAAGAAAACCACAAATGGAGCCATGAAGAGCCGGATGCAACTGAAACTACCAAACAACAACAATTGTGTGGATTTCAGGAAATCTGGGTACCAAGCCTGGCTCTATTTGTCGGGAAGGTCATTTTTCCTTTCTAGACCTCAGTCTCCTTATTTGTAAAAGGAGTGTGGTGGTACTAGACAGTTAAGGTCCCTTCCGGCTCTAATATTGACTAGTTCATTTGCTATAGTCTGCCTTTTAGGCCTTTACATGGTTGTCCTAAATCACACACTGTTTCAACTGCAGTGGGCTTCTTGTTGATTCCTGAGCTCAGTATTCCATCTCCTCCCTCTTTGCCATTGCCCAGATTGTCTCTCATACTTGAACTGCACTCTCTTTCATACTTAACTTCTTAGAATCCCCTTCATCCACTTATGTACCACTTCGTGCAGAAAGGCTTTGCCCTTTCTTGTTAGAGCTCTCCTGTTTTTCAAATTATTTGTGTATATATTATCTGTTTACTCATTGGATCTCTCCGTGGCTACCTTCATCTACTTTATATATATCTTATATGTATCTAGTTATTTACATATTACTGCCTCTATTAGAATTAGAATGTGCACTCCCAGAGGGCAGAGCAGTTAGGTGACCCAGTGGATAGAGCACTAGACCCTGAAGTCAGGAAGACATCTTCCAGAGTTCAAATCTAGACTCAAACATTTACTAGCTGTGTGACCCTGGACACCCCTTTTGCCTCAGTTTCCCCATCTATAAAATGAGCTGGAGAAGGAAATGTCAAACTATTCTAGTATCTTTGCCAAGAAAACCCCAAACGGGCTTATGAAGAGTCGGGCATGACTGAAACAACTGAACAATAGCAACAACTCCTAGAGGTCAAGGACTGTTTTTTTTTCCTCTTTTCTTTGGATCCCTGGAAATTAGCACAGTGCCTGGCACAACGAAGGTGCTTTAAAAATGCATGTTGATTGACTAATCAACTCTTCAATAGAATGCAAAGCTCTTTGAGGATAGGGACTATTTTTAAATTTGTCTTTGTATCCCCAGTATCCCTCAGTGCCTAGTACAGTGTCCTGTGAAGGTCATTTATTTAAGCATCTTCCATTCTTATTAGGGATACAAGCAGAATAAAAGCACCCAAATCAGTTTCATTTATAAAGCAACATACAAATTAAAACTGAATCCCCAGGTACCTCAAGGAAGCAGCATTAATGAATAATCTTGATCAAGGGAGGTTAATTAGGAAAAGAAAAATTAGGAGATGGTGACTTAGATAATAAGCAGTTTCCAAAGCTAAATGTTTTATATGGTGTTTGTGTGGCTCTTTAGGCAATAAAATGCCCGATACTGTAATTTACTGTGCATTACTGGGTGACTCCAGAAGTTTTTGTACTAAATGACTATTCTGCACCTCTGAAGGTCAGACCTATAGCCTAAAGATAGTCTCACCCAAGAATAGCCAGCCTAGTTCAGAGGACTGTGACTTAGTCTGAGCTCACACTGGAAACTGGGAGGTAGAGTTGTCCTTAGATGAGAATGTGTTAAACCACTTGACCTTTTCCACAGCTGTGAAACTGCTTATCAAAAGCATGCTACCCATTTGGATTCATCATTTTTGGCACCAGTGTTCAGGCTAGTGACATCCTGGTGCTTATAAAGTCTCTGAACAAGTCACAACTTCTACCCTGTATTGTCTAAATTTGTCCCCGAGTCACTCCATCACCTTGTTTGCTGGAGACCCCTATGTTTGCACCAAATGTCTGTTGGGGCTTTTTCACTGGAATCATCTCACCTCTAGTTTATTATTTTTTTTAAAAAAGATGAACATTGAGTCAGGCAGAACTTTATCTCCCAACACAATCCCATAATAGGATAAGAGGTGGCCTGCCAAGAACAACTACCCTAGTGCAAATAGCAATGTGTGTCCTTGAATAATAATAAATAATATGATTTATGGAAGGAAAGGGGGAAATAAGCACTTATTTATGATCTACTAGGTTCTAGGTACTACATGAGGCATTTTATGTATATTATCTCATTTGATCCTCACAACAACCCTAGGAATTAGATGCTATTATTATCATCCCTAATTTTATAGTTGAGGAAACTGAGGCAGTGATTTGCCCAGTGTTACACCACTAGTAAGTATCTCAGTTTTGATTTGAACTTAGGTCTTCCTGCCTTCAGGCCCAACTCCCTATCAATTTCATACCTACTATGCCACCATATTGTAGCTAAATTCATAGATTATCTAATCCAGTCTTCTCGTTTTATGAAAGAGTAGGTGACTTCAAAAGAAAGGAAATGATTTGCCCAGGTAACATAGCAAGTTTGCAGAGGTGCAGGAGCCAGAGCTGAAGTCCTTTGAATGCAGTTGGATTTTACAGACATTTTCTAAACACCCACCATGTACAAAATCCTATGACAAGCACTGGCAATACCAAACTAAAAATGAGAATTTGTTAAACCACTTGACCTTTTCCACAGCTGTGAAACTGCTTATCAAAGGCACGCTACCCCTTTGGGATCGTCATCTTTGGCACCAGAGTTCAGGTCAGTGACATCCTGTGCTCCTACCTTCAAAGAGAATCCACTGAAGAAATTTGGAATGTTTACCTTGGAGAAGAGAAGACTTGGGGATAGGTGACCTTTATAGCTCTTCTCAAGGATTTGAAGGGCTAGGCTATAGAAGAGAGAGTTTAGATTTGTTTGGCTTGGCCCCAAAGACAAAGCAAGGAACAATGACTGTAAATTGCAAAGGCAAATTTAGGCGAATTTATAATTAGAACTGTCCAAAGGTGAGATGAGCTACACTTGGAGGTGTAATTAGATTTTCCCACCATGGAGGTGTTTGAGAAAGGATTGTAGGCTTTTTATTGACAGACATCCAGGTACAGATTGGACTAGAATAACTTCAGCCGTGCCTTACAAATCTAAGAGTTCTTGATTCTATGGTAAAAAAACATTCTATCAATGAGTAAAATATAATGGATGTCGTCCATTGCTTGGCCTGCTATGTCATTGGCCCCCCTTATCTATTCCATTCATTCCATTAATTTATGGAAGCCTAATAATTTTTGTTTTACTCATTTGAATTTTTTGCATATGATTAATTTATGTCCATAAACAATATTGCTAATGATTCATGATAGAACTTTTTGACATAACGGATATTTGGAAATATTATTTTACAAAGGTGACAGAATCGTAAGTGAAGTTGCTCATTAGAGCAATATAAAGAAAGGCACGATTACAAATTCGATAGAAGGACTAGCCCAAAAGAGCTGTCATTAGAGCATTTAAGTTTGCCCTTCATCATAAGTGATGAAGTATTTCCAGGCCATCTCTAGTCGTCTTGATCTATATCTTGCCACTGGACTCAGGTGACCTTGGAGGAGAAAGTGAGTCTGGTGACCTTGCACAATCCTCCCTCACTTAAATCCAATTCACTTGCAAGTCATAGCATCGTCTTCCTCATGCATGGTCCTCTCTGAGAATGAAAGACAAATGACAACAATAACCTGCAGTGTTTCCTGTCCAGTGTCAACCCAATATGTAGAGCTTGTGGAAGCTGGTTTCAATCATGATGATTCAGGCCTAGTATGATGTGATGATAAAAAAGTCTTCTGGTTGGTTGGCTGCATAAATGGAAGGACCGATAACATAGGAGAGGCCAAGTCAGAATTGATTCTTCATAGGAAAGGATAATCTTTCTTTTTGATAGCTTTTGAGGGGAGAAGACTACTGTGAGCTTTCAAGTAAGAGAGGGGCAACACAATTCTGTCACCTGCCCTCCATGGTCCAAGAATACTGGCTTTTGTTTCCCTTGTCTCTTGTTTGTTTTTGTTTATTTATTTTTGGTTTATTATTTTATTTTGAAAGAGTACCTAGAGACAGAATTGGCCAGGCTACAATCTTACAAGTTTTGAAAGGTCAGAAGAACCATAAGAGGTCCCCTCAGAAACTAGAGTTGGTAGCAGAGACCACTGGGAGCTGGTAGCTGATAGCGGCAAAAGCATAGTTTGATGAGTAGTCAACCAAAGCACCGCCCAAGCCAGGGGACAACTTGTCCTTTGCCAATGCTCCTGGGAAGCAAACTGGGTGTTTCTTAACTTTTTATGTGTCATGGACCCCTTTGGTATAGGATGTAAAAACCACAACTGTATTTCTATAAGTCTTGCTTTACCAAATTAAAACAAAAAATATGTCTTATTAATAACCAATAGTATGTTCTATTGATTCTCCTCACAGTGTGAGAGACCGTGAGGAAGGCCCCACTGTGCATCAAGCGTACCCCTTGTGGCAAACCTATGGAAGGGCATGGACTAGAATTTCACAGTTTTAGCTGGTTTGGGTGAGCTGTGATTTGTATCCAGGGGAATATCCACATTTAATCACAAATACATTGCCAAGTTAACAGAATGAAAATTTAGTGAATTCTGACCTGGAAAAAAGAACTGGTTAAATATACTGATATAAGCTGATTCTCTAGTGAGAAAATACAATTAGCAGAAATACCAGCATAGAGAACCACGTTGTTTTCGGTAAAGTTTTTATTGTACATCTATATACTATATAATTAAAAGTTTTCACTCTTTCCCTTGAATCTTTTGAGTACAGAAAATATCTTATTTGATTTTGAAGACTTTAAAAATATAGATGCCAAGGAGTTGTGAATTTTCTTTCATACTACTCCTAAAGAAATTCTCCAGAGTCAATACGACAGGGTAAGAACGTACACAAAAAAGTAGGTTATTTACCTCTAGGGAAAACATTTGAAATGTCAAGAACGCTCAAGTCATCATCTAGACTAGACAGCTTTGTAACCCTTAAAGCCCCATATCAATACTGACTATTATTGCTACTGTTATTTGACAGCAATCAGCCTTTCAGTTAAATTTTGGAATCTTTTGTATGTTTGTAGTCTCTGGTGATCTTACCTTGTGCTTCACAGAAACCAGACTGACTCCTAAACATTCCAAATTGTAAATAGAAACACAAAATTGTAGATTTTGATTGGATGTTTATTGGCTCCTGAAAAAAGGTCTGGTAGATATAATCCTTTATTGGCTCCTGAAAAAAGGCCTGGTAGATATAATCCTCAAAAGGCTTAATTGCTTATTCTGCCCTCCTAGTTGTTTGGTACAATACTGATTCATCTTGGTAAATCGAATTTGCTTCAGAGGCAATCCAGAGGAAGGCTCACCTACAAGGTCCTTGGGAAGACTTTTATAGTGAGGGAAAGCATTGCTCTTCATATGGTACAGCAGTGAGATTTGCAAAGGACTTGGGTTTGGATATTGGCTCTCTACCCAAATTATCTTAAGCCAATTGCTACCTTGCTTTGTACTTTAATTTCTTTATTTCAAAAATGAGGAAGTAGAACTGGATGATCTGTCAGGTCCATCACTTACGATTCCTGTGATAATGCTATTGTTGAACTTATATTTTGCGTTTTGCAATTAAGTAGTGATAGGTTGGGCTGAACCACACAACTCTTTTGCCTAGAACTTTTGCGTGCATGTGTTTATTCGGTATGTGGCTAAGTTTATAGATTCATTCTCTATCTACAGAATAGAACTGAACTATCTAACACATATGAGTAAGAAACCCTAGGGTAAGCTTTCTTCCTCACTATATCCTTTGAAATGCAGTATGGTATAGTGAAAAAGATAGCCTAAAGTCAGAAGACTGGGGTTTGCCCTCTTCCTATGCTGTTTAATGACTTTGTGACTCTGGGCAACTAACTTAATCTCCCTAAGCTCTGATTTCTTCATCCCTAAAATAGAGATATTAATAATTGTCCTTCCTGCCTCATGGAGATGCTATGAGGAGAGCGCTTTGTAAACCACAATGTACTATGTAAATGTGAGTTACTATTACAGTCATATGCCCTGAGACCACTATAGATAAACCCTTTACCTCACATTATGAGGAATAAAGACTGATTGGTGGAGTTCTTTTGATAGAAGTTATTATGTTTAACATTGACATTTTTCTTGAATCATATTGGTACTATTTTGTTCAAGGCTTGAATGAAAATGCTACATAAAAGCAAAGTACATTTTCAAGTATTATATTTTTACCTGAATGATATAGTCCATATTGTGATAGTATATTATTATGCTAGAAGAAATGATGAGCAGGATGGTTTGGGGAAATCCTGAGAAGTCATATAAACTGAAAATGAAGTGAGCAGAACTAGGAGAATATTGGACACAATAACAGCCATATTATAATGATGATCAACTGTGAAAGATTTAGTTATTCTGATTAAGACAATGATCCAAGAAAATTCCCAAGGATCCATGGTGAAAAATGCTATCCATCTCCAGAGACAGAAGTGATACACTCAGTGCAGATTGAAGCATTTTTTTTAACAAAAAGGGGGGCCCTATATTCACCAAAATGTAACAACATGAAAGAATGTTTAAATGACCATGAGGAAGGTCAACGAAGGAATACTGAACTCGTTCCCAAGTAAAAGAAAATTTTTGCAGACTAGTCTTAGTGATAGAAGTGGAAAAGGCATCATGGAGGTAACTTATAAGTCTATACCACTCACTTTGAGGCATTGGCAACTTGCTCCGTCAAACAGAAAGTTCATGAATGGAGTCAGAAATCAGCAAAATGACTCTATTCTGCTCCTGATAATATACTATTAATTGTAAGTATTTTCCACCTTCTTCACCAGTCACACAAAGTTATTATGAAGGGAAGGTACTACAGACTCTTTGATCTCCATTATTAGGCATAAAATATCTATTATTCCCACTACCCCCCCCTGCCTCCAACCCATCCATGTTGCTTAATATTAGCCACACATGACAATTCAGGCAACCTCAAGGACTTTCATTTAGCCAAAAATAGATAGAATGAATCTATAAACAGCATAGAACCTACTGTAAGTGCCCACATAGGTAAATGACTCTCAAGAACTCATAATATCCATGCCATGACCACAATAAATTTCCCCTAGTCAGGCAACACAATTGAAACTTAAGGAATCTTCTAGTCAGCTCTTCCTGAGTACAGTTGTTCTTTCCTTCAGTGACTTTATCTTTCTACCCTCACTCCCCTCCTATAGAAACTGGAGTATCCCTAAAAAGCTATTACTAGTCCTTTGGTATAAGATTAACCTGGTAAAGACCTTTGCTTAAAAAGGTCAAGGTCTCCCACTGTATCCAGGGCCATCTCCAGTCATCCTGATCTATAGAAAGTGAGGTGAGGCTGATGACTTTGCACAATCCTCCACCACTTAAATCCAATTCACTTCCCTTTTATAGCATCACCTCTCTGAAGTCATGGTCCTCTTCGAGATTGAAGATCTAGCAGCCCATATGTGTTTGGTGCTCTGCCCTTCCCCCAAAACACAGTAACTCAGGTATTTGGAAACAGGGCCTCTGATGGCCCTTGGTCCTGTAGTTAGAACAACTCAACCAAGAGAGTTATTTCTACTGTTATGATGGGAAACAAAAACAAACAAACAAAAAACTCCAAGTATTACCACTCCCTTCAGCAAACCATAATTCTATACTCATGGTACAATAGCAGCTTTTCTCTTGGTTTTTATCATTCATAAATTATCTCTATACCTCTTTTGAAGTAGAATTTGGGTTCTGTTCTTCTGGGTTGTAGTTTTTCTCTTTTGAAGATAAATGAGAAACTGTCATAATCCATAGTTATGGATAGTATGTTGTCTTTCTGAACTTTTCATATCATATATAAAGCCTTACAAATAAATAGAATAACTTCAATAGCTCAGAAATTTATGTGCTAGGCATTTTAAGCCAAACCTCAAAATGTTACCCAAATGTTCATAAACATTATTGTTATGAATTTACTATTACTTAAGCAGAGTCAGCCCAAACTGTGAAATAGGCAAAATTTGTATCTGTCTCTTTTCTACCTCTCCCTTCAATGCCTTCTCTCTCTTTATAATCATCTTCTCCTCCCAGGAGTGGCTTTATGCCCACCTGGGCTTTCCAGGAAAGCCAGGGCTTTCCACCAATTTTCCAACCAGGCCTCCCCTCTCCAGGCAATGCTCCATATTTTAAACTGATTTTTCTTTCCTGTGCCCCATCAAAACATACACACACTGAATAAAACTACTTAAAGTTCTAGTTCAGTGAGGTCAAGTATGGTTAACCTGATAAATCAATTTGCATCCAATAAGTACTTATTAAGTATTACCAAGATTGGACAGGATGTATGCATTTTAACAGTCTTTCTGGAGTGAAACTAACAAGGGATTTTTAGATACCCCAGTAGGGCAGTGGGTAAATTTGGATGTTATGGTGGGGTTTGATAAGCAGGATGTTTGGCATCTTTCAAATCATGTCATAGAGGCATTTGACTGGTTAGTTCTGGATTCAAGGCTCAGTAGGGAACCTACCATTTTTGATGGTGTAGTAAGAGTAAGTCCTACAATATTTACAGATAATATCTTTTGAATGTCGAGAGAAAACTCAGAGCAGATACTGAACATTTACTAGGTGTGTGCATGGGAGGGGGGGTGGGGCAGTGGTGGTGGTGGAAAGATGTGGTTGGAGAAAAGCTCCATCAAAACTCTCAATTTACCTTCTTGTTAATCTGTAAAAGACTTTTTGGCATCCCCTCATGGAAACTTCAGAAGCAGATGGAAATATTTTAAGATGTACAATACACATGGGCTGGTAACATGAATTTCCATTTTCCTAGCAAGAGAGAACAGTATGGATTCCTACAACGTCATTTGGACTGTAGTTTAAAAAGAGAGAGAGAGAGAGAGAGAGAGAGAGAGAGAGAGAGAGAGAGAGAGAGAGACTATTTTAAATGTTAAGTTACATTGGAACTCTTGTTGATTCTGAACTTGGCCTCTTTGATTTGCAAACGATGTAGAGCTTATGAAGAACACTTGACCTCGTCCTAACTAAATTCCAATCTGCCCTCCTTACATTAGTAAGCATCAGGCATAGAAGAGGGTGCAGATGTCAGGATTTAGTAGAATTAGAAAGATTTTTTTTCAAAGAACTAGATACTTTTAGACATCTAATGTCAAATAGATTAACCATCACAGCACAGTATTCTCCCTGTGTATATAATATACAATATAATACATATATGTATATATATGTATATATATAATCTAAAAGAGAGCTGTCTTCTGTTCCTGAACTTCAAAATTCTTTATCTGAACAAGTATATTTTGTCATTCCCCCTTTCCTTATGCCTCATGACCCTAGTCACTGACTTCACCATGACTTCTGTTCCTTCCACCCCTCAGTACTTCCACAGTGTGTCACCTCTGCACTGGCTATGTTTCTTCCTTATCTCAACCCCTTTTAAAATCAGTTTGACTTCTTTTTGTTGTTCAGCCATTCTCCAGTCATGTCTGACTCTTCACGATCCCATTTGAAGTTTTTCTGGCAAATATACTGGAGTGATTTACCATTTCCTTTTCCAGGTCGTTTTTACAAATGAGGAGACTGAGGCAAACAGGGTTAAGTGACTACCCAGAGTCACACAGCCAGTAATTTGATTTGGATGAGTCATCCTGACTTCAAGTTCTGTGCTCTATCTACTGGGCCACCTGGCTGTACCCAAATTCAACTTGTACCATCCTTAATTCTGGAATTCTTTCCTCTTTTTTGTTACTACTGATCATATCTTCCTAAACTCCAGCCTCATATTACTCCTAATCTTCACTCCTTCACTTACATTTATATGCTAGCAAATGGAGCTGAAGGAAATCATGAAACTATAGTGACTGGGTCCACTACAAATTTATGTTATCTAATCCAATTTGGGCCCTCACTTCAGCAAAGTAATCTTTCTAATCTTCCCTAATCGATTCATTATGCTACTCTCCACAGAGGTTGTTCTAAACTCTCTGGTCTCTCCTCAAGCCTTCCACAGCATCCTTCCCTGCATTGTCTGCTGAAGACCGTGTCTCATACTTCAAAAAAAAAATTGAGGCCATTCATTTAAAGCTCTCACTTTCCTATTACTCTCCATCTCACAACACTCTTACATCTTTCCCCACTTTTTCCTCCTTAACGCCAGACTTGGATAAAAAGAAGTGACATTTTTCCTTGTCAAGACCAGTCTTTCTACATACCTTCCTCCCTCCCTACCTCCCCGACCCCCTTTCTGCCTGCCTCCAAACCTCCTTGCCTGTCTTCTAATCCTATCTGTTCCCATTTTTTCAAGGAGATTGTCCCCACTATCCTCCCAATTCTCCTTATCTTCAACTTCTCCTTATCTGTGGGCCCTCCTTGTTGCCTTCGAATATATGCATGTCTCCTCATTCTTAAAAAAAAATCAAACTAAAACAGCCCTCACTTGTTTTGATCTTTCCCACTAGCTATTGTCCCATTGCCACATGTTATTTCTATCTTCATAGCATCTCTCACATAATGTCCCCTTTTCTCTACCCACACAGCCACTAGGCTGGTTCAAACCCTCATGACCCTTTGCCTGCACTATTGTACTTGCTTTCTAATTGGTTTTCCTGTCTTAACTTTCTCTCTGTGTAGTGTTCATCCTATGTTCAGTTGCCAAAGTGATTTTACTTCAGTCTTGGGTACAACAGCCTTTTCAAACACATTCTATGTTATCACTGACATCAAAATTGCTAGACAAAGAAATGTCTTCCTTCTCTTTTCCTTAGTCATTTGTCTTATAAAAAATTAAACATTCCTTTAAGATTATTACGATTTTGTCATTATATTCTATTCATTTATGAATATATACCTTCCATTTCCAGTGTTTAAAGATCCAGCCCTTTACATTTTTTAAAGGGAAAAAAAGTTCAGGAAAACCTAACAACATATTAATTTTGTCTGACTATATACAATATTCTTCATCTCTATAATTCCTCATGATTGCAAAGAGGAAAGGAAGGTACATTTTCTCAACTGTCCTCTGAGGTGAAACTTGGTCATTATAATCACACAGCATTTAGTTTCATTTAATTTTATTTTTTAAATGTATATTGTGTGTACATTATTTTACTAGTTTTGTTTGCTTCAATCTTCATCAACTCATCTTTTCATACTTCTTTTAAGTCTTAGTATTCAATGTTCCTTATGGCGCAATAATATTCCATGGAAGTATTTCATATAATGGTTAAACCATTTCCTAATCTATGGACATCTACTTTGTTTCCAATTTTTTGCTACCATAAAAAGTGTGGGTGTGAGCATTTTGACATATAATTTATGACTCAGTGTCTTGGGGTATAATCCTAGTAGGGCCCCAAATGGTATGGATATTTTAGTCACTTTTTAAAAGCATAATTCCAGAATACTTTCCAGAATGGTTAAATCAATTCACAGCTCCACCAATATTGTATTGTCATATTTGTCTTTCTGCAACCTAACTTTAACTATTCCCATATTTTATCATGTTGGTCAATTTTCTCATTGCTTGGTTTGATACATTGAGTTTGATTTTAAACCTCATTCTTTTGATTTGTATTTTCCTTATTATTAGTGATTTGGAGTAATTCTTCATATAGTTATTTATAGTTTGCAATTCTTTTTTTAAAGCCTTTTGTTTGTATGCCTTGGGCAATGGCTCCTCATTTCATATATAATCTGAAATCTAGATATTCCTGGAAATCTTGGATATCAGGCTCTTGTCAAAGATATTTGAAAGGTAAATTTTTTCTAGTTGAGAGTTTCTCTTCTTATTCTAGCTGCATTAATTTTGTTTGTACTAGATCTTTTCAATTTCATACAATAAAAAATCTATTTTATCCTTTGTGTTCTCCTCTATTTATTACTTGCTTAATAATTTCTGCCTCTATCCCCATCAATAGTTGTAAAACATACCTGATATGGTTATTTTCATAACAATTTTCATTGTAGGAAGGGTCAAATGTGATAATCACGCCATCCCACTTAGAGCAACTAACAAAATGTTCTAGCCTTGATAACTTTATCAGGGTATATATAATAGCTATCTTAAATTAATTAATCAATCAAAGGCATTAAACCAATATACTCTTGATTACATTCACACTTCTCTAAAATAGCAGACCAATTTGGCAGCTGGGTATACAAGTGCTAGCCCTAAAGTTCTAGCTAAGTCCCTGAAAAGGACACTTGGTAGGGGCTAGCAAAGAGGGAAAGGGCCTTTGTCTCCTAAACCCTTTAGATCAGAGCCTGATTTTATGGACTTTGTATGATCTATCAAATGATTTGGACAGTCTACCTGGGGGTTTTTCTGGGACATCAGTGACTGACTGATGGAAGTATCTGCCTTGGGAATGGAGGATAAACTAGACCTACAGAAGAAAGACGGCTGCAGACCTCTACGAAGAGCTGAGCAAGGGCCTCCATAAAAGAAGAAAAGGACTTCCAGAAACCAGGAGTTGTGCCTCCTTGCCACATGTGCTCTTTAAGCTTGAGGATACTTTTCCCTGGACTCTGTATATACTATTAGGAGGGCATGGTCCCAATTTGGAGAGATGTTTTGAAATAAGGTAGTATCATGAGACTAGCCAAATATTCTTATAATAACATCTTAGTAAATATTAATTTAAAATTTTTATTAAAACTTAAGTACATAATAAGAAAAGAAAAAGAAACAAACTTATATATTAAAACTTAAATATAAACTAAGAAAAGAGAAAAATGTCATGTGCACAACAGAACATGAGAGAGGATTCAAAATATGTAGCAATAAATTTCCATTTCAAGAAAGCCTATATATTAAATACTATATGTTGTGTTGAGAACTATCCATTTTTTCTTTGCTTCCTTGTAGGTTTTCTTTTGTTCTCTGCTGTGCACTTTTTGCTTTGTTCTTTTTTATTCCTTCTTCCTTCCTAGCCCCCAGAGGCTACACTTAAGTGTGGTTATATTTATATATAGATATATACATACATGTATACATATATATGCATAATATATACATAAATATATGCTTTCCCTAACAAATTCTACTCCTAATCTTTGCTATGTTTGTGCATATCTCTTTATTTCCTATCCCTGACTCCTCTGCTTTACTTCTACTTGCTACCATGACTAACTATTACTTAACGTACCCCCTCCAGCAACCGTCCCTTATCTTCCCACTCCCATAAATCTAAACACCCTTTTTTATGCCCCTTTGACTTATTCTCTCCCCCTCCCCTCTAAAGATCCTCCCTTATCCTCTTTCCCTCCCTATCCCCTTTGTATTTTATTTCTTTCTAAATTTAGAAGACTTTTATCCTCTTCCAGATGCATATGTATTGTTTCCCTTTTAAACCCATTTCCTACTAAAGTAAATTTCCAGAACTAACAGCCCTCCTTCCCCATATAATTAATTCCTCTGTATTGGTTCTTCCTCTTACGCCTCATTTACATATGATAATTATTCTTTTTAGCTGTTCCTGAATGATTTTACTTTTTGAAGTCTTATCATGCTCAGGTCTACCCCAATTTTTCTTATGAACTACTCAATTACTGATAACAATTTTAGACATGTGTGTTACATTTTTAATATATAAAAGGTAAACTGTCTATCCTTATTGAGTCCCTTGTAATTGGTTTTTGGTATGTACCTTGTTTCTTTTGGCTGTTGTATGTCAAATCTTCTATTAAGCTCAGTTTTTTTAAAAGTCTGACAATTCACTAAATATCTATTCCTAAAGCTAATTGTTTAGCTGACTAATTGATATCAACTGATAATCAATGGAGGAATCATACTTTGTTGTTGCTCAGTCATGTGTGAATCTTTGTGACCCCATGGACAGCAGGCCCTTCTATCCCCACTATCTCTCAAAGTCTGTCCAAGTTCATGTTCATTGTTTCCATGATACTGTCTACCACCCTATCCTCTCTCATCCCTTTTTCCTTTTGCCTTCAATCTTTTCCAACATCAGGGTCTTTTCCAATGAGTCCCATCTTCTCATTATGTGGCCAAAGTATTTAAACTAGCTTCAGCATTTGACCTTCTAGTGAATAGCTCGAATTGGCTGATTTGATCTCCTTGATGTCCAAGGAACTCTTAAAAGTCTTTTTAAGCACTACAATTTAAAGGCATCAATTCTGTGGCCCTCAGCATTCCTTATAATCCAACTCTCACATTGCTACTGGAAAAACCATAGTTTTGACAATGTGGACCTTTATTGGCAAGGTGATAGCTTTGCTTTTTAGTATGCTGTTTGGATTTGCCACAGCTTTCCTTCCAAGGAGTAAGAATCTTTTAATTTCATGGCTTCAGTTGCTGTCTGTAGTTATCTTTGAGCACAAGGATATAAAATCTGAATTTGCTTCCATTTCTTTTCTTTCTATTTGCCAGGAAGTGATGTTAAAAATTGCCAAGATCTTAATTTATTTTTATATTAATCTTCAAGCCAGCTTTTACAAACTCCTCTTCTACCCTCATCAAGAGGCTTCTTAATTCCTCTTCCCTGTCTGCCATCAGAGTGGTCCTCTGTATATCTGAGGTTGTTGATATTTCTCCAAGCAACCTTAATTCCAGCTTTTGATACATCCAGCCTGGAGTTTTGCATGATGCACTATGCATATAAGTTACATAAGTAAGATGTCAAAATACAGCCTTGTCATGTTCCTTTTCTAATCTTAAACCATTAGTTGTTCCGTGTTTGGTTCTAACTGTTGCTTCTGTGCCCACACACAGGTTTCTCAGGAAACAAGTAAAATGATGTGGTACTCCCAACTCTTTGGGGACTTGACACATTTTGTTGTGATCTAAAGTGTCAAAGGCTTGGCATGTGAAATGAGCACAATTGTTCAATAATTTGAACATTCCTTGGCATTGCCCTTCTTTAGGATTGGGATGTAAACTGCTCTTTTCTAATCCAATAGCCACTGTTGTGTTTTCACAATTTGCTGGCGTATCGAGTGCAGTACTTTAACAGCATCATCTTTTAGGGTTTTAGGAATTCTGTCACTTCCCCTAGCCTTATTGTTTGCAATGGCCCATTTGACTTTATTCTCCAGGATGTCTGGCTCTTGATCAGTAGCCTCACTATTGTGGTTATCAATGATCTTAAAAATTTTTCTTTAATAGTTATTTCTTCTCTTAATCTCTTCTGCTTCTGTTAAATCCCTATCATTTTTGTCTTTTATCATGCCTGTTTTTGTATGAAATGTTCCCTTAACATCTCTAATTTTCTTGAAGAGATCTCTTGTCTTTCCCATTCTATTGTTTTCTTCTATTTCTTTGCATTGATCATTTAAGAAAACCTTATTATCTCTGCTTGCTGTTCTCTGGAATTCTGCATTCAGTTGGGTATATCCATTTCTCCATTATCATTCACTTTTCTTCTTTCCGCAAATATTTATAAAGCCTCATTAGACAGCCATTTTGCTTTCTTGCTCTTCTTTTTCTTTGGAATATTTTTTTGTTTCTGCCTCCTGTATAATATTGCAAATCTCTGTCCTAATTCTTCAGGTAGTTTATCCACCAGATCTAATCCCCTAAATCTATTCATCACCTCCACTTCATATTCATAGGGATGTTATTTAGGTCATGCCTATATGATCTGATGGTTTTACCTACTTTCTTCAATTTAAGTCTGAATTTTGCAATAAGAAACTCATCATTTGAGCCATAGTCAGCTCCCAGTCTTATTTTAACTGACTGTGTAGAGATTCTCCACCTTTGGCTGCAAAATATATAACCAATCTGATTTCTATATTGACCATTTGGTAATGTCCATGTGTAGAGTTGCCTTTTGGATTGTTAAAAAAAAAAAGTATTTGCTATGATCAGTGTGTTATCTTGACAAAACTCTATTAGTCTCTGCTCTGCTTCATTTTGTACTTCAAGGCCAAACTTACCTGTTATCTTAATTATCTTTTGATAGCATACTTTAGTATTCCAATCCCCTATGATGACAATGACATCTTTTTTTTGGTGTTATTTTTAGAAGATATTATAGGTCTTTATAGAACTGATCAACTTTGGCCTCTTCCTTATCAGCATAGACTTATATTACTGTGATGATGAATGGTTTCCCTTGGATCCAAACAGATAGCATTCTGTAATTCTTGAGATTATACCCCAATACTGCTTTTCTCACCCTTTTACTGACTATGAGGTCTACCCCATTTCTTTTAGGGATTCTTGCCCACAGTAGTATATGTAGGAATCATCTGAATTAAATTCACCCATTTCCATCCATTTAAGTTCACTGATACCTAAGATGCTGTAGTAACAATCTTGCTAGCAGCTTCTGTGGGGGTGTAAGATCCACCAACAATCAGCACCCAGAAAGCTGCCAACACAGGTTCTTTTGATCTGCTTTACTAAGAAAAGTAGCATTAAGGGGTTAATAATCTTATTTCAAAACCAACACATGAATATCATTCACTTAGTTCAGGGGAAAAAGCCAGCACCCTGAACTTCCCAGCAAATACAACCAAATTACAAACGTCAATAGACAGACTTTGTCTGATTCAAATCACAACACAGGGGCAGCTAGGTGGCGCAGTCAGTAGAGCACCGGCCCTGGAGTCAGGAGGACCTGAGTTCAAATCCGGCCTCAGACACTTGACACAAGTACTAGCTGTGTGACCTTGGGCAAGTCACTTAACCCCAATTGCCCTGCCAAAAAGCAAAAAAAAAAAAAAAAAAAAAACAAAACAAAAAATCACAACACATAGTTACCAGAGAAGAACCAACATCTGAACTGTAAAGCTGGGGGTGGGGGGCAGTTGTATCTTACCCAGTCTTCTCAACACTCCTTCCATGAGTGTGCCCCCTAAAGTCAAATGCCAAGCTGTCCTCAATTATATCCTGTTCAGAGCCCTGAGGGCTGGGTGTGGGATAGTTCTCCATCCCCAGTATCACATCATATACAAATTGTCTCTGTGCTGAGAAATAACCAAGACAAAAAGATCCCACTTTATCTGCCCCATTCAAACAAAGGCCAGAATCATTAAAGGCACTTAAGAGAAGAAAAGCAAAAAGTCCCACCTTAATTACTATTACAGATTAATCTTTCCATCTCCTGTTTGACCACATCCAGCTTACCATGTTTCATAGATCTTATGTTCCAGTTTCCTATGCAATATTGACCTTTATAGCACCAGACTTTCCTTTTGTCACTAAACACATCTATAGCTAAACTTCCTTTTGACTTTGGCCCAGTCACTTCATTAATACTGGCACTATTTATAGTTGTCATCCACTTTTCCCTAGTAGTATATCAGACGCCTTCAGACCCAAGGGGTTCATCTTCTGATGTCATGTCTTTTTAACATTTTAGTATTGTCCATGGGGTTTTCCCAGCAAAGATACTATTTTGCCATTTCCTTTTCCAGTAGATCACTTTTTGTCAGAACTCTCTACTATCACCTATTCATCCTTTTAAAAAAAAATTAATTAATTAACTGATTTTAGTTTACAACACTCAGTTCCACAAGTTTTTGAGTTCCAAATTTTCTCCCCCTTCCTCTCCTCCCCATCCCCCCCCAAGACAGCATGCAATCTGATATAGGTTCTACATACACATTCACATTAAACTTATTTTCCCAATAATCAAATTGTAAAGAAGAATTATAACCCATGAAAAGAACCATGAGAAAGATGAAACAAAACCAAAAATAAAATAAAATAAAGAGAGAGCAAATAGTTTGCTTTAATATGCATTCAGATTCCGTAATTCTTTCTCTAGATGTGTGTTGCCTTTTCCATCATGAGTCTTTTGGAGATGTCTTAGAACCTTGCATTGTTGAAAAGAGCCAAGTCTATCAAAATTAGTCATCATAGAAGCAATATATCTGTGGTTGTGTACAATATTCTCCTGGCTCTGCTCCTTTCACTCATCATCAGATCATATAAGTTTCTCCAGGTTTATATGAAGTCCATCTGCTCCTCATTTCTTATAGCACAATAGTATTCCATTACATTCATATACCACAATTTATTTAGCCATTCCCCAATTGATTGACCTGTCCATCTTGAGTAACTCTGAACAGCATAGCTCACAGTTTCACGGGTAAGTCCACAGGTTGGGGAAAAGAGATAGGATTAGACCACTCTAATAATAGATTAGTAGTTTTGATCCCACTCTACCACCATTTTCTTTACAAAAGAAGAAGAGATGGGGGCAAAAAGAAGAAACATTATATTAGGATATGACAGAAGGGGAAAAAGACAGCTAACAATCATGATAATGATTCATGACAATGGGATGAAGTCACCCATAAAATGGAGGTGGGCAGAAGAATGACTTGGAAAGCAGAATCCAACATACAAAAATTAACAGAGTTAAGATGAGAGTATAGAGTAGAATCCATTATGCCTCAGGTGCATCTACAAAAGCAGAGATGGAAATCATGATATTTGACAGGAAATCAATAAAACTGTACATTTTTCAAAAAAGATAAGTGGGGGAATTTTGTTGTGCTTAAAGGCACCCCAGGTAGTGCAAATTATGGTTTACTTAGAGAACTTTAGGGATTCAAAGTGATATAGCAGCATATAAAGTACTCCCTCCCTCAAATCATTAGCTTTTTTGCATACTACCCACAAATCCCAGCAAGAAGAGAGAAAAGAAAATCCCATAGAAAATAATTACAGAATGTATAAAATATTTGGAAATTTATCCACTTAAACACACAGGAATTATATGAATACAATTATAAAACACTCAAAAAAAGGATGTTAAGATAATTGGTGTGATATAAGGTCAATATAATAAAATGATACTTAATTTATAGATTTAGTGCTATTCCATTCAAACTACCAAGGGGTTACTTTACAGAACAAGACAAAATGAAAACAAAATTAATTATGAAATTTCAACAATCTCAAGGAAAAGAATGAAAAAAAGTAAGAAAGGCTGGGGGTGATACCAATTCAAGAATTAAATCTATATGACACCACCATAATCATCAAAACAGCTTGGTACTAGTTAATTTTTTTTTAAGTTGATTGGTTGAATTGGTAAACAAGGCTCAGAGGCGACTAAACTCATTATAGTATTTGGACCACTCAAGGACACCAACTTTTGATGTCCTAGGACTTCCTATTTAAAACAGACAAACAAACTATTGGGAAAATTGGGAAGATATTTAACAGAAAAATATATTTAGACTAACACCTTATATCACATATCATAATAAATTCAAAAGAGATACATGACTTAAATATAAAGGATTATGCCACTAAAAAAAGTCCTTAGAAGATATCTTTCACAACCATGTCTAAAGGGAGAATTCCCTCTTAACAAGGGATAGAGATGATCTTAAAAGATAAAATTTACTATTTTGATTGCATAAAATTAAAGAGCTTTTGTTCAGGTAAAGTAAATGTATTAGAATGAGAAGAGAAACAATTAGGAATATGTATTCACAGTAAGTTTATTTGATGAACTTCTGATCTGATGATAGTTCTGAAATATAAGGAATTGAAGAACAAATATATTAGAACTAGAGCCGTTACCCAACAGACAAGTGGTCAAAGAATATGAATATGTAATTCTTAACTGAAGAAATACAAGCTATCAGCAACCACATGAAAGAATACTCCAAGTTACTAGTACAAAGAGAAAAGCAAATAAAAATAACTCCTAGGTTCCATATCATACCCATCAAATTGGCAAAGATATTAGAAGGGGAAAATAGAAATTGTTGGCAGGATTGTGGCAAGACAGGCACACCACTGGAGTTGTGAATTAATTTAATCATCTGGAAAGCAATACTAAAAATATATATCCCACTGAACTCTATATGCCCTATGAGGTATAGGGTGTGTTCAGGGAAGATTAATACTTCTGATATGAGGGATGCTGAACCTTTTTTAGGGCTGCTTTCCACCTTTGATGTCCACCTGATCTGCCTAACTCTCCCTTGTGGGTCCAAGAAGCTGTAGAATGCACAGTTGCCATACCCTGTGTAAAGGCAATCAGTGAATGGGAAGATCTTTCCTGCCCATTTGAATGGGCTCTCAGGGTCCTGGGGGGAGTGGTTAGGACTGGAGCCAGTGATAGGCACCTGAGTTCTGGTCACTCGGATGATGTTCTGGTCTTTCAACAATCTGGCTAGCAGCTTCTGTGGGGGTGTAAGATCCACCCACAGCCAGCACCCAGAAAGCTGCCGGCACGCTGGGAAAGCACAGGTTCTTTTGATCTGCTTTAATAAGGAAAGCAAGGTTGAAGGGGTTGACAAGCTTCCTTTAATTCAGCGTACAGACAGCATTCTCTTAGCTCAGGGGAAAAATCCAGCACCCTGAACTTCAGAACAAAATACAAACAAATTACAAACATCAACAGACAGACCCAATACTATTCATAGTTACCAACATCTAGGTTCAGCCCGGGAGCTCAGAACGAGGGCTGGCCCAGAGTCACACTCATCACCACTGCTGCAGGTAGAGCTCTCAAGAACAGACAGCCAACCCCTGGTTTTTATATCTTTTTCAGTGTCAGGGGTGAGTCACACATGCGACTCACCCACGTGGCCTAGAATCGTCACAAAGAGGCAGACTTGAACCCACGTGGTCTAAAAGCCTCTGCTCTCCCAGACATGTAAACTAGGCCCTCCCTGGAGTTAGCTCCACCTTAATTGCCAATCCACACCCACTGAGGTTTTACACCTAATAGGGGTTTGGGCCTGCGGCTTAGCACCTAGTAAGACTCAATCAAAGACACTGAATTAATCAAAGGAAACAAAGGCCAAACTCTTCAAGGGCACTTGTTGAACTTTGTGCGAAGGAGCCCATTTTGATTACCAGCACATCTGGTCGACGTGCTGATGTCTGGCGACTGTGTGGAGGGAGGGAACACAGCTTGGAGATTGGGACAAAGCGGTGGTGGTGGTGGAAGTGGCAGTGATGGTGGCAGGTGCTACAAAAAGCAGGACTGACCCTTATTCAGACTGGAGAGTGCTGAGCAGGGACTTGAGGCCAGTGGGTGGTCTTCTTGCTGGAGGGCCCTGGCATTTGGGGGGAAGCACCAATATGGCTTGGCTTGCTGCCATAATGTTTTTCTGTGGCCTCCTGGTCACTATTGTGAGATGGGCATACTGGTTTTGGAAGGTTCTTGCCAAAATGTCGAATTGGGGGCACTGGTCTGTGGGTATGCTACTTTGGAGCTTCAATAAATGCTTTAACTCCTCTGCCTTCTACTTAGAGAATTCCTTATATCCTGTGATTCTGGACCATTCAGGCATGTTCATGGTTATCTTTGAAGTCATGAATTCTGCCTTAATGTTATACCCTGGTAAACCATTTTGACAGAGGGGATAAACCAGGTTGAGGGTAACCTAAGGATCTCAAACCCATCTGTGAGTTAAGGAGGTGTCTCCTCCACACATGTGAAGACTTCCCTTGGTGGAATGGGCAGATGAGAACAATTTGTTCCAATGGCCATGAAGGCAGCTGAAACAGGCACTGTGAAGCACTTAGAGTTTGGTTAGACATCAAAGACACCAAAGTTATCCACTGGATCTTGAGCCATCACCAGTCATCTTGACTCTGTCCTGCCACTGGACGGTACTGCGGAAGAAGGAGTGAGGCTGACAACTTTGTGCAACTCTGCCTTACTTAAATGCAATTTATTAATGAATCAAAATACATTACCCATATTCTTCTTTCTTTTTACCTATCCCAAAGTCCTGTGGCAACAGGCACATGACAAAGCAACCCTGCATATATGGGGCTCAGGCCATAAAGTCATTTTCTCCCTGGAAGCAGCAGCAGGATTCAGCAGGTTCCTGGGTGTCTGAGAAGCCCTGTAAGGATCACACTGCTAACCTCCTGGTATGAGGAAGGGGCTAGAAAAAGGTGCCCTAAAAATTGTCTACTTAACCAACACTGGCTTGATTACTGTGTCAGGTGGGGGTCTCGCCCTGTGGTCAAAACACAAACAAATGTACAAAAACTTCTGTAAAGATGATTCTGCTCACCATTGGTAAATGGAATGTGTAAACACTCAAAGACAATATAAAATCCTGTATACCTGAAAGATGAACATTTCTTGTCATGAGAGAACTCAGCAGATATTGCATCCAAATAGCAGGCTGGCAAATGAAGGCCAGCTTACTGAAGCTGAAGCTGGAACTGGGTACGTGTTTTTCTGGAGTTGCTGCAGTGAAGGGGAGCACCATGAAGCTGGCATAGGTTTTGCAATCAAAACTAATCTATTCAACAGCCTTGAATGCCCACCAAATGGAATGAATGACAGGCTCATGATAATGTGATTGCTGCTTGCAGGAAATTTCCGCGCCACCATCATCAGTGCCTATGCTTCCACCATGATGAACTCTGATGAGGTCAAAGAAAAATTTTGTGAAGTCCTGGACACCCTTATCATTAATGTACCAAAAGAGGACAAGCCTATAATTCTGGGTGACTTTAAACCTAGGTAGGCTCACATTACCAGACATGACAGAGAGTACTTGGGAGGAAATGAGTTGGAAACAGCTACAGCAATGGTCACTTACTACTGGAGACTTGTGCTTCTCATGACTTTCGTATCACCAACAGTGTCTTCCATTCACCTAAGCACAATAAAACTTGATGGATGTACCCTCATAGCAAATATTGGGATTTAATAAACTATATGATTATAAGGAGAAGAGACATGATGTGAGCATGTGAGGATGTCAGAGTGATGAAGGCAATGTGTGGTGCAGTGCCAGATTGATCTTAGATTTATCCTCTCCAAGCTAAATATTTGCATTCAACAAAAGTGGTGTCCCCAAGGCAAAATGACTACCAGAAGAATTAATGTCAACAGATTAGAGCTCTTCTCTGAGTGGAACAGTTTGTTGCTAACTTGGAGGGAAAATTGAGCCAACACATAGTTGGCAACAACGGAACAGAAAAGGAGTGGGTAGCTTTCAGAGATTTGGTGCATAGCACTGCATTTGCTCATCTGGGTCAGAATACTCACAAACACCAAGACTGGTTTGATGAAAATGATGGGGAAATTCAGAAGCTGCTAAATGAAAAATGAGAACTTCACAGGGCTTACCAGTAGGATAGTCTCTAAGAAGGCAGCATTTAATTCCATCAAAAGCAACATACAAGTGAAGCTTAGAGAGAGAGGCAGGATTCTTGGCTCAGTTAAGAAGGCTGATGAAATCCAGTTTTATGCTGATAGTAAAAATCCAAAGCACTTTTATGATGCCCTGAAGGCTATTCATGGGCCAAAGACCTATGGCGCATCTCAACCACTTAGTGCTGATAGAGCCACACTGATTAGTGATAAGGCCATGATGCTAGACAGATGATCTGAACACTTCCATAGTGTTCTTAATAGCCCATCATCAATAAATACTGAAGTCATTCATCATTTATCTCAGGTTGAAGTCAATCCCTCTCTAGCTGAATTTCCAACTGAAGAAGAGGTTTTGAATGCCATTAAGCTCCTCTCCTGTGGCAAAGCACCTGGTACTGTTTCTATTTAAGCTGAGATTTACAAGATGGGGGGGGTGGTACCCAAAGCTCATACAAAAGCTGACTGAAAATTTCCAGGTTATATGCCAACAAGAGGTTATCCTCAAGGAGTTCAAGGATGCCTCCATTGTCTATCACTTTTAAGGTAAAGGAAATAGCTTGTCCTGTGATAATCATATGGGAGGTCTCTCAGTCATTTCTGGTTTCTTGCCAGAGTCCTCCTTAATCCTCCTGATCCTTCACCTGGAAGATGTTCATCTATCTGAGAGCCAGTGTGGCTTTATAAAAGGCCAAGGAATGGTTGATATGTTGTTTGCTGTCTGACAACTCCAGGAGAAATGCCAGGAGCAGAATAGAGGCCTGTATACAATGTTTGTCGATCTAACCAAGGCCTTTGATACTGTGAGTCATGAGGGCTTATGGAAAATTTTGTCAAAATTTGGTTTCCCTATAGAAGTTGATCAGTATTGTATATCAATTTCATGATGGCATGCTTGCCCAGCTTCAGGATAATGGATACATTACCAATGGAGTGAAACAAGGCTGTGCGCTCACTCCCATGCTTTTTAGCATGATGTTTTCAGCCATGTTGTCAGACACCTTTAATGTAGATGAACATAGCATCAAGGTCAGCTATCGCACCAATGGTAAATTCTTCAACTTGAAAACACAAGCCAAGACTAAATTTGAGGGAGCGTTGATGCGTAATTTTGGTTTGTAAATGATTGTGCACTCAATGCAGCCTCTGAAGCTGAGATACAACAAAGTATGGATTGATTCTCTGCTGCTTGTGCTAATTTTGGTCTAAGAATTAGCAACAAGAAAACACAGGGCTCCATTAGCCAGTACCACAGCACCCATACTTGGAATCATTGTTTACAGCAAATGGAGAAGTTTTGAATACTGTGGATAAGTTCACTTACTTTGGAATACTTTCCAGGGATGTACACATTGATAATGAAGTTGACATACACATTGCCAGAGCTAGCTCTGTGTTTTGGAGGCTCTGAAGGAAAGTGTGAGAGAGAAGAGATGTTAGACTGACTACCAAACTGAAGGTCTATATAGCCATTGTGCTGACCTCATTGTATACCTGTGAAACCTAGACAGTATGCTAGTGCCATTCCAGGAAACTGAATTGCTTCCATTTGAATTGTCTTAGGAAGATTCTGAAGATCTCCTGGTATGATAAAATACCAGATGTTGAGGTCCTTTCTTGAAATAAACTGCCAAGCATTCAGACTCTATTGCAGAGAGCACCACTCCAATGGGTTGGCCACATTGTTCAAATGCCAAATATTCACTTGCCAAAAAGACTATTTTATGGAGAACTCACATAGGCAAGTGCTCACATGGTGGTCAGAAGAAGTGATAGAAGGACATGCTCCAAGTCTCTCTTATAAACTTTGAAATTGATTGTGTGACATGGGAGACACTGGCACAGGACCACACAATGGTGTGCTCTCATCAGAGAAGGAGCTGTCCTCTGTGAATGAAGCAGAATTGTAGTAGCTCAAAGGAACTGCAAGATGCACAAATTTAGGGAATCCAACCCAAAGGTTCAAATGGGCTATTTGTGCCAGATTTGTGGTAGAGCATTCCAAGCGTTTATTGGTCTGATCAGCCACAGTCAAACACACTCTAACCTGACTCTAATGTAATGATGTCATTTTTGTCCTCTTTGAGAACAAAGGACAGCAACCAACTAACCAACCAATACACCCGACATTACACATTTCTCAAGGAGGTTAAACACAATGGGAAAGTCCATATATGTTTGAGAATGTTTAAACCTTATCTTTTTGTTATGACAAAGAGCTTGCTTGAAAAAAAAAATGGGTAACCATCAATGAGGAATGGCTGAACAAATTATACATGAATGTAATTGACTAATTATGACACCATAAGAATATTACAGATACAGATAAATATGGGAAGACTTGTATGGAATTATATAGAGTGAAGTGGGAACTAGGAGAAGAAGAAATAACCACGATAATAATATCGGGGGAAAGACTTTGAAAGACTTTAGAATTCTGAATAAAGAAGGGCACAGTCATGACTTCAAAAGACTGATGATGAAATATACCTCCCACCTCTTGGCAGAAAGGTGATAAAGTAGTGCAAGGGTTCTTAACTTGGAGTCTGTGAACTTATAATTTTTTTAACAATTATATTTTAATATAATTGGTTTCCTTTGTAGTCTTATGCATTTTTGTTTTATGCATTTAAAATCATTATTCTGAGAAAGGGTCCATAGGCTTCTCAAGATTGCCAAGGAGAACATGACACAAAAAAGATTAAGAACTCATGAACTGGAATTACATACGGGGACATTAATTTTCAGACATCACCAATATATTTGTTTATTTTGCTTGAGAATACACATTTATTACAAGCTAGGACGTCTACTTGGGGAGGGAGTATGTAATGGGTAGTAATGGATATTTTGGAAGGATCATCAGTAAAATATTTTAAAATGTATAGAAAAAACCAAAAAGAGGTATAAAAGGATGCACAAAAGGAGTGATTTTGTTATTCTCAGGTAAAAATATACATCTTTATTTCCTAGAAAGACAAACTATATATATATATATATATATATATATATATATATATTGGAAGTTCAATTTTATACCATTCTCCTTTTTGTTCTTTGAAAATTGAATTGCTTATGTTCACAACCTGGCCCCAAACTATTTTTCTGGAGTAGTAGGGATTGTTTCATTCTTTGTATTTGTATCCCCAAATCAGTGCTTGGTGCATAGTATCTGATTAATACATACTTGTTAGTTGAGTTTTATCTACTCCATGTCTGTCACATAATATGTTTTTCTGAAGTTCTGTGGCTGGATAGGTTTGAGCAAAACAACTACTTTGCCTTCCTCCTGGTCATGTGATTGTAATGTAACTTATTCTAATCCTTGCATGTAAGCAGGGCATTGGCGATTCTGGCCAACATCCTTTAGCAATTTTCTTATCCTCTTTCCATTTCTAGGATCCCCACATGATAAAAAGATGGTGAGCAATCCACCCCTAATTTAAAACCAAGAAAGGAAACAATAACTTTGCTTTAGAAAAGTTTCCATTAAAAGATCCCTTTTTATAGTAGTTGAGATTTCCATCACTACCACGTCATTGAGAGCTCAATTTAAATTTCCATAGTGTTCTATAGAGTTTAATATCTTGATTCTTCTTTCGGTGAATATATATGGCACCTATATTCCAGCTCTCTGAAGTGGGAACTTTTACTTGGAACACAAGCTAAATATTTCAAAATCCAGGCTATCCTACACCAGTCACATCAGCCATACAAAACAGAGTAGGCCAAAATTTAAGCTGGCCATGAGAGGGCAACAAAGTACATTTGATTTCTGCACATGGGAACAAGGAAAACCTTCAGACTTGTTCAGCCAGCATGCTACCAGCAAATGAAAGAACTAATGGAAATATCTGTAGTTTGGATCTACCTCAGGCATTGGCACATCTTTTAAAACTGGGTGTGCCTAGGGAAAACAAAGCAAAACAAATCTTTGACTTCCTAGGGAACCTGAATACAGCATGACTTCAGCTATAAGTGGCTTTTTTTCTCACTCGCCCAGAGTCAGTAGTGATTTATCTTTGGTGGAATTAAAAAAACAACAAAGGTAATCAATGATTTGCTTCCACAGGGATAGAATAGGCGAGGGTGGGTATCTCAAGTGGAATTATATTAAAATAATTTGGTTGTCTGAAAAATACTGGGAATTTAAATTAAGTAATTAAAACTGTATCATTATATGCCAATTTCTGAGTAAAGTCAAGTACCTCACAAATGAGTAGGTTAAATGGTTAATACCTAAAATTGTAGTCTCAGAGTTGGGAAGTACTGGAGAGGTCATCAAGTGTAAGCCTTTCCTTTATGAATGACTTCTTTCTATGATATCCCTGAGAAGTGGCCCTGAATGTTCTTGAAGACTTGTAGGGAGAAAGACCTCTAGGGAGAGGAAACTCACTACGTCTGAAGGTAAACAATTGTAGTTTTAGATATTTCTATGTATTAGGAAATTTTTAGTTATGTCCATCTGAAATTTTGCCTCCCAGTAACATCCATCCATTGGTTCTAGTTGTGCCCTCTGGAGCAACCTTGGATAACTGTGTTCCCTCTTCCACATTCTAGCCCTTCCAATGCTTGAAGATATATACCATGTTTCTAATAGCTTCCCTTACCAACCATGTAAGGGAGATACCACAACCCCCTTTTTTCATAATTGTTTTCAACACAACTATAAGTAGAAAGTAACCTTGAGGGCAAAATGACAGCAGAGTTTATTTTTCTCAATAGTAAGGCTGACTTTGAAGTTACTTTCCTCACAAATAATGTCTGCTTCCAGATGAGAAATCAGCTCTGGAGTTGGATCAGTAGGGAGGACACATATCTAGTCCAAGTGATAATGAAGTTGATTGATGGTGATTATGTGTCTGTTTCTATTCCCTAACCTGACAGGCTCTCAGAAGGCCAAATGCCTGGAGCACGCCAGGGGAGTGGGTCCTACACAAATGAATCACACACATGGTCCAGGTTGACCTTGCAAATTGTTAATTTTCAGCATGCATACATGATTTTAGACCAGAGGTTCTTAACCTGGGGTTTATGATCATGAACTTTGGTGGGAGAGAACTTATGACTTGATTTCAGTAGAACTGATTTCCTTTATAATACTAAGGATTTTATTTTATACTTTTAAAAACATTCTTCTGAGAAGGGGTCTATAGGTTTCAACAGACTGCCAAAGGAATTCATGACACAAAAAATGCTTAAGATTTTGTGCTTTAAACAGTCAGCTCCATCATGTGTGGCAATAGGTCCGGGAGTGTTTGAAATTTAGATTTCACACCAGAAGGACATGGGTTTCTTGAGAGAAAGACGTGAAAAGAAGTGCATTTTTCATAGACCCAGACATGCCTATTATGAGGCAGCCATTTGGTGTGGTGGATAGAGCTCTGGGCCTGGAGTCAGGTAGACCTGAGTTCAAATTTGGCCTCAGACATTTACTAGCTGTATGACCCTGGGCAAGTCACTTAACCTTTGGTTGCCTCACTTTCCTCAATTGTAAAATAAGGATTACAATATCACTTCAGGGTTGCTGTGAGGATCAAGTGAGATATTTGTAAAGTATGTAGTGCAGCACCTAATATGCCTGAAATGTAGTAGGGACTATATAAATTTAATTATGATGATAATTATTATGATTATTATTGTCTCCATGAGGCACAATGTTTCTTCACCGCCCCCCCCCCCCTCAACAAAGCAAGAGAAGGAGGGATCTTCTCTTTCTATTTTCATTCAGGGAATCTTTCCTTGTCCATTGTTTCACCTCCCTGCCGTCTCTACCATTTGTATTTATATATAAAATACTTACCCTTAGCATATATATATATATATATATATATATATATATATATATATATATATATATATATATAAAAGAATGTACTTTGACATAAAACAAATTCTATCATAATTAAGATTAAATCATGTTCTCTATTACTCAGTGATATGTAGTGCATCTCTCTCACTTTATCAGAGCATAGTGGGAAGAGCATTGGGCCAGGAATTTGAAAACTTGGCTTCTGGTTTAGGCTTTGCCACAAATTATGAATGACCTTAAGGAAATGGCAAGCCACCCCCAATATCTTTGCCAAGATAACCCCAGTGGGATCACAAACAGTTGGACATGACTGAAACGACTGAACAACAAAAACGTATGAATTTGGGAAAGTCACTTTCCCAGAGTTTGAGAATAAAAGCTTCCCTTTACTCATCTGTGAAATGACGAATGGTATCTCTCATAATAAACCTGACTGGATTATTGTAAGAATCAAATGAGACGATAGATGGAAAGCAGTAAGATTATATAAGAATGGATAGTGTTACTGTTATGGTGCTACTATTATAATAACTTCTGCAAGCATACATCTCTGTTTTATGCTTTACTCAGTATGAATAATCAAATGATTTGCTGAATAAAATTATCACTCTTGTTACATTTTTTGAGGAGTTTGTAATATTTTTACATATGCATGCATGACTTGCCTTTTGAGCAGAGGGACTTGGGGGAAGGAATGACCCTGATTTTCAAGTTCACTCATGCTGTTGAGAGAAAAAGAGAGTTATGTGAAAGAAGGTACTTGAGAGTCAAGCATGGAAGTGAGTAGCTGTTAAGAGATAAGCTCCGAGAGCCTAAACTGAAGACCTCCACTGACCTTGTGCTCCATATGGGAATAGGAGCCTCAATGCTAGAGATACATTGCTCTGGGACACCAAGAACTGGTTCAAGGGATAGGACTGATTAGGAGACCTTTTCTATTTCTTCTTTACCTATTTTGTTTTTCTAAAGGAGTGTGGGGAGAGCCTATATTTCAAGGCCACATCCTCCCCAAGTGATTCTATTCGAAAAGTGGGTTCTATGTATGGGCGACAGATAGCTGTTGGAGGAGAGCCTTTAAGGCATCATTTCGCTTTACCAAATCCTACGCTTTTTAATGGGTGCAGCCCCCGAGGAGGGTGCACACACGTGTGTGTGTGTGTGTGTGTGTGTGTGTGTATGGACATGGATGTGAACTGAACAGCATGAGAAGGCATTAAACAATAATCACTGTCATGAAGAATGTCCAAGTCCAAATGGAATGAAGATTCCCGATGGATGGTTAATTCCCCCAGATGCTACTGTTTTCAGATTATGTACTAATTATGTTAATACCTGGAAGATTTCAGAGCTTATTATGTAAGATTCACAATCAGTCAAAAGAATTTGGCCTAAGTATCCATACAGGAAAAACCAAGTGGATGAAGAATGTATATTGTCCAGGCTCTGATATGCAGTCAAATAAAAAGCCCATAAGAAGTGGCATTTCTATCTCTATCTCTATCATGCTATCATTTTTATCTCTAGCATCAATATAACATACACACACATATATACATACATACATACATACATATATATATATATATGAAAGGGATAGATTAAATTCTATTTGTGTAACTGCACAGTGCTTTTAATGACTTTAAGTCTTTCCTGCATATGTTTTATAGCTATGAGTTGAATTATCCAGAGACTCAAAATTGCAGGTTACTTAGAAGAACCTTGGAAAGGTACAGCTTACAACATATTACCAGTGAAGAATTGTATGGGATAAGAAGCACAAAGTGACATATCATCAGAGAGATATCTGACTTGTACAGGAGGTTGGTCAGCTGTGTGGAAAGAACAAGAGATAACCAATGCATAGGCTAAGTGCTAGTTAGGTATCCATGCAATAATAGATCTAGAAGGAGGTCCCAGGCACACTGGGTGCAGCTCCTAAGGAGGGATTTTTTATATGTGTGTGAGGACATGGATGTGAATTGAACAGCATGAGAAGGCATTAATGGGTTGTGATCTTCATTGTTGGAGGCAGCTTCCATGAAATCAGAGATGTTTTGAAGTATCAATGTAAATACAATTATAGTACAGAAAGTATATACCAGGGGTGGGGAACCTGTTGCCTTGAGACCACACTTGGCCCTCTAAGTCCTCAAGTTCAGCCTTTTGACTGAATCCAAACTTATTGGATTCAGTCAAAGGGCCACACTTGAGGATCTAGAGGGCCACATGTGGCTTAGAGGCAGCAGGTTCTCCACTCCTGGCATATACTAATGGAAGTTTGCAATTATCCCTGAAAATGGAGCTCAAGTAATTTTTTTTGGTGCTTTTTCCTGATGGAATTCCAAGAACAGGTGCATCTGTAAGGGGAAATCACTTGAAAAAAATCTGATACCAAGGATAAAATAAAATTGTCCTAAGATATTACCCTTAGGACAATATATTTCCACAGAAATATATCCATGGTCCAAGCAGCATAGTATTTAGTTTGATGGTGGTATAAAAGGAGGTTTCATGACAAATCATGATACACAATAGGATCACTGCAAAAAAAAAAAAACTGGGTCTAGGACAAAGAGAAAGCATACCAAGATATTCTAGAACTGGTTTCCCAGGAACAACTCAAACCCCCTTTTAATAGCTGGTCTACTTTTTTAAAAAATGTATTTTATCCTGTAGAATCAATGACCAGAATATTAAAATGGATGTAAGGGCACTTGGGAGTTGAATTACATTTCTATGGTGACAAGATTTCTCATTTTAGGAGAAGATTGCTATTATTTATTATTATTATTGTTTTGTTCTCACAGAACAATGTGTCCTGGATATATACTTAAATGAATTTAATTTCTTTTGAAAAGAAGAAATCTTTTGAATTTTTGCCTTACTCTTGTGGTGACAAAGTGCAGTGAGATGACATAGTAGACAATATGCTGATTCTGAAGTGAGGAAGAACTAAATTTAAATCCTGCCATAGGCACTTAGACATTTAATTGTCTTAGACATAGACCTTAGATGCTTAATTGAACCTCTCTCAGTCTGTTTTCCCATCTATGGAGTGGGGATAATAGTAATATATACCTCATTGTTATGAGAATCAAATAAGATTATTTATACACACACATATACTTCTTTGAAAACCTTAAAATACTGTATATCAGTTATTATTATATTATATGCTGCTTTGTTATCATCATTATTACAAAATGCTTTCCCTTTCTTCAGGATGGATGATAATAAAAGAAATAGAAAATAAAGGGGAGATAACAAAGAAAGATGAGGTGCTAATGTAGTTTTTCATGTTAGAATTTGAAAGGTATTGTCTGGGTGAAAACTTAAAAAGCCCAATTTTACTCTAAAAAGCTTAAGCTTACCAGCTCTCCAGGGAATCTAGTCATTGTGAGGCAAGAAATAGCAGTAGGGAAAGACCCTTGTGTTTCTAGTAGAGGACACTAGGGGGAGGAGATTTCTCTCTTCTCCTGCTACCCCTTTAATTAAAGTCAACTGCAAGTCATGTCATCATTTTCCTGATGCCATGGTCCTCTTTGAAAGTGAAGGACAAACACAACCTGAGAGTAGTGAGCTGACTGAATGGGGACCCAGCCAGGGGTAACTCAGCTCGTGCACTCCCTCTCATTCTCCTCTCCAAAGGAAGGTAAATTTTCATGGCCAAAAGCTACCCAGTTAACTTGGGGTTTACTGGCTAGATTCCTGCCTTCTTTTTTATAATTAAGATTTTTTGTTTTTAGTTTATAGCACTCAGTTCCACATAACTTTGAATTCCAGATTTTCTTTTCCCCCTTCCTCCCCTCCCTCCCCAAGATGCCATGCAATCTGATGTATCTTCTACATATAACTTCACATTGAACTTATTTACACAATAGTCAAGTTGTAAAGAAGAATTATGACCAATGGAATGAATCATGAGAAAGAAGAAACAAGATTCCTACCTTCATGTCTTTCTCTTCTCCTCTCCTCTCCTCTCCTCTCCTCTCCTCTCCTCTCCTCTCCTCTCCTCTCCTCTCCTCTCCTGTCCTCTCCTCTTCTCTTCTCTTCTCTTCCATTCTTTCTCTTTCTATTTTCTCACCCATATCACTCTGAAGCTCCTAGATTCAACCACAATAGGTCCTTGTTCAAGCTCCACTTAATGGCTATATTTTGGGCCCTCCTGGTTCAGAGTGAATGTCAATGGTAACTGTTTCTCTTTTGACTAACAACCCTCCCAGTTTGATTTTTTTTCTTTTTTCTAGTTAAAGAGGCCATCCCTTGACTCACTTTTTAAAGAGGCTTGTTCACTGAATGGACCTTACCTCATTCAAAGTGAGAGCCTGAAAAGGCATTAGCCTGAAAGCCCCAGTGTCTCCCATTGCATTCTGGGCCATCTTCAGTAGTCCTGATGAATATCAGGCCACTGGACCCAGATGGCTCTGGAGGAGAAAGTGGGGCTGGTGCTCTTGCACAGCCCTCCCTCACTCAATTGAAAATCAACTGCAAGTCATGTCATCATTTCCCTGATGCCATGGTCCTCTTCGAAAATGAAGGACAAACACCACAAGCTACCCCTAACCTCATCCATGATGTCATTTGCAGTGAAGTTAGAATCACCACATTCAATGCAGAACATACAGTTGAGAGATAATTGAATCAGGTAGTAGTTTCAAGGGGCATGACCCCTGGCAGCAATTATGACTTCAAAGTAGGATCATATATTATATATGTATGTATATATGTATATGTATAAGTATAGGTATATGTATGTGTATATATATACATACATATATACACATACAAACATAAAAACATACATACATACATACATATGGAAGAGCAAGGTGAAGACACCATGAGAAGAGAAAGGACATCAGGATCCTGTAGTATCAGAGGCATGAGTTGCTCTGTCCACAAGTATTCCTTGTTTGTGTGCCTTGCTATCAGTGACTCTGTACTTTGCTGATGTTTTTGTGGGAGAGTATGCCTCAGGTTTCCAGGAGGAATGTTTCATAACTACTGTTCTTACTATGCCACCTTGGTAAATGATTTTGCTTTGGCAGACTAGTTGTCTTCTGATGGACTATTGAAAGTATGTGCATTGGTGGGGGGGTGTGGACTATAGTTTTAGGAATACAGATATAAAAATGTACTTTTTGAACCAAGAAGCAATCATTCCTCTGGAGGACCCATCCTGTGAGTGTAAGTTGGGGAGGAGCCCCTAGAAGTCATTATATACTCTCTAACTGTGGGAAATGAGTCATATTCCTGGATTTGATTAAAATAACAATGACAAAAGACCAGAAAAAAATGACACTGCCCAATGCTCAAAAGTACCAGAAGATCACAATTGATTTCACTCAGTTTCTCATACTGCTCTGCTTGGACCTCTTCTTCATAATCATCATATACTCCCTAGTATCATAATTATTTATATCATTACCTATAATGGGAATAAGCTCGAAATCTACCCAATAAGATTACCAGTGAAGAAAGGATGTCCATTATCACCACTATTTCCAGTATTGTATTAGAAATGCTAGCAATATTGATAAGACAAGAAATAGAGATTGAAGGAATAAAAATAGGAAATGAGGAAGCAAAACTATTACTCTTTCTGCCATTAGATTGTAAACTCCTTAAGGGTAAGGTCTGTGTTACATTTACCTTTGTAACCCCAGCACCTAATACATTGCTTTGCTTATATTGGATGCTAAAATAAATGTGTATTAAATTAGATTTTGACCCCCCCTCTGGCCCAATCCCCACTCAACCTTTAGCTCAGACTAGAAGTGACTGAGCAATTTTCCCAGAGTGTGAGATGACTCTCTTCACCTATTTAGATAAGGATTGTATGCAAATATACTTAAAGATAATGACATATGTGAAATAGGTTTTCTATTAGTTATGATCATATAAACTAAAATGAAAGAAGTCTGTGAAACACATGGGCAAATAGCATTTGGTAAAACATCCATGCCCTACACTCCATGAAATGGAGATTTGGTGGAACAGGCACCAAACAAATAATAATGTAGTGGTCAGACATTCAAAGCTGGGACTTTTGTAGTAAGAGTACTATATGACACTACCTGAAATGACTTGAAACAGGTAGCTCTTGTTTCTCCTTTCAAACTAACTTAGAAGGAAGTGGTGAGGGGAAGTCTAGCCTTTTTTTGTAAGAAAGGTAAGCATGGAGATAACTACTAGAGGAAAAATGTAATTTGAAATGGTCTTCTCACTTAGCAGTATAATATTTTATGTTGGTTTGGAAAATTCAGACATATCATGGACTCTACTTCAATTACAAGTTCACCAATTCCACTTAACTCATTGAAATGAGAATTTGGCCTATACCATTTCTCTCTCTCTCTCCCTCTCTCTCTCTCCCTCCCTCCCTCTCTCTCTCTCTCTCTCTCTCTCTCTCTCTCTCTCTCTCTCTCTTCCTTCCCAGAGAAACAATTCCATTGATATAAGCTCCCTCCTCCCATTCTCTGCATCTCAAATGCCTTGACATCATCCCCTACTTCTCCCTCCTTTCCCCCAGTGTCTGAGGAATAGGTGGTCCTCTTTGCTAAAGACAACCCGTCTTCATGGGTAGTTGCTTGTCATCCCCTCCTGTATTGTCTACCAGATTACAACCTCAATCATCTCTTGCCTTTGGAATCCTCCATCTTTTACTATCTACTGTCTTCAAATATCTCCTCCATTCACAACAGCAACCCCTCCCCCCAATACTCTTCACTAGACCTTACCATTCCCTCCAAGCTATCATACTATATCTCTTATTGTTTTCTCAAAGTCCTGGATATAGTCACTGCCTCTTTTTCTTCTCTTCTTACTAATTCCACAACCTTTCGCAATCTGAATCATATTAAGCCTAATCGTTTAATTGAAACGGCTCTTTCCAAAGTTAACAATGATTTCTTAATGACCACATTTAATGGTTTATTCTTAGTTGTCATCCTTCCTGATCTATCCGCTGCATTTGTTGCTACTGAACACCCTCTCCTCCTGGATACTCTCCTCTCTGGGTTTTTGGAACTCAACTCTCTCCTGGTTCTCCTATCTGTCTGACCACCCTATTTGTTCTTTTTTGCTGGCCCATGGTCCCTATCACACTTCCTTAACTCTGGATATTCCCCAAGATTCTGTGTTAGTCCCTTCTCTATTTTTTCTTGACACACACTCTCTTTTGGTAACCACATTAGTTCCTAAGGGTTAAATTATCATCTTTATGCAGATGACTCACAGATGTTTATATCTTCAGTCTCTTCCATGAGATTCAGTCTTGTATCACCTGTTGTGTATGGGACATTTTAAACTGGATGGCTGGAGACATCTTAAACTCAATATTTCCAAAACAGAATTTATTTTCTCTCCCTCCTCCAAACCAAGCTTCCCTATTTCTGTCTAAGGCAACAAAATATCCTCTGAGCAGTCTCTCAGGTTCATAACTTAGACCTTATCCTTCACTTTCCATTCTTCCCACCATGAATATTCAGTCAGTTGCCAAATCTTGCTGTTTCTACCTATATCTGACCCCTTCTCTCAACTCACACAGTCACCACCTTATTTTAGGTCCTTAGTGTCTCTTGTCCAGTTTATTGCAACAGTCTCTTAATTAAACTAACTGTTCATGTTTCTCTCCACCCTAGTCCACCCTCTACACCTCTATCAAAGTTTTCCTAAAGCACAGACATGACCCTACTCAATCAATTTAAGTGGCTCCCTAGTTTCTCTAGAATAAAAGCCTATGCACTGGCCAATCCCTAGTTCTGGAATGCACTCATTCCATCTTCACCTCTGACTTATAAGGTCATTCTCTTCCTTCGAGACTCAGCTAAAGTGTTACCTTTTATACAAAGCCTTTCTTAATTCCTCCAACTTCTGTCATTCCCAGGTTACCTTGGGTTTAACAAGTTTTTATTTTGTTGTTCTTTTTATTTTCTTTATATTTAAATTACATATAGGTGGTACAATGGACAGAGTGTTGGACTGAGTCAGGAAGATCTGAGTTTGAAACCTGAGAAACTTACTAGCTGTGTCACTCTGTTCCTCAGTTTCCTCATCTAAAAATGGGAGTAGTGAGATTACTCATGTAATATGCTTTGCAAACCGAATGCTAGCAATTAATATTAATTATTAGCTGTTATTATTAATAGTCTCTCCCTTTAGACTATATTATTTTTCATGAGTAGGGCATTTTTTATTCTTTGTATTTAGATCTCTAACACCTAGTATAGTGTGCGGCATATGGTAGGCTCTTAATGAATTATTGTTGATTATTGATCGATATACAATGATGGAGGGAGGAAAAGAATACTTAGGGAAATGTTGTACCTTCAAAAGAGCCTAGAGACCTCAGTATTTGTGCACTATGTTCTCGTTTGATGTTTTGGTTCCTTTCCTGGGTTCTGGACATAAGAAACTCAGATATGACATAATGAAGATCATCTCGTTGCTCCAAGCACCTGTTAAATATTGCAGTCATAGATGCTTCATCAGGTCGAATAGGAGAATCTTTTTCGTTGTCATATAAATACCTTTCCTCCACAAAACTCAAAATATCTTATAATAATACCACATCATAACTAAAATAAAAATGTAACAGAACCTCAGGGATGAATTTGTGTGGTGGATTTTTAAAGGGGAAAGAAGAGACAATTTAATCCTAGGTCTAGAATGATGTAGAACTTTACAAATGTAGGCCTTCCTATGAGCACCAGGTATCAATCTACTAAATTAATGTGTTCTACAGGTATCCACTTGTTGCCAAACACCTTAGAAGCATGTCCAAGCTGTTCAGCACTGGTCGTGCCAGAGGCATTGTTCATTCAGTTGATTATAGAAAGGTCATGCCTTTTGTTTCATTCAAAGAAGAGGAAACTGGCCTGGTTCCAGGTGGGGATTTCCTGATTGAAAGTAAAGACCAACATTCAGCTCTCTGCCCTTCTTACCACCCTCTTTCTTAAAGAAGAATGTGTGTTTATTACATGCTAATTTGCACATACACAGGGTATCCAGCACCTGACCCAGTTGTACCTTATGGGGCTGAGAAGAGGGCTAGAGGATGGAATGGTGGAGAAGAGAATTTGCAATGGCTGTATTTAATGGACCAGTTTTAAGGATAATATTTTGCAATATAATCTGTTAGGATTATTATTATTAGTGACACTGGTGATAACTTTAGCACATTTTGTGCTAAGTATGTTAAACACTATACAGTGTAAATAAGTCCATATGTTTTACACAAGTTTTGAGGTAGCTATAAAACATTACATCTTTACCTAAAATGGCAAAAATAAATCTAGAACATATGTATGTATATGCATATATACATACATGTGCAATATATATGTACATTTTTTTGGAGGGGGGAAGGCCGGGCAATTGGGGTTAAGTGACTTGCCCAAGGTCACCCAGCTAGTAAGTGTGTCAAGTGTCTGAGGCCAGATTTGTACCACATCACAACTAAAATAAAAATGTAACAGAACCTCAGAGATGAATTTATGTGGTGGATTTTTAAAGGGGAAAGAAGAGACAATTTAATCCTAGGTCTAGAATTATGTAGAACTTTATGAAGGTAGGCCTTCCTGTGAGCACCAGGTATCAATCTACTAAATTAATGTGTCCATCGGACTCCAGGGCTGGTGCTCTACTCACTGTGCCACCTAGCTTCCCCGATATATATGTACATTTTTAATCCAGTTTTCAAGGGTCAAGGGGCCCAATGAATGGAATGTTAGCCTTAGAATTATGAAGACCTGGATTCAAATCCTATGTTGGACATATGCAACTCTAAGAATTCTCTACTAAATCACATATGGATTATAATTTGTGTTGGTGGACAGAATTCCCACAATGGAAGTTCCTTATGCTGAATGAATCACAGATACCTTATGTTTTTATATTTTAACTGTAGTTCTGTATGCAGATATAACTGACCGCTGATGATAGTCTGTTTTGATTATATGAGTCATATGAGTGATTATATGAGTTATTGGAGGGTTTAATTTGAGTATATAAAATACAAGTACGTGGCTTCAATCATATTTTCTCGTTTGATTTGGTGATATTTTACATTTTATCTGTTCTCTTACTTGCCTGTCTTGCTAATGTCTTAATGCTCAGTTCCAGGGATTTTGAAGACTTTGTATTACCGAGTTATAATTGAGATCTTCATTGGAAAGTGAAAGGTTTCAAACTGGACATTCCAGATTAACCTGAACCTCAACATGTCCCAAATTAAATTAATTCTTTTCCTCCAAAACCCACTTTGCTTTCAAACTTCCCAATTTCTAATGAAAAGACCACCTTACTTCCAATTTTCCAGATCCTTAACTTTGGCCTTATCCATGACTCCTTATTCTCCATGACCACATACATTCAGCCAGTTGCAAAATCTTGTCATTTCTATTTCCACAACATCTCTCACATCTGACTTTTTTTGCAAGGCAATTCTGGTTAAGTTGCCCAGGGTCACAAAACTGGTAAGTGTTTGAGGACAGATTTGAATTCAGGTCCTGACTCCAGGGCTGGTGCTCTATTCACTGGGCCACCTAGCCAACCCCGACTCTTTCTTTTAACTCCTATAGCCATTATCTCCTCTTGCCTAGTTATTGCAACAACCTGGTGTCCCTACATCATTTTTCCCCCACTCCAGTCCATTCTCTGCACTGCTACCAAAGTGGCTTTAAGTATAGATTTGACTATACTGTTTTCTACATGAAGTCTTTCCTAATTCCCTAGTATCCTCTAAAATATTGTGTGGTTATTTTGTATGGATTTGTATTCATTCTCTTTATGTTTATTCTGCATATATTTATATGTGCCCTTATCTCTCCAATTAGAATGTAAGCTGCTTATTCACAGCATTCAAAACTTCTCCATTTGTTATAAACGATGGTTCCAATGTATGGACGGTGTGGTGGTGGCTGATGGAGCACTTATGTTTTCTTGTGGATAAGTTCACTTACCTTGGTAGTGTGCTTTCCTGGGATGTACACATCGAGCTCAGTGTTTGGGAGGCTCTGAAGGAAAGTGTGGCAGAGAAGAGGTATTAGACTGACTATCAAACTGAAGGTCTACAGAACCATTGTGTTGACCTCATTATTGTAGGCCTGTGAAACCTAGACAGTATGCCAGTGCCATTCCAGGAAACTGAATCACTTCCATCTGAATTGTCTTAGGAAGATTCTGATGATCACCTGGCAGGATAAGGTACCAGACACTGAGGTCCTTTCTTGAACTAAACTGCCAAGCATTCAAACGTTGCTTCAGAGAGCACAACTCCAATGGGCTGGTCACATTGTTCAAGTGCAAAACTTGCCAAAAAGACTATTTTACGGAGAACTCACACAAGGCAAGCATTCACATGGCGGTCAGAAGAAGCAATCCAAGGACAGTCTCAAAGTCTCGAGAACTTTGGAATTGATTGTGTGACCTGGAAGACACTGGCACAGGACCGCTCAGCATGGCGTGCCCACAGCAGAGAAGGTGTTGTGCTCTATAAGCAATGCAGAATTGAAATAGCTCAAAAGAAACTCAAGATGCATAAATTTAGAGAATCCACCCCAAATGTTCACATGGACTATTTGTGCCAGATCTGTGGTAGAACATTTCCAGCTCATGTTGGTCTGATCAGTCATAGTCGGACACACTGTAACTTGACTCTAGCGTAGTGATGTCATTTTGGTCCTCTTCAAGAATGAAGGACAACAACCAATTAAGTTCCTTAAGAGGATGGATTTTTTCCATCCTTTCTATTTCATTCCCCAGCACCTAGGACACAGTTTTAACTGTTGTTTAGTTGTTTTTCAGTCATGTCTGACTCTTTGCAACCCCATTTGGAGTTCTCTTGGTAAAGATACTGGAATATTTGCCATTTCCTTCTCCAGCTCATTTTACATATGCGGACCTTTATTAACTCCTTGGAGTATGTACCTAACAGGGAGATCTCTTAATCAAGGGATATTTTTAATCAAGGAGACATTTTACTGTTCTCATTAGCATAATTCCCAATTGCTTTCTGGAATGGTGGGATGAATTCACAGATCTGCCAGTAGTGTTTTAATGCCAATTGGTCCATATTGCATTGACTATTACCACCATTTTTCATCTTTGCAATTTACTGGGACTGAAGTGAAACCCCAGAGTTGTTTTGATGTCCATTTCTCTTATTATTAGTCATTTGGACAACTCTTAACAGCTATAGCAATCATATGGTTGTTAATAATTTCCAGGTCTTCTTTGTAAACTGTTTATATGTTTTGACTATTCGTTGGAAAATGGTTTTTGGTGTTATATATATTTATATTAGTTGTCTATGTATCTTAGATATCAGACACCTGAGATCAAAGGAATTTAATACAAAGACTTTTCCCCCAAACTACTTTCCTTCTTATTCTAGTTGTGTTAATTTTGTTTCGTGCCAAAGCTTTTTAATTTCATGTAACCAAATTACTTTATCTTTTGTGATCTTCTCTTCCCTGTTTTATCAAATATCCACCCCTGGACATAGCTGTAAGAGGTATCTAGTATGATTCTCTTCCAATTTTTTTTAATGATATGAACTATAGTATTCAGGTAACATGTCCATTTCATTTTCGGGATTTGAATTTTTATTATTCTGAACTGCAAAATCACCAAACATGAACATTTTCATATGTGAAGAACGGAAAGAGACTGAACCAGAAACTATAAATCTTTATGAAATAGAGCTTATTTTTTAAAAAAGAACAAAATAAATTTAACACATTAGTTAAAAGACTGTCCTGCTTGTCTGTCTCCTTCTGAACTATCTTCTGTCTCCTTACTGGCATCTTTACGTGTTTCATTGATTCTCTTTTGTATTTTTTTTTTTGCATCACTGTTGCTAGTCTATGTCTCTACTATAACAGCGAGTCAGTTGGTGACCCAGTGGAAAGAGCCTGGGCCAGGAGTCATGAAGACCTGAGTTCAGGTTCTACCATAAGCACTTAGGAATTGAGTGATCCTGGGCAAGTCATTTAGTATCTTTTCCCCTCGATTTCCTCAATTGTAAAATGGCGATATTAACAACATCTACCTTGCAGGGCTGTTGTGAAGATCAGATGAGATATATTTGTAAAAAATGCTTAGCAGAATCTCTGACACATAACAGGCACTATATAAAGGCTTTTTTCCCTCCCTCCTCTCCAACAACTCCCCAAAGCCTTCTTTGTAACATATAAATGCAATCAAGCAAGACAAATCCACACATTCATCATGTCTAAAAATGTATGTCATATTCTGTACTATCTAGTCTATCACTTTTCTGTCAAAAAGTGGAAAGCATGGCACATAATTGCTCTTCCAGAGTCTTGTGGTCTTCCAGAGATTATCATGTTGATCAGAGTTCTTAAATCTTTCGATCCATCAGTGAATAAACATTGATTAAGCACCAGTCCCTGCTTTCTAAGATCTAAGTCTTTCACAGTCTAAGTCTTTCAAAGTTGTTTTCCTTTACCATTTTTTTAATAACGTTGTAGTCACTTTGTAAATTGCTCTTCTGGTTCAGTTCACTACATTCTGCATCAACTCATATAAATCTTGCTAGATTTCTTTGAATATGCTGCCTTCAATTCCCCAACTGATGGGCATCCACTTTGTTTCTTGTTCTTTGCAAAAACAAGAAAGTGCTGGTATGAATATTTTTCTGCACATGGGTGCATCTTTTATTTCTTAGGGGTTATAGTCTGCTTACATGGTCTTATGGGTGACCTAATTATTTCAGACATCATAAGGATTCTTGTTTGGAACAGAAAAATTTAATTTAAAATTTAAATCTAACCCTCCAGATAACTTGGGGCTTTGTGTCAAGAAAGCTTAGTCGTGTATGATGGATTACTTAAGAAAAAAGAAAGATAAAAAAGTATTTGTCAGCTGGAAAGAAATCTTTTCTGAAGAGATTGAACCGTTTTCTGGTTTGTTTCATACTCATGCTATTTTCTTAAATGCAAGTCAGAATCATAAAATGGTGGGGAAAAAAAAACCAACAGCTCTCAAAGAGAGAATGAGTCTTTGCTTCCTTCCTAGCATGGAAACATAGTTTTTTCCAGTTACTGAGGAAAGGAAATATACTCAATAAATCCAATAAACATTTTAATCCAATAAACATTTATTAAGTGCCAACTATGTTCTAGGCACTGTGTTCAGTGCTGGTGATACAACTAATAAAAGGACAGCCCCTGGCCTCAAGGAGTTTACAGTCTAATGGGGGGAGACAACACACAAAAGGAGGAAGGAAAGCTGGAACGGGGGGACGGAATGGAACTCCAAGACACACCTAGCATGGGGGTGTCTTGTTCTGTGTAGTTGAAGCCAGGCAGAGCAACAGATGCAAAGTGGGGCAAGCTAAAAGGCCAGTTTCTGCCCTCTATGAAGGAAGGCATTGGGAGAAGTTTGGTACTTCATCCTCAGGCTCTCGAATTAGAGGAGGAAAGGAGGCTAAGAAAGATGGTATCAATCAAGGTAGTTAGCAATGTGGTGTTACAGTAATTAGGGTGGGACTTTTTTGTTTTCTCTTTTATAATGCTTAGGTAATCAAGTACCTTTGATGCTTCTTGCCTTTCAAATGTAATGGCACATAAAGTGGACTTTTTATTGTCTTTTGTTTCTTTGATTAAATCAAGAGTCTTTGACCTGCTAAAGAAACAAGAAAGCCTAGTTCAGGTAGATTTGGCTCCCATGGTTATGATGCCCTTTGACCCTGAAGAAGTATATATAAACTCAGAGGTTAGTGTTTTGCCTTTGGGGGCACACTCATCGAAAGAGTGTTGGTGACGAGACTCTGGGTAGCCATTGAAGCAGTCCCCCCAGCTTTGGAAACCCAGATGTTGGTGCTTTCTTTTTGGTAACTATGCATGTCTTGATCAGACAAAGCCTGTCTGTTGATCTGTTTGTAGTTTCTGTTTGTATTTGCTCTGAAGTTCAGGCTTTTCCCCCTGAACTAAGTAAATGGTATATATATATATGTTTAATTAAAGTAAGATTGTTAACCCCTTAAAATTCCTTTCTTTAGAAAAGCAGCTAAAAGGACCTGTGCTAGCAGCCCTTCTGTGTGCTCTTATTGTTGGTCTTTCACCCCCACAACAGCTGCTAGCAACATTGTTGTTATACATGGTGGTGATGTTAGGAGTATTGACCAGGAGCCATTTTATCTGGTGGAAAAATTAAAGTGTACAAATGGTCTACCACTCTTTATGTCTTGCATTCATCTCACTTAAAGTAAGGTGATAATGAAGTATAAGTTTGAGTCCATCCCATCTTCACATGAGGAAAAAGCAAAATAAAATAAAACACTATTCTATCTAGCTACCAACCAAACCATAGTTGGGCTTGCTGTGGGTTTAGAATTGTGCTTGGGGAATATAGGAGATACAGGATGAATATAAGCTATGTTGTTAAGAGAAGCCTCATTTTCCACTTCAGCTAAGTGGATTCCACTTATTTTTTTCCTACTCTCTGCGTCCTAGCCAACCACAGCGAGAGACTGGTTCTTGCCTACATATGAGACATATAGACATTTGTGCTGTGAAATGAACAGTGGGCACGATGTGCAATGCTGTGACTGAAGATGTTAGTGCCCATACCTGTTGCCCAACTTCCTTGTCTGGGTTCTGATCCCTTGTTGCTGAGTTTTCTTGTCCAGATCTCTGACCTGATGCTGTCAAGTCTCCTTGTTTGGTTTCTTGAGACATTTTACCTAGCTCTGATTTTCAATATTACTATATGTCTCTGTCTATAAGACTGCCTTTTGTTCTAAGTTCCTGGTTTTGCCATCCACAACTTCCAGGCCTGGCATGACCTTGTATTTATCTTCATTTGTCTTTTTTTTTGCCTCATTTCAGGTCTTACAACCCTTGCCTTATGTGAATGCCCCACAGTTTGGTGCCAATACTTGGTCTCAGAGGCTGTAGGACACTTAGCTGGCTAGCTGTCTCATAAACATGTGCCACTGATCACAAATAGATTTAAGGAAGAGGATGTGCATGACTCAGTGTAAATTCACACCTCTACTGGGAAAAAAAATCACAAATTCCACGTTCTCATGATGATGAGTTAGTAATAGCTTCCTTGTATACAAAGGATGACTCACCATTATTATAATTCAATACATAGTAACATAACATTCTACCCTTGGGCCATGAGCTTATATTCAACCTTTTAATCATGACACTTTAAATCTCAAAAGCAGAAGTGTTTAATGCTTGCAGTTTCATAGTAGGCATTCAGTTTCCTGGGGACCATTGATTCCAAGGGGAAGATCCTTAACTTCTTTGTGACTTTGTTGACCTTTGTAATAATAGAGATAATGATAATATTAACTTCCTAGGCTTGGGATTCTTTACCTTTTGTGTGTCATGTCCCCCTCTGGCAGTCTGATGAAACTTCTCAGAAGAGTAATTTTAAAATGTATAAAACAAAATACATAAAATTACAAGGCAAATTGTTTTCAAAAAATTTTTTTAAGTTCATAGAGCCCAGGTTAAGAACCTCTGTCTAGGGTATATTGTAGTGAACACCTATAAGAAAAACTTATGATAGATGTTTCCATTGATTTATATATGTATATATGTGTATCTATCTATAAGTATCTATAGATATAGATGTATAGATGTACACATGTACATATAGATTATGTATACAGTCATCCTCAGCTTTCATGGGAGGTAATGTTTCTAGAAAGTGCAAAAGTCAAAAACGCTGATGTTGATACATTGAACTTATGTGAAGTAGGGGGTTACATTCCTGCAACCACCAAAAACTATAATCTTTCACTAGAGATTGCTGAAAATATACTTTTAGAACTTAAATTCTGATGATATGCACTTTTCTTAATATAGTAATTATGAAATAACCTGTAAAATGCAATATACCAAATAAAACTGATAATGTGCAAAACATTTTTTCTCACAAGTAATTCCCTAGAATTCTGTAACGTTTTGTGCTAACATCTCAATTACAAAATTATTTCAGACAATATTCACTTTTTATACTCAGTATTATAAGTACCATTCCGCAAATACAAGTCATTTTTTAACCTGAATTTTACCTTCTATTGTGTAATATAACAGTGTGAGAACATTGTACTGTGGATTATACTCCTAAACCTCTCTACCTTGACCAAGGGAGGGGTTGCTGGCATTTTAGTTGTTGCTGTCAGAAGACTCCAAGACTGGTGAAGTCTCAACATGACCTCTGACACTCTGTCCTTCACAGCTGGTGGATGGTTTTCAAGATGGTGAAGGACACATCAGCTTGAAATAATCCATCACTGATGTCTGCTTAATGCACCTTTTAAAAATATTTATTTTATCTTTAATTTCTGGAATAAAATAAGCATTTCCATAACAATATAATAAAAAGATGATTACACAGGAAACTGCAAATCCATTATACACAACTTGGCTATTCCTTTTAAATATATAATAAAGTTATTATGTAAATTTTTTTTTTCTTTTCTCCCCCACCCCCTGCCCATGATGGCTACCATTAGATATAAATGTCTGTGTGTATGTGTGTATATATGTATGTATACACTGATATAAACATATACTTGTGTGTGTGTGTGTGTGTGTGTGTCTGTGTAAAATCATTCTATACATGCTTCTATTTATCAGTTCTTTCTCTTGATATGGATAACATTTTTCATATGTCCTTTGTAGTTAATTTGGGAATTTGTTATAGTCAAAATGACATTTACTCAAAGTTATTCTTAAAACAATATTACTGTTACTGTACACATGCTCTTTTCGTTCTGCTCACTTCACTCTTCATTATTTCGTGTATCTGTGCTTTTAGGCCCACTCCTCTGAATCACCAAACAAGAGGCCCTGGGGGCACCTCTGTCAGGAAGCAGGTTAGGCTTCCAGAAATTTCACATCAAGAACTTTAACCTTATAGCCTCAAAAATTAATGCACCTTTTGAGGTCCTTAAGGATCTCAGAGTAGGGGAACAGAAGCAAGTTGAAATTTAACCTTGAGGCTGTGATCAATGGATTGGCAACTCAGTGTCACTAGCCAGCTACCATTACGCCAAGCCATTGTTCAAGCCTGGAAATTGTGAATAGTACATTCTTTTTTTCCTCTACCTTGTATAGCCATGAATGTGCTCAGATGCCAACCTGAAAGTGAAAATGAGTTTACTAATAAAATCCTTTGAAGCTTTAAGTCATGAAAATTAAATGCATAAATGTTGAGAATTGAACATGTATGCACATGCACACACACTTATACGTATATACATGTATATATACACACACACACACAATTATATTTATCAGAGCCCACATCAAATATATATTTGTGCATCATTGAGGTTCCCAGATAATGCCTATTGGGAATCTCTTTAATCTGATTTTTAGCCTAATTTGCACTAACACTTTTTACTACAGTGTCACACTGTTGTCATGTATTGAACTTGCTATTCATTTTCATGTGAAATTTTACCTGGGCATATATCCCCTTTATGATACTATTCAATTGTGTTTTTTGAACTCAAAATGTAGAACTTTGTACTTATCTATTATCATATACTTAATATACTTCAGTGAGAGAAATAATAGGTTGGTAGCCTTACAGCCAAGAAGACCTCAGTTCAAGTTTTGCCTCTCATACATACACTATGCGCTGATAGACAAATCACTTAAATTTTCAGGTTCCTCAGGAAATTCTCTAAGACTGTAAATTAAAGTTGAGTTTCTCATCTGCATAAATGGAGAGAGTTTCCATACGAGGAGTTACAAACATTGATGAAATCCCATGTTTGGATCAAGAAAATAAATTTGTAATTAAAAGCTTCAAACATTGTGACTCAGGGTAGTCTTCAAGAATTTCTGTGACCAAAAAAAATTAATTACCCTGTAGTCAATACAGTAATGACTCTTTCCAAACTTAACTAGGCTGATCCTGGGACAATGGGCATCTAGCCATGTTCAGGCCCACACTTTGAGCTTTTCTAGTTTGGTACAGCCCTCCTGAGTTTGCTGGTGTACCCTTTGAGAAGCAACTATCACCTCTAGACCAGAGTATGACTTTGAATTAGGATTTTAGTATAGGTTCTTTATGAAATCTCATCCTAGCTTTAGTTCTTGGTTCGAGTCTGCTGATTTAATTCTTCTAATACCTATTGATGTTATCTTACCTGATTAGAATGAACTTTCCTTGAGGGAAGAAACAGCTGTGCTCTTATATTTCTATAACCAGTGGTTAAGAACTTAATGAATGTTTTTCATTCATTCATTTATTCATTATTTATTCATTCATTACATATTAATGATCTCTCCCAGCTTGAAGTCATCTGCAGTTTGATAAACATGCCAGCTATGCCTTCATTCAAGTCATCAATAAAATTTTGAAAAGGATAAATCTAGTTCCTGTTGCATAGAAAGTCACCAACTGAGAACTATTTTTATTGTTTGTGAACTATGAAATCATTTGACAGCTAAAGCCAAAAAAAAAGCCATTCCTTCAAAAGCATCTACTCCTGCTTTGAAACTGACGAAGCGTCACTAAAACCACAAAAATCTGAGTAAAAATTAGTGCGTCACGAGTCAACAGTCATGCCTGGAGTACACCCAGAGGAGGATTGTTGGGAAAATGTCTGGATTCAAAGGCCAAACTTGTTTATGATTTTTTTCTTCCCCTTCCCAGCTCTTTGGCTCTGGCACACCTGCTTCCAGATCTCTTTTCCTTACAGTTCAGTCAGTTTGATTCTGCTGAAGACCACCTGTTAGGGATGACGCAGATCCAACCCTACGCACATCCTTGCCTTGTTACTGTCTTCTGGCAGTCCAGGCTTTCTGTTTATTTACTTCACTGGGCTGGGAAGGCAAGAGATGGGGGTGATATTTTTAGCCTTCATCTATTAGTAGTTTTGTTTTCTTTCTGCCACCTCTTTACTGTGGAGCTAGAAATAAAGTTCATCTTCAATAAAGCTGAGAAAGTTGTCAGCTCCTTCCTTCCTGATCACATGAAAGACACAGCAGAGGTCTGATTGAAGAAGTCAAAAGCTTCAAAGCATTTTGCCCTGAAAACACTAACAAAAATGTGGCTCCATGTAAGAATATTGAATCTCTTCAGTCGGACAGTATGTAGAGTTGTTGCTTGAAGTCTACAGTAGTTCTTTCTTTTACATTTTTTCTTTTTTTTTTCTTATGTATTTGACAAGCATCAGCAAAAACGAATGTTTCCATGTACAAAAAAACACAAAGGAAGAGAAATACATATGAAATCATGAACATTGATTTTTGAAAAACTATAAAGCTTGATTTTTATAAAAGAATATATTCAATTTACATGGTAGTTCCAACACCTCCCCTGTTGTCTGTGTCGCCTTCAAACTTTTCTCTGCTCTTCTCTATGGAAGTGTTTCATTGACACTCTTTTCTTCTCTCTCTCTCTCTCTCTTTCAGCCTCCATACCACTACTTCCTTACATTTCCCCATAATTTTTACTCCCTGTCCCCCTGCCCCCCCCAAATCCCTTCCTTGTAACAAATAAGTATAAATAAATAAGTATAAGTCAATCAAAACAAAACATAATGGCTGTGTTACCCCATCATGCTAATGTTACTGTTGTTATTGGCCTGATGAGACAACATAGTTAGACCATGAGGGCTAATGATGTATAGGTGATCTGGGCTGACTTTTTGCCCTTTGATAGTGGGATTTTACAAACCAAAGGATTTGAGATCCCCTGAACTAAAGTCATTTTGGACAACGGTGTTTGCATCAAAGATATCTTTTCCAAATGCCTGAAAGGCAGCTGCCAACAATAACCTTGGTTCTTCGTGGTAAAGTATGCTGTTTGGATTGATGATTACCCATCAAAAAGTCAAACACCAAACTTGCTATTCATTTTGATGACTTCATAGCAGGGCTCCTTCTGATCAAAAAACCATATATTGATATTTCTTAGAAAATGTACTTTATCTACTACGGATACTTAGCCTAGGGCTCATGAACCTAAAAAATGTTTTTTTCTAACTTCATTTCAATTTAACTGGTTTCCTTGGTAATCCTATGTATTAGGAGGGCAGAGTTTATAATCTCAAAGAGGATCATAAACATGTCTGAAAGGTTCGGAACTGCCGGATATAAGAAACTCTCAAAGTAGAAGGCAGAAGAATCAAAACATATATTTAGGCTCCACAGTAACCAACCCATGAACCAGCAACCCCATTTTGATATATTGATCAAAAGCTTCCAGGCCCAATAAGTACGCCTTGAAAGAGTAACCAGGAGGCTACAGAGAAGCATGATTGCGTAAAGCAAAATCATGCTTCCCCCTCTATGGTAAAAAGATTACCCACTGGCCTGAAGTCCTTGTTCAGCTTCCTCCCGTAGGTCAGCTCTGCCACTGGCAGCTCCTGCTTCGGCTGTGGCTGTGGCTGTGGCTGTGGCTATAGCAGCCTCCGGCTCCATCGGGAGCTGCTTTTAACCATCTGGCTTCTGCGGGGGTGTAAGGTACGCCGGGGAAAGCACAGGTTCTTTCAATCTGCTTAAGCAAGGTGAAGGGGTTGACCAGGAAAGCACAGGTTCTTTCCATCAGCTTAAGCAAGGTGAAGGGGTTGACCAGGAAAGCACAGGTTCTTTCAATCTGCTTAAGCAAGGTGAAGGGGTTGACCAGGAAAGCACGGGTTCTTTCCATCAGCTTAAGCAAGGGAAGCAAGGTGAAGGGGCCGACAAGCTTACTCCAGTCCAACATACAAACAGTATTCAGTTCAGGGGAAAAAGCCAAACTAGTCAAGGGCACTTGTTGACTAAGTGCTAAGGAGCCCATTTTTGGTTGCCAACACATCCTATATATTTTATTTTGTGCATTTAAAAACATCATTCTGAGAAGGGGTCATAGGCTTTCACTAGTCTGCCAAAGGAGTCCATTAAACAGAACAGGTTAAGAACTCCTGATCTACATCATTTTTAACAGTTTACGATTTCCATTAACTTGATTTTTTTGTTGGCTAGCTCCTGTTTTAGTCATTCAACAAAGTATGCTTTCTGGAAAAAAAAGAGTATATTGTTAGCTATGTTCATTAGCATATTCAAAGCTTTTAATGTAGAAATAGAAAAAAATGTGAAAACATATGGCTTATTATGACCTTTCTAAGTTTTATTACCGCTGTTTTTTTCCACCACTATCCATCATCTTTTTCCAAGCTTCTATTCTTCCCAATTAAATAATGCAACCCAGTTGTAACTTGCATAGTTTCGTGTCTTTCCAAAGAAAGTAAATTTACCAGGAAGCTAATTCGGTTTGATCAGTATAAATAATTTTGAAGCATTCTGTAGCTGTGTCTGCACACACACAAAGTAATGTGCAGAACTGAGCCAATTATCTAGGTAACTTAAGCAACACACGATGATTTTTTCTCTTTTATTTAGATCTTTTAAGTCAACGTGTTTCTTTATTTTTGCCTGAATAATCTGGATATTTTTGTTAGTTCTTCACTGCACTTTTCATGTATGAGCACAGCTAAAATCGTAACTCTTTTTCCAATCACTAATTAAACGATTGTACTTATTTTATACAATGTTAACATCAGAAGATGATATTGTTCTATATTCTTCAGAAGTAATTGAATTTAAAATACAATATCCTTTTTCCGAGGCTGCCACCATTAGGAAGGATTCAAGATCTATTACTTACCACTCTGGAGAAAGATTTATATCAGCAAATTCAGCCCAAGCCCCTCAGGAGAAATGTCTCTAGAACTGAAGAGATTAAGGATTGATTAGGATTGATCATCTGGGGATGTTTCAAAGAAATGACTTCCAAATACTCTGTTTCTAAAATTGTTCCACCCTTCTAATAGTGCTAACTTCAATGGCCTACCTTAAGTTCAGGCATGGGTAAGGTCCCTTATTATTTGAAATTCTGTGAATCTTTTCATAAGGTTACTCAGGAATTTTCCCAGGGTTATCTAAAATCAAGAATTTAGAGAAATAATAATATATTAATACAAAGATAATTAATATCTCACTTATAGATTTCTAGGATCAATTCAGAGACAACTAACAAGTCAGAAACTTGCAACTTTATTGAAGAGAACTTATTTATCCTAAATTTATTCTTTCTTGGGTAGCAACAGTCAGTTAATATAATTTATATATAGTTTATGTCACAACACATCCCATTAATTCCATGTTTTTCAATTCTTTCCTATTTCAGTCTTTCACATATACTAGAAGAAATCAATGTTTCTCATTTATGACTCCTACATTACTTTCTAGTCTATTACACAAGTGGATTGGATAGGGTTTTGTGGGAATGCTACTGGAAATACCATTAAGTGCTATTATTTGAAGTATCTTGTAATAGAGGAAACTAAAGAAAATCCATATCCATAGGTGGAACTTTCACTGCCAAAACTGTAAGTTATTCCAAATCCTCCTTCAGTGGCATGTTTCTTTTTATACTTCTTTTTCTCCCTTTTTTTCATTCACTCCACCTTTTTGTCATTTTTTAATGCTTTCCTACCCACCCCCCCTTTTTCTCCTGTCACAGAGAAAATGATAGGGTAAACCAAATCAAATTAAGATGTTGCTCTGCGTTATTTCTACTAATACCTTTGAAAAGATAATCTTTAGAGAACAATATTAAAATCGGTGGAATCAAGCTTCAGTGGTGAAATTTCAGGCATGGAGGAGTGGTGGGACATAGTTTTAAATAAAAAGTTTAAGTAGTTGGTGGCGCTATGGAGAGGAAGGTTAGCTGACTAGAACTTACTGATTTCCTTCTATTCTTCTTGAAAGGGGTGGAGTTGAATAATTCTTTTTAAAAAATATTTATTTATTTTTAGTTTTCAACATTCACTTCCAAAAGATTTTGAGTTTCAAATTTTCTCCCTATCTCTCCCCTCCCCCACCCCAAGACAGTATGTAATTTTATATAGGCTCTACATATACATTCATATTGAACCCATTTTCATATTAGTTGTTTTGCAAATAAGATTTAGAACCAATGGGGGAGGGGGAACAAGAAGAAAGAAGAAACAAAGAAAAAAAAAGAAGAGAGAGAGCAAGTAATATGCTTCATTCTGCATTCAGCCTCCATAGTTATCTATCTGGATGTGGATAGCATTTTCCATTATAAGTCCTTTGGACTTGTCTTGGATCCTTGCATTGCTAGGAAGAGATAAGTCTATCAAAGTTGGTCATCGCACACTGTGTCCAATGTTTTCCTGGTTCTGCTCACTTCACTCTGCATCAGTTTATTCAAGATTTTTCAGGTTTTTCTGAAGTCCACCTGCTGGAATATGGGATGGTAATCGTATAAAGAATACTTGGCATAGGGGCAGTTAGGGGGCCCAGTGGATAGAGCAACTAGCCCTGGAGTCATGAGGACCTGAGTTCAAATTTGGCCTCAGACTCTTGCTAGTTGTGTGATTCTGGCAATTCACTTAACCCTGATTGACTCCAGAAAAAAATACTAGGTATGGAAATGTGAAAAATGAATTAGATTCTGAATCTAACCATTTATTAGCTATATGACCTTGGGCAAGTAATTTAACTTCTTTGGGGTCCTAATTTCTTTAGTAAAATGAAAGGGTTAGGCTACATCATCTCTAGTCTCTTCTAACTTTAGATTGCTTCATGAAAGTACTGGTGATTTAGATGGAAAAAGCCTATAATGGCCAATGTATAATTTTCTAAGAGGAAATGCCATTTCCCTCCCTCCTGTTATCCTCTTATCTAAGCGATCTCATCTGATGTTCTGGATATAGTAATTTTCCCCAGCTTCATCAACATGGGGGAGAAAACTGAGAGAGTTCGGTTTCCCAGTTCCATTACCATTTGTGATTTTCCTTTGTGTTTCTTGTATCTCTGCATTCCAAGGAGTAAGTGTGAAATGGATTTTTTTCTGGGAATTCTAGGACTTGTTGCTTGAATTCCTCCATGCCTGGAAGGAAGCCATGAGCAGTGAAGAGGAAATGCCTGAGACAGTCTTAGAGGAAGTGTAAAATTTGGAATATTTTCCTCCTCCTTAAGTCATGTCTATGTTTTTATCGACAACCTGTAATTCAGAGGATGTAACCTTAATTATTTGTTTCTTTGAGAAAGTGTCTTCCCTGGGTATGATGCTTGTCTGTTGGCAGACCTCAAGGCTTCTAACAGACTTTTAAAAGAATTTCTCCAAATGGTCAGCATTTTCTATATGCACCTGTCCCAGTTTCCTTGGAAACTATAAAGCTTTCACAAAGAACCAGATGAACCAATAATTCATAATCTGTCTTTATCTTGGTGCATTTTAAACTGAATTTTTTGGATATTTTCAGTTATTTCAGTCGTGTCTGATTCTTCATGACTCCATTTGGGGTTTTCTTGGCAAAAATGCTAGAGTAGTTTGCCATTGCCTTCTCCAGTTCATTTTACAGATGAGGAACTGAAGCAAACAGGGTAAAGTGACTTGCCCAGGGTCATACAGCTGGTTAATGTCTAAGGCCAGACTTGAATCCAGGAAGCTGAGTCTTCATGGTTTTCAGCCCAGTGCTCTATCTTCTGATCCACTTAGTTGCCCCAAACTAACAAATAGGAAATCCCAAAGCCTAAAATCAGTCAATGAATGAGCTAGTTATCAGAGAGACAAAGAACTGAAGTTTCATCCTACAAGGATATCACATTTTATGACATCTTGTACACAAATAAGTTACATAAAATAAATTTAAGGTAATTTTGGGAGTGAGGAGGAATGGGTGAGGATACATCAGGAAAGATTTATAGAAAGTGATTCTTTTCTGAACTTTGAAGGAAGCTAGAGGCAGAGAAGAGGAGGGAGTTTGGGGGTAGGGGAAAGCTTATATAAATGCATGGAGGCTAGAGATAAATGTCCCATGTAAGGAACAGCGAGGAGGCCAGCAAGTTTGTATCACAGAGTATGTGGAGAGATGCAATGTATAGTAAGTCTGGAAAGGGAGGTTGGAACCAGGTTGTGAAGTGCTATAAACACTAAAGAGAGCAGTTTTGTGTTTGATCCTGGAGATAATAGGGAGTTACTGGAACTTAGTGAGCAAAGGAATTATTTGGTTATGAAAATCACTTTGACATGTGCATTGCTTTTAATGAATTAGATGAAGGAGAGACTTGGGGCAGGGAATAATAAATAATAATAACATAATATATTAATATTAGTATATTAACTAATTATATATAATTTTAATATATTTATTAATAACACAATAATGAATATATAATAAATAATTAGAAATTTATTACAGTAGTTTAGGGAAGAAGTGATGAAGGACTGTATGAGGATGGTGGCCATGGGAATGGAAAGAAGAAAATGGATATGAAAGATGTTGTGGAGGTAGAAATAGGAATTTCTTAACCAATTGGATATGTGTGATGAGGGAGAATGGAAACTTGAGGATGACTTCCAGGGTCAGGGGCCTGGAAGGCGTGATGAAAAGGTAGAGGGATTTAGAAAAGGAGATGTCTAGGCCTCAGTCATTGATGGTATGAATCATTAGAACCTTCAGTACAATATTTTTCAGTCTATAGCAGGGGAAAAGTAGGACAGGTCAACAATATTGGAGAAGGGACAGCATGAAAGAAAGCTTGATGTGGAGTCAGAAGACCCGGGTTCAAATCTCAGCTGAGCTCACTTTTCTTATTTATAAAATAGAGGGTTGGAGAAGATGACCTCTGAGTTCCCTTCGGGATCCAGATCTATGATGCAGGGCCAAATTCTCTATCATTCCTAATCCATGTGTGGGACTTCTGGGTTCTGTTACCTCCACACTAATCCTGCATAGCAATTTATAGAGATGAGGAAGCAATCCTAAACTTTCCCTTGTTCCAGGCATCAGAAACAGGGAAGATGAAGTAGAGGACACACACTGTGTTATCTCTAGTTATCTCTAACTACCTAAGCAGGGAACAGCATTCACCAGGTGAACATAAATAGTTCCTCATCATGGTTATAAAACAGATTAACATATAAAACAATTACATGAGATTCAAGAGTTCAAGATAGTAAAACAGGAAAAAATGGAAGTGTACTGAAGACCTCATTGATGGACAACATATACAAATTACCATCACCAGATCACTTCAGTACTGCAGTATGACTGCCCAGGTGTCTTCTTCAGGGGCAGCTAAGTGGTACGGTGGATAGAGCATTGGGCCTGGACCCAGGAAGACTTGTGATCACATCCAGACTCAGACACTTACTAGTTGTGTAACCCTGGGCCAGTCACTTAGCCCTGTTTTCCTCAATTTTCTCATCTGTCAAATGAACTGGAGAAGGAAATGGCAAACCACTCCAGTATCTTTGTCAAGAAAACCCCAAGAGAGGTCATGAAGAGTTGGACACGGATGAAATGACGACAACAACAAGGGAAGGAAGGAAGGAATAAGGCATTTGTGAAGTGCTTTGTTGTGTCATTTTTCGGTAGTATCTGACTCTTTGTGACCCCACTTGGGTTTTTCTTGGCAAAGATATTGGCGTGGTTTGCCATTTCTTTCTCAAGCTCATTTGACAGATGAGGAAACTGAGGCAAACAGGGTTAAGTGACTTGCCCAGGATCACACAGCTAGTAAGTGTCTGAGGCCAGATTTGAACTCAGGAAGATGAGTCTTCCTGACTCCAGGAAGGCACTTTATCCATCTGCCACCTAGGTGCCCCTGTGAAGTGCTTAATATGTTGCAAAGCACTGTGCATGGAGCTGGGGATACAAAGAGAAAAGAGAGGCATTCCCTGTTCTTAAGGAGCTCATATTACAACGGAGGAGACAACACATGGAATGTTTCAGTCAAAAATCAATGGAAAGGTCCCATGATACTTAGTGTGCAGTGGCAAAGCATTTGGTAAAGCCTCCCCTTTAATGTCATTTCAACTGTTTTTCATGTTGAACCATATGATAGTGCCAGCGACTTTTATGGCAAGAACCTTCTTTTCTGGATCTTCAAAAGATACGATTGTAGTACCTGGAGGAGCAGCTGACAGGTTGCATCTTAATAGGATGCTGCCGAAGTGATAATGGTGTCCTAAAGGAATGAGGTTGCTAAAGATGTGCTGATAGGAAAGGGAAAATTCTTAGTGTGAATATGCAGGAAGCAACTAAACCATTTCCAAATGAAGAACAGTTATTATTATCGTTCATACTTGTGAGGTGGATAAGCAAATACATAATGAGAATATATGATAATAATAGCTAATATACATATATATATTACAAAGCACTTTACATATATTAACTACTTGATCTTTACAATAACCCTATAAAGTAGCTGCAATTATTACCCCAATTTTACAGATGAGGAAACTGAGTCACAGAGCAATAAAGTGACTTCTCCAGGGTCACACAGCTAGTAAGTGTTGAGGCTGGATTTTAACTCAGGTCTTCCTGACTCCAAGTCTAGCACTTTATGCGCTTTGTCACCTATATATGAAAGAGAAGAATTGTAGTTGGTGCAGTATTGTTGTCAAAGATGCCTCTTAATTTTTCTTTAAATGTTATTGATATTGTTTCTCACATAATTTTTGTTTCTAAAATAAGTCCCCTCTCATTAGGCCATCATTTGTAAAAAAAATAAATAAAGAGAAAAACAAAAAGTGGTTCAGCAAAACCAACCAAGTTCAACAGTATACGCAATATACTATAGTCCTATATACTATGGCACCGATAGTCCCTTACCTATTCAAAGAAGTACAGAAAGGTATATTTTCTTATTTTTTCTTCAGGGCCAAGAAAAGATTCTCTTTAAATAAAACTTGTTAACACTGTAAATTTAATCTTGTCTGGAGGCATGAAGGAAACAAGCATTTATTAAGCGCTTTCTGTGTGCTAGGCACAATGCTGCTAAGCAGGAAAATGAATCGTTATGAACATCAGCTGACTTGACCAATTTAGAGATAGATCAGCAGTTTTCTTTATAGAAATTATTCTCTAAAACAGGTATGTATTTATTACAGTTAGATCAAAAGCTCCATTCAACATCTCAACCTCTCTCTCTCTCTCTCTCTCTCTCTCTCTCTCTCTCTTCCCCCCTCCCTCTCTCTGTCTCTGTCTCCCTGTCTCTCTGTCCCTCTCTCTGTCTCTGTCTCTCTCTTCCCCTCCCCCTTCTTGTAAACTCTTCTTCTGTTACTACAATTCTGCTCTATGTGCTGGACACAGCACATCCTATAATTGCCTTAACAGGCCCTGATGACCCATAGTAGTAATGGAAACTGCAACACAGGTGGAAGATAACCTTTGACAGGCTCCCTCCAACTCTTGAGCTGCACCGTTTTCACACGAGGCTCTGCAGGAAGCTGCTTCCAGCATGCTGAGTTTCAAGGAAGAGATAACTGTGGGAAAAGCACCTGGTAGGAGTAACACTTCATCCAGGAAGAAAACAGGATCTAACTTATAAACAACATCCTCACTCCATGAGTGAGTGTATTACTCCTTCCAGAGTTTGTTTCGAACTATTCTTGCAAGCGTCTCATGAGAATCTTTATTGGAACAGGATAGTTCGAGGCATGAATCAAAGCTTCAAGATTTCCGGTGGACATCATCAAAACATTTTTTTTCTTCTTACCTTGAAACACGAACAAGACTGACAATGCAGTAGCAACAGTCACTGTTGAATGTGTTTTCACTGAATAAAATTGGAAATGCCTCAAGTCTGAAAATATTATAGGGGAAATTATGTCCATTCCCTTACTCACCAACCTCTACAAGATTAAAGGAGGAAAAGTTTTGATGGTCTTAATTTTTTTTCTGAAAGCATCTCTTTCCAGTCTGACAGTTTAGTCTTTATTAATCCATTTCTAACACATCCGCATTTTTCTCTTAATATGAGAAGCTGAGATCTTCTTTGGCAGTGGAAACACACACAACTATCCAAATATAAAACATATGAAGTAATCTATTAATTGCATATGATTCTGTAAAGAGGATAAGGCCAGTGACTGAAGCCCAGCGATGTCCATGTTTATTTTACTTAACTTTTAAAATTGTGAAACTGTTTTCAAGTGGAGACAATATTTACCTAGAGACAAAACACATCAGTGATGAAAAAAAGTCGTCCGATTAGGGCAGTGAAATGGCCTAGGATGGGAGGGAAAGGGAAAGGAATATAGCTCCTACTATGTCATAAGCAATGTGCTAAAGCTATTTACAAATATTATCGCATTTGACAGAAGACTTTCAGTTAGAAGTCCCAAGTCAAAGCTAAAAGGAAAGGTCATGCAGTGAAAGGGGCATTGGTTCTGAGTCAGGAATCTGAGCTGGAGTCTTGACCCTATAACCACCTGCCTGAGCTTAGGCAAGCTGTTTTACCATCTGGGCTGCAATTTCCTCATTTGTAGAATGGAGCAGAGGGTAGGTTAGATTTGATGATATAAAGTCCCTTAAAGGTCTAGAGCCTATACCAAGGCCATGGATGGGATTTTTTTTTTATTCCTGGCCTCTACCTATGATTAAATCTGTGATGAAGACTCTCTCTGCAAATGAGGACTAGGCACTCACCTGTAACTTACAATTTTAGTTGCCTGGAGGCCCTTAAAAGTTAAATGACTTGTCTGTGCTCCCATAACCAGTACGTATCAAAGGCGGGACTAGAACCAGATCTTCTGGCTCCATGCTCAGCCCCATAGCCACAATGCTGTTTTACTGCTATACATTCTCAACATATAAAATGGTTTACAAAGCAGTTGCCTTGCAACAACTTTTGTTAGGCAGGTCGAAAGCAAGTATTTCATTCCAACACACTAGACGGTGCCTGGCATATAGTAGTTGCATACTAACTAAATGGTTATTGAATTAATGAGTCCCCACTTTATACGTGAGAAAACTGTAGGTCAGAGAGGTTGAGTAACATGCTCTTGGTTATATGGTTACTGAGTGTCAGAGCCTGGATTAGGGCTAAGGTTTCCTATCCTTGTGGATCAGTCCTATCTGATGCTTTGTGACCCCATTTGGGGTTTTCTTGGAAAAGATACTGGACTGGTTTGCCATTTCCTTTTCCAGCTCATTTTACAGATGAAAAAAATGAGGCAAACAGGGTTAAGGGACTTGCCAAGGGTCACACAACTAATAAGTACCTGAGGCTGAATTTGAATTCAGTTCCTCCTGACTTTCTATTGGCCTCGATTTCCTCATCTGTAAAATTAGCTGGAGAAAGAAATGTCAAACCACTCTAATATATTTTTCAGGAAAACCCCAACTGGGATCGTGAAGAGTCAGAAATGACTGAAAATGATTGAACAACTATACATTGCTATACATTTTCTCTCTGTTCCTTCTTACAAGTGGAAAAACGGTATAGAGGATAGGGCACTGGCCTTTGGGTCAAAAAAACTGAGGATCAAATCTCCCTTTATTCCTTATTGGTCATATGACCCTGGATGCTTTATGAGGGGTATGGATGTCATATCTTTTAAGATCCCTCCAGCCCAAAAATCTGGGATCCTATAAAATGAGGACCAGAAAAAGTTTTAAGAATAATCCTAACTTTTCAGAGCTTTTTTCTTCTCCTCTGTAAAATGAAGTGGTTGGAATACATAATTCATTCAACAAACAGTTATGAAAAACTATATATGCAAAACACTATGACAGACATTGAGTGAGATATGAAGTTTAGATAAGGCACGGTTCTTCCCTTTGAGGAGTTTATAGTTTAATAGGAGGTTGAGATAGAAATATAATACATAATATCACATAAATATATTATGGGAGTGATAACAAGATTAATTGATCTTTGAAATTTCTTCTGTAGCTAATGCACTGTAACTCCATGATTCTTATCTATGAATGCAGGAGGCTGCCTTTGGTTGTTAAAGTCAAACATTGACTTCTCCTCAAGTCTCAGGGCAGAAGAGAGAGGGTTAAAAATAATACTTTCAGATTTAGATGGGCTTTGACATTTTGAAGAAAATGTATATGTATACACACATGTGAGATTTGTAAAAAACCCAACAAAAACCTTTCTTTCTATGAATATATATACATATTATGTATATATACATTATATATATATATATGTAATGTGTATATGCACATATCTGTTGTTGTCTGTCCTTCATTTTCAAAGAGGACCGTGACATCAGGAATTGCAAGTTAATTGGATTTAAGTGAGGGAGGGCTACGCAAAGTCATCAGACTCACTTTCTTCTCCAGAGCCATCTGGGTCCAGTGGTAAGATACAGATCAGGATGGGTGGAGATGGCCACCCCACACACATATAACCATATAGACATGTATGTGACACATAGACATACATACGGGCAAGTAGGTGGCACAGTGGACAGAATGCTGAGCCTGGAGTTGGGAAGAGTTCAAATCTGGCTTCAGACACTTACTAGTTATGTGACCCTGGCAAATCTTTTGAGCCTGTTTACTTCAGTTTCCTCATCTGTAAAATGAGCTGGAGATGGAAATGGCAAACCAGTATCTTTTCCAAGAAAACTCCAAATGGGGTCATGAAGAGTCAGACACAATTGAACAACAACAACAATACATACGTACGTACATACATACATACATACATACATACATACATAATAGATATACCATGACATGGGAGACACACATGTTACATATATGTATACACACACATATATACATACGCGCACGTGTGTGTGTGTGTGTGTGTGTGTATGCTATGACATGGGAGGTAGAATTACCAAATGATACACAGGCCATTTTTTATCCTGATAATTTCCATCTAACTGCCATCGAACTGATTTCATGGGCAAATACTGGTAACTGAAGGATAAACCACGAGAATGATGACAGTAACATATGTTTCTATAGGGATTTAAGGTTTATAAATCACTTAACTCATAATTATCATGAGTTTGGTTAATTGCAAGTATTTTTCTATCTCCTCTAGACAGTGGAAACTAAGGTGAAATAATTTTCCTGCAGTCACACAGCTACTAGGTGCAAGATCTAGGAATCAAATCTAAGTTTTTCTGCCTCCAAATCCAGCCCTCTTTACACTATACCACAATATATTTGGCTTTGGAACAAACCAGCCACTGTTAATTCATTGTCTCCCAGGATGTTAGCACAAGATGGCAGACTTCCACTAGTTTTGTGGTTTCTACAGCTGGAAACTTCCTTTTCATCTGCAGCTCTGGGTGATGAGAGTATTTTCACCCTTGCTAAATTTTCTAGTTGCCAACAAGGGGAATTGAGGGACAGATTTCTTTCACATCCGACTTTGATGAATCATTTCTGTCTCCTTGAGATCAGGAACTGCTTTAAATTTCCTATCCTTCAGGGGATGATGTCGAGGTTACCCTGGACTCACCAATTACATCCTCCCCTTTGCCCTTGAGTGAACTGAGGCATTCTATCCGGTACACCTCTGTGCTTGTCGAAAACGTGTGAGGAAGCAGCATTCCTGCAAAGAGTTAAGAAGCTTTAATTCCCTGCAGGAAGTCTGTAGCTGAAATCATAACTAGAGAGGAAACATTAAATGTATCGTGGGAGAAAAGGAAAGCACTGTACTGAAGTGGTTACCCTGAACAGAGGCTACTGGAGCATCCTGCTGAAAACTTCCTGTTTTGCTATCAAGTTAGAAAACAAGGTAAAAATCTCGTCTTAAATGACTGTCGTATAAACATTTATTTTTACACTTTCATTACTTTGGCCAGGCTTACTCACTAGGCCTTATGGTTTTCTAAAACACAGCACTAGTGTCATATGATTGAGTTCCACCTCCCTTCCCCTTGTTTGGCTTCCTCTTTTATCATTTTTGGGGAGGTGTTATTAATGTTTGTGTCATTTGCATGAGATACCACTTTTGTGTCTGCATTACATCCGAGGGTGGACTTTTCCCTGACGACTGGATACCCTTTAACTTGTTCCAAGAATTCCGTAGATAGAATCATAGCTCTTGAAGGAAACTAGCCCCCTCATTCACTGCAAGAGGTGATAAGGTAGTAAGACTCAGGGAGGAAATTGTTCAAAAACCTTGAGATTCAAATTCATCGCAGAAAGGAGGCACCCACATGCTTCTGGCTTTCAGAGAAACTCAAAATAGAAGAACAAGGTGGGTTTGCATAAAAAGAGAAGCTCCATGTTTCCTTGTTAACAGTTTAATCTTTTGAGAAAGTTTAACACATTCAGACAAGTATATTCCAAGTGCTTTCTCAAAAAGGGTTATATTGCTGCAAAGCGTATTTTAGAACAAAGACTTATTTACTCTAAATAAAGAGCAGCTAGGTGGCGCAGTGGATAGAGTACAGAACCTCAAGTCAGGAAGACTCAATTTCCTGAGTTCAAATCTGGCCTCAGACATGAGTAATGTGACCTGGGGCAAGTCGCTGAACCCTATTTGCCTCAGTTACTCATCTGTAAAATGAGCTGGAGAAGGAAATGGCAAACCACTCTAATATCTTTGCCAAGAAAACCCCAAACGGGGTCATGAAGAGTTGGACAGGACTTGAAACACTGAACAAACTCTAAATAAAGAGGCTTTGGATTGGTTGTGCATTTACCTGATTAATCTGCATCATTTGAAATAATCAAATAATGTTTAAACAAGGAACAGAAAATAAAAGGTTAATCTAGATTCTTCTTGATATCTAAACGGTAGCTGTTCATTTAAAAATAAATAGTGACATCTTTTGTTTTTTTACATCACTTACATTTGCAAATACATACCTTTACTTCATCCAACCCTTCCAGAGGGAAAAAGGAAAAAAAAAAGAGAGAAAAAAAGAGTTCACCAAAACTAACCAAACGCTTCAAAAAATGCAACATTATATGCAGTTTTCTACAACCATAAACCCCTCCCTCTTCAAAGAAGGAAGTCGTACATTCATTTTCTGTCTGTGCAGTTGTTCTTTTTGTATACGTTGTTACAGTCAATGGTTCTGCTTACTTAATTTTGAATCAGCTCAAGTAAGTCTTCCTGAATTCTTTGTCTTTATTGTTTATTACAGGTCAGTAATATTCCACTGCATTGATTATAAAATTCTGTTTTGCCATTCTCCAATTGAAAAACATCTATATGGTTTAAAGTTCTTTGCTGCTAGGAAGTGCTGCTGTACATCTTTTGGGGGGCACATAGGGCCTCCTTATGACTGATGTCCTTGAGGCAGTGGGACTTTTTTCTTCAAAGTACATGAACATTTTAGTAATTTTCTCAGCATAATTCCATTATTTCCTCATCTCCAATATGGGAGCCTAGCTAATCACTTCTATGAGAACATATATTTTTTGAGCTACTAAACCAGGGATTCTTGATCTGTCTCTCTCTCCTCCCTCTCAACGCCCCCCACCTCTCTGTCTCTCTCTGTCTCTGTCTCTCTGTCTCTGTCTCTCTCCCTCTCTCTCTCTCTCTCTGAAGGATTCCTTTGACAGTCTGGTGAAGCCTATAGAACGCTTTTCAGAATAATGTTTCAAAATTTGTAAAATACATAGGATTACAAAGGAAACCAACTATATTGAAACACAGTTATCAAAGGGGTCTGTGGACCCCAGGTTAAGGACCTCTGTACTAACCAAGTCACAGCTAAAATCCCACCTTCTATAGGAAGTTTTTTTCTGATTCCCTTAATTCTAATGCTTCTCTCTGTTGACTGTTTCCATTTGATCTGTATATAGCTTGTTTGTACATAGTTTGCTTGTCATCTCCCCATTAGACTGTGGGAGCAGAGAAAGTCTTTTACCTTTCTTTGTGTCACTAGCGCTTAGCACAGTGCCTGGCACATAGTAGTCACTGAATAAATGTTTAATGACTACTGACTAGACTGTAAGCTACTTGAGGGCAGAGACTTTCTAAATTGCACAATATAGCACCTGTCATTCTCATGTTGTTCTAAGTCCCTGTTGTAGTTCCTCATTTAGGCTTGACTTTTACTCTGCCTCAAAACACTCCATGTCATAAAATTACCTATCTCACTTACCTCTAAGCAAAACTCCTATTTGATTGCATTTAGATGTTATCAGGAAAACTGTCTTGGATGCACTAATTTAAACTAATGTATAAGTGACTGATATAGATTTTTTTAACCCTTCCAGAATTATTCACATTTTTAAAAAACAAGAGCTTGTTAACTCCAAATAATCTCTGATTCATGCAATTAGGGGTAGGGTGGGGGGCAGTGTAACAAAGTTAATGAAAATTATAGGCATTATTGGGGAAGATAATTTTTTTTTGGGAAGGGAGGCCTTTATGCAAGACATGCAGTCTTGCCTGGGTAATACTCCTTGAGGCTATCTCTCAACAAATTTCTTCCACCCTTCACAGCTTTTCTAAGATTTTTGAATCTCCATTTTCCCTAAGAGCTTTCTGAGTGATGGGGTCAGGGTTGGGGGATGAGAATACTGCAAGGGAGAGGAGTAGGCTGAGGTGGTGATTACTAAATTGGTATTTGTAAATTTGAGAATACTTGCATACAAATTTCTCATGAACTAAGCACTGAGGAATATTTTCTTTCTCTTGTGGTGATATTGCAAGTATCTGTATCCCAAACCACTGTCATTTTACTGTCCTTAAGCTGCGAAATATTTTTCCCTCCTACATGTTGCTTCTGCACAGTCTCTTGGTCTGTGAAAAGCAGTACCTTTGCTCCTTCCCTGCTCCTCCCTGGTAGAGATGATTTTTTACCACCCCAACTGATGCCACAATTAGCTATGCTAAATTGAAATCTTATGAAATATATTGTGGTTACATAAAATGGCAATTAGAATGTGGTCTACATCATTATAAATGGATGTTTTTCATTATCCTTTACTGTCAGCAAATGCTGGTGTGAAACCATGCCTCATATGGCCACCACGAGGAGAGCCTGGAAGTGCCCTCACATCTAAAGTCTTTCTGTGGATACATACATGGTTATTCCAAGCATTCCAGACTCAATTCAAAGGGATGTGAATGGAAATTGTGAGTGAGCCCCGAAGCTGCCATTGGTCTTTGCTTTTCTTGACACTGAGGGAATACTGGAATCATTTGTTGATGTCTGTCCTGAATCTTCTGCTCCCACTCTGCCCACAGTCACCTTTCCTTTGTAATTATGGTTTTTATTTTAAACCAAAGAGTCTCCTCAGTGAAGAAAAGTGAGTCACCTAAAACATGGGGTGTTAACTATAGAAATAGGAGGTGAGAACTAGGCAGGTTTGCTTTTGTTACTTTATTCTTAATAAAGAAAAGCATATCTTCAAAAAAGCTGGGCATATAGACTCTTTTTTTTTCCTCCACCCCTCCTCCCTCCCAAGGGAAGGGGGATGTTTTTATAGGTATTTCAATTCAATTGAATGATAACAAGCATCAAGCACCATTATGTACAAGATGCTATGTTGGGAGAGGACAAAACCAAAAACATCTCTGATTTCACAGAACTTTAACTCACCTAATGGGATACCACTTATGTAGTTACAAAAGTAAGTGGGGGGTGTGTATAGTATCGATGGGGCGGGGTAGTGGTGGTGGTGGTGGTTACTATGAATCTTGTAGAAAGTTGGGATTCCACGAGGTGACAGTGAGGAAACAGAGCATACCAAGTATGAGAGACAGAATCAATTTATTTGGAGCCTTTGCCTAAACATTGAAGCAGCTTACAACAACAACATTCAGAGATATTCTTAGAGCACGTGACTTTTTTAGAAACATGATAAACAAGCAAAAATATTTCTGTAGAAATACTTATGGAACAAATAGAGATCACTGGGCAAATAGTGAAAGATAATAATAATAATTATTATATATATATATCACTGAATTTATCAAATGTAACCAAAAGTGGTTTAGCATCAGATAGAGTCTATGAGACAGTTAGTTAAGAGTCAAAATGGAGTTAAAAGACCCTCCACGGGCAACAACAGAGTGAACTCAGCCAACAAAGTGTTGAAAAAGACGCATCAAATGAATAACTAAGGTCTGGTTTTGCTACTGAAATGGAGAGGCTTTTTTTGGCAATTCAGGTCCAGGTTATCGCTACCAGAAATTACAGAAGTTATAACCCTCCTTTAAGGACCCTGGAATTAGTATCGAATGCAGAGTATGTAAGGAAATAGTAGAAATTGTTTAGCATGTAGTGATGTAAAGCTGTGAAAATCTAAGTCCTGAACAGTGAGCAAGACATGACCTGTTGGCTAGAATTATGCATAAGAAGATCATTATTTTTCACTGACAGATTTCCTGTGGTGCCCTCTAGGGCAAGGGTTCTTAACTTTTTTGTATCATGGAACTCTTTGGCAGTCTTATGAAGCCTGTTGGACCTCTTCTCAGAATGCATAGAATAAAATACATATGATTATAAAGGAAACCAATTATGTTGAAATAAAATAATAAATATATGTGCATGTTTGTGTGTATATACACACTATATTTAAATACACACACATACATATACACATATGTATGTGTATGCATACACACATGCACATATACATGCATGCATGCGCACACATGTATATATGCATGTATATACACATGCATATATACACATACAAGCACATACATACACACATATACACATATACATATATACATACACATAAACATATATACATACACATACATATGTGTATACATGTGTTTATGTGTGTGTGTCTACACACACCGATGTAGATATAGATATAGATACAGATACAGATACAGATATAGATATAGATATAGCTATAGCTATAGATATAGATATAGATATAGATATAGATATAGATATAGATATAGATATAGATATAGGTATAATACCCCCAAGGCACTAGGTTAAGAGCCCTTGCTCCAAGGGTTCAGCATTCATGTGTTGCAGGTTGGGTCTCTAGGGAGCAACCACTACCCCAGGTTCATGTTTCTCTGTGGACATAAATACTGATAACTAAAGCTCATGAGGCCTTACCCAATATGTTCCCTTTTAACAGTCAGCAAGTAAACACAATTAACTCAAAGTCAAGGCATTTACTGAGATGTCATAGTAACCAGCTACAAATTATTATCCCTATAACCCCAGGGTATACTTGCCCACAATTACAAACAGTCTATTTGTTGGAGTAGCACTAATATAGTGAACACATGTGGTCAAGCCAACTCACACTTCCTGTATTTCAAGACGCTGATGTCTGTTCTTTTCTCCTGGTATTTTCAAATTGCTTCTCTCTGGATCTTCTTTAAGCACATTTTGCTAGTATCCCTTGACTAGATCCTTTCTGTAGTTTGACTCTTGACTGTCAGGGATAACTGTCTCTTGAATCTATAGCTGGCTTTTATCTTTACTGTCAGAGGTTAGAGGTCACATTCCTCAGAATTGCATTGCTTCTTTGTTGTCCTGTTTCCTTCTGGGTGCAGTATCTTCTATCTCTGATCCAAAGCTAAATGGTTGATGGGAGTAGGGAAAAAGAAGAGAGGAAAAAGAGAGAAATACCTCTTCCTCTTCCCCCACCCCATTGTGCCCTTCAGTAGAAACACAAAGTGAAAGACAATAAGAAATCCTCTTTCAAGAGGTGGTTCCTTTCTCTAATATTAGGGGGTGTAGCCAGAATGGATTTTTGTTTTCTTTGAATGACTCAGCTCGCCTCGTTGAGCTTCCCTGGACGCTGGGGCTTGCTCTTCCGGGGCAGGACCAGAGCTTCCTGTGTGATGAGTCATGGCGCTGGCTGAGGGGAGGTGTGTTAACGTGGTCTACGCTGGGGGAGGGGCCAAGTCAAGAACCAATTGGCCCTGGTCGTTCAGGCGGCGCTTGATGATGTCAAAAACTCTATAAGAGGGGAGAGGACAACTTGAAGATCCTCCTTTGCTTTTCCAGTTGGAGCTAGAGACGCCTACAGCCGAAGCTGAGCTGCCGGTAGCAGAGCTGACTGGAGGCTAGTGGGTAATCTTCTTACCGTAGAGGGGAAGCATGTATACGATTTTGCCTTATACCATCTCGCTTCTCTGTGGCCTCCTGGTTACCCTTGTGAGGCAGACTTATTGGGCCTGGAAGCTTTTGATGAAAATATCAAAATGGGGACGCTGGTTTGTGGGATTGTTACTGTGGAGTGTAAATACATGCTTTAGTTCTCCTGCCTTCTGCCTAGAGAATTCCTTATATCCTGCGGTTCCGGATCTTTTAGGCACATATGAGATTCTCTTTGAAATCATAAATTCTGCCTTCCTAATATAGGGGGTTATGTTACAGACAGAGTGAGTATAGTGTGTATGAGCCTGTGCATTTTTTAAAGGCCACTATTGTACCTAATCTTTGGGTTGCAATGGATAGCCCTTCCATCAAGTTTGACTGAAGAATTCTTCACATCTCATAAAAGGGTAACTAAAGTCTTTCTAATTCCATCTGGCTTGATTGACAAACTTTTTCCACACTTTGTTTAAAATCTAACACCTTATTGCCACTTATTATCTCTGTAATCTTATTCCTTACTATCTGTGATTTCATTATCTGGGCTGGAGGGGGTTGGGCGGAGACAATTGAATAGGACTTTCCTGATGAACTCTACTTCCCCATTATCCAGTACCTTATGGTACTGGAACCATGCCAGTATTACTGAACTAATTGTTGCCAAAAATTGCACAGATATATTATTGATCCATAAAAATTACGAACAACATTTAATCAAAACCTAAATAATCACAATCTCTAAGTCACAAGAATTTTAAAACTCAAAATATGAGACTTAACAGAGGGGATCAAAGTCATGCAGAAAAAGGATGAAGTGTATATTATGCTTATTATTTAATTCAGTATTGGGGTGGTATGAAGGATATTTTAAGTGAGCTAAAAAAGAATGAGCTTGGATCCTAATATATTTGTACAAGTACAAAGAAGCAGTTATACTATATGCAATCATCCATGGAAATTATGTATAAAAGAATAATAGAAGGGTGATTTGTTCTAGGACCATTTCTATCACAAAAATGAGGAGAATGACATAATAATATTAAAAATAGTACACAAATTCCAATCCATCATCCATTCAGTTCTGCTGATTTAGCTCACTTCATTTTGCATCAGTTCATGTCTTCCCAGGTTTCTCTGAATCCATCATGGCTTATGATGTAATAATATTCTCTTGCATCCATATGTCATATTTGTTCAGTTATTTCCCAGTTGAAGGGTATCCCCTAAAGTTTCCAGTTCTTATTTATAAGAAAAGAGTGTGTATAGTGAAAAAAATAATACATAAAGATCTTTTCTCCTCTTTTTTGGATCTCTTTATGATATATGACTCCAAGTAGTATCATGTGGTAAGATGGTTTCTCATCTTGCTGCTCTCCTGGACTTCACTGTAGTCTTCAGAAACTCATGAACGTGCAAGATTCTTTTTATGATTTTCTTTCTCCGTTAGATTGTGAGCTCCTTGAGGCAAACTGTCTTTCAATTTCTTCATATCTCCAGCACTCAGCACAGTGCTTGGCTCCTTCAAAATATGTGTATTGATTCACTGACATTCTTGTTCTTATCACTCCACAGTCCCTCCAAGGATTTTTATTTTCCATTTTTTGGTCATCATTGCTAATATAATGAGTGAGAGGTGGAAACTCAGAGTTATTTTGATTTGTGTCTCTCTGATTATTACCATTTTAAAGAGACTGCAATTATTTTGGATTTCTTCTTTTGAGAACTTCCTGTTTATATCCCTTGACCATTTTTTTCCCTCTGTTGGGTTATAGTTGTTCTTATGTATTCAAATCAATTTTAAGAATATCTCAAACATCAAATATTTACTAGAGAAGCTTGCTGCAAAGACTTTTCCCTATTATTTCCCTTCAGATAATAAATCCATTGATTTTATTATATAGTGGCTTCCTAATTTTGTGTGATGAATATTATCCTCTCTAGCCATAGTTTCCCAAGGGTTTTTTTTTTCCTCCCCTGATCCACTAATTTGCTTATTATGTGACCATTCATATTTAGGTCATATATATTGTGATGTCATTTAACATATTGGTCTAGTTCTACTTTGTGCTAGAATGCCATCCATTTTTCTCAAGTTTTGTTGAGTAGTGAGTTCTCACCCTAGTAACTGGGGTCTTTGGATTTAGAGAACACTATATCATTCCATTCATTTGCTTCTGGGTTTTATGTACCTCAGAGGTGTCAAACTCTCTGGAAGGACTGACTTGGTGGAGCCAAGGTGGCAGAGTAAGCAGTAAATAGCTATCACTCTCCTTTATTGACCTCTTAAAAAGTCAGAAAATAGAACCCCAGGAAAAATTCTGGAAGAGCCAGGGGAAAGATGGGGTAGATCAGTCTTTTAGCCTGGGAAAGTTGGAGCATCAACAAGAGGAGTCTGTCTCACTTGGGTAAAAGAGGAGCACGTCCCAAGATAGGAAGCCTCCTAGCAAGCTAGCAACAAGTCCCACCTCAGCAAGCCAGCAGAAGATCCTGAGCCCCAGGGTGGTGGAGCAGACAAACATCAACATTAGGATCCCCTATGTACTTTAGTATAACCAGAGGAACCAGCAGACCCCAGCTCAGAAAACCACCATGTGTGCCAGTCACAGGCAAGCAAATGTCCTCCAGCAGCCAGACCCCTATGGGCTTCACGGTAACCCTGGAGAAACACAGAAAAAGCCCACCTGGACTCAGCACATGACAGATACAACCACTAGGATCCCAGATCAGCACCAGGTAAGCTACCAGATCCCTAAAGCCCCAGGTGACAGCACCCAAGGGCTCAGCACACAAAAACAGTGACCAGGTCCCTAGCCCCCAGCACAAGTAGTGTGGGACAATGTCCCCTGTGCTCAGCAAGAGAGCTCAACTTTAAAAGCCAGGAAACAGGCAAAAAATGAGCAAGAAGCAAAAAAGAACATTGACCATAGAGAATTATTATGGTGACAGGGAAGATCAAAACATGAACTCAGAAGAGGACAACATTGACAACATACCTTCATCTGAAGCTTCAAAGGGGAATATGAAATGGTCACAAGCCCAAAAAGCCTTCTTGGAAGAGCTTGAAAAGTATTTTAAAAGTCAAATAAAAGAGGTAGAAGAAAAATTTGGAAAAGAAATGAGAGATATGAAAGAGAGAGTCAATAGCTTGGAAAAAGAAGGACAAAAACTGACTGAAGAAAACAACTCTTTGAAAACTACAATTGGCCAAATGAAAAAGGAGGTACAAAAATTCACTGAAGAGAAGAACTCCTTAAAAAATAGAATTGGCCAAATGGAAAAGGAGGTACAAAATATAACTGAAGAAAACAATTTGTTAAAAATTAGAATTGGGCAAATGGAAACTAATGACTCTATGAGACTTCAAGAATCAGTCAAACAAAATCAAAAGAATGAAAAAAAAAGAAGAAAATGTAAAATTCCTCATTGGAAAAACAACTGACAGAGAAAATAGATCCAGGAGAGATAATTTAAGAATTATTGGTCTACCTGAAAGCAATAATCAAAAAAAGAGCCTGGAGAGCATCTTTCAAGAAATTATCAAGGAAAACTGCCCTGAGGTCCTAGAACCAGAGGGTCATTGAAAGAATCTACCAATCATCTCCTAAAAGAGATCCCAAAATGAAAACTCCAAGGAATATCATAGTCAAATTCCTGAATTGTCAGGTCAAGGAGAAAAGACAAGAAGTCAGAAACAATTTAAATATCCACAGTCAGGATTATGCAGGACCTAGCAGCTTCTCCATTAAGGGAGCAGAGGGCTTGGAATATGATATTCCATAAGGCAAAGAAACTTGGATTACAACCAAGGATCAACTACCCAGCAAAACCAAGCATAATCTTTCAGGGGAGGAGAAGGACATTCAATGAAATAGGGAACTTCCAACCTTTCCTGATGAAAAAAACCAGAATTTGACAGAAAATTCAATCTTCAAATACAAGACTCAAGAGAAGCATAAAAAGGTAAACAAGAAAGAAAAAGATGTTATTCAGTAAGAGTAAACTTTACATCCCTACATGAGAAGATCACACTTGAAACTCTTGTGAACTGTATTGTTATTACAACATTTAGAAGGGGTATGCATAGACAGAAGGCATGAGTATAAGTTGACTTTGATGTGGTGGTAAATAAAATAATTAATTGGTGAAAAAAGTATTTCACTGGAAGAAGAGGAAAGGAGGAGATAGAAAAGGGTAAATTATGTCACATGAAGAGGTGCAAAGACCTATTACAGTAAAGGGAAATTAAGGGAGGGAGGGGACCATTGTTTGAACCTTACTCTCATCAGATTTGGCTCAAAGAAGGAACAACATACACAGTCAGTTGGGTATAGGAATCTATCTTACCCTATAGGAAGTAGGAGGGGTAAGGGGAAAGAAAAGGGAGGGAGTAGATATAAGGGAGGTCATATTGAGGGAGATGGTGGTTAGAAGCAAAACATTGGTGAGGAGGGAAAGGGAAAAAGGAGAGCAAAGCATAAACAGGGGGGAAAACAGGATGGAGAGAAAGACACAGTGTTCACAATTGTGAAAGTGAATGGGATGAACTCTCCCATAAAACGGAAGTGAATAGAAGAATGGATTTAAAACCATTATCCTACAATATATTGTTTCCAAGAAGTACATTTGAAGCATAAAGATACACACAGAGTAAAGCTGAAAGGCTGGAGCAGACTATATTATGCTTCAGCTGAAGTAAAACAAGCAGGGGTACCAATCCTAATCTCAGACAAAGTAAGAACAAAAATAGATCTAATTAAAAGAGGTAATTACCACGAAGTAATATTAATACTAAACATATGTACACCAAGTGGTATAGCATCTGAGAAGTTAAGTGAGTTGCAGACAGAAATAGAAAGCAAAACTATACTAGTGGGGGACTTCAATCTACCTCTCTCAGAACAAGATAAATCTAACCACAAAATAAGAAAGAAGTTAAAGACAGGAAAATGATAAATGTTAGAGAACATGTGGGAAAATTGGAACAGTTATGTATTGGTGGTGAAGTTGTGAACTGATCCAATCATTCTGGAGAGCAACTTAGAACTTTCACCAAAGGACTATAAAACTTTGCAAACCCTTTAAGCCAGCAATACTACTTCTAGGTCCATATCCCAAAGAGATCATAGAAATTAGAAAAGGACTTACATGTACAAAAATATGTACAGAAGCTTTTTTGTGGTAGAAAAAAATTGGATATTGAGGGGATGCCCATCAATTGGGAAATGGCTGAATGAATATAATGGAATACTATTATTCTATAAGAAATAACGAGCAGGCGGACTTCAGAAAAACCTGGACAGACTTGAATGAACTGATGCTGAGTGAAGTGAGCAGAACCAGGAGAACATTGTACATGGTAACAGCAACAATGTCAGATGACCACCTTTGATAGACTTACCTCTTCTCAGCAATGCAAGGATCTAAGACAATTCCAAAAGACTCTTGATAGAAAATGCTACTATCTACGTCCAGAGAAGAAACTTTGGAGTCTGAATGTAGATTGAAGCATGCTATTCTCTCTCTCTGTTTTCTCTTTCTCATGGTTTTGCCCTTTTGTTTTGATTCTAATTTCACAACACTACTAATGTGGAAATATATTTAACATATTTATACATGTATATCCTATATCATATTATATGCCATCTTGGGGTAGGGGGAGGGGAGTGAGAGGGACAAATTTAGAACTCAAAATCTTATAAAAGTGAATGCTGAAAACAAAAACAAATTAATCTAAAAAAATTAAAAAATAATAAAAAGAAATGAGGATTAAAAAAAATCACTATAGTTGGTTCTGGCCACCTGAAAAACCCCTGTGCATCTGAACAAGATTAAAATGTAATTGGAAAACATTGAATAAAACAAATATAAACACAATTCAGCATAGATAAGGTTAATTTGTGATTTTCTAAGTCAATATGTGGCCAATAAGGATCTATTTCTATTTGAGTTTGACACAACTGGTGTACCTACTCTCTTCAACTACTCAACTTTTCTAATCTTATGTTACATCTAGGTCCCTTTCACCTCTCCCTTTCTTAGCCTGTATGCATTGATTTTGTTTGTGTAGAAGCTTTTCAATTTCATGTAATCAAAATTATCTCTTTTTCTTTTGTAATTGTCTTTTTTCAGTTAAGAATATATCTTCTACTCATAGCTGTGAAAGATATATGATCTGATTTGCTTTCTTTTTTATGATATTATCTTTAATATTAAGGTCATACATACCTTTTGAATTTCTTGTGGAATATAGTATAAAATGCTGTCTTAAACCCTCCCCCCCCCAAAATGACTGTTTTGTTTTCTCAGCAGTTTTTATCAAAAGAAATCTTTTCTTAAGTAATTCATATATTTGGATTTACCAAACACTGGGTTGTTGCATTCCGTTGTTTCTGGCTCTCCCTTGTCTTATCTGTTCCATTGACCTACCTTATTGTTTTTAGTCCAGGGTAAATAGTTTTGATGGCTTCTGCTTTATACTATAGTTTGAGGTCCAGAAGGGTGTAACAACATTGCAGCTGCTGGGGAAGTGTAAGGTCAGTAACACCAGCACACAAAAGGGCTCCTAGCATGGGTTCTTTGATCTGCTTTTCTACGGAAAGCAACTTTAAGGGGTTTACAATCTCACTTTACTCAAACATACATATATCATTCACTTAGTTCAAGGGAAAAGTCAGCACCTTGAGCTTCAGCGAAAACCCAAACAGAAATTACAAGCAGAAATTATATAAACAGAACAAATAACACAAATGAGCAGACAGGACTTCTGACTGTCTGTCCATAGCAATATATACATAGTTACAAGAGAGAGATGCACTAATATCTGGGCTTTGAAAGCTGGGTGTGGGAGGCGCTCCTTAATGGCTATCCAGAGTCTTGTCTGGCCAAATTACATGAACAGTCTTCCAATGACTGAGCCCCAAAGCAAAATGCTAACTTCAGAGTATATATACACTTCTTCAGGGTCAGAGGGCATCTCAACCATGTGACTCAAACTCATGTGACTTAGGCTTTCTTGTGACTTTAGCAGATCATCAAAGACTCTTGATTTAATCAAAGACATTTGATTGAGACAAAGGCAAGAGTGAATCAAAGGCACTTTATAGACAGTGATGAGAAGCACTTCAAAAGAAGAAAACAGCAAAAAGTCTTCCTTTGCTTGCCATTACAAAGGGCTATTCCCCTTTTTCATTATTTCCCCTTGATATGCTTGATTTTTTGTTTCTCTAAATTGAATTTTGTTATTTTATCAGGTTCTGTAAAGTATCCATTTGATAGTTAAATTGGCATTACCCTTAAACTAGAAATTAAATTTGGTAGTATTACCATTTGTTTATATTGGTATAGACCAGTCATAATCATTGAATATTCCTCCAGCTATTTGTTTCTTTAAGCAGCATTTTGTAATTAAATCAATACAACTATTTTATGTGCCTTGGTGGAATGACCTCTCCCTTCCCCCAATATTTATGCATTTCGTAGCTTATTTAAATGGGATTTTTCCTGCTCCTATATTTTTTTGGATTTATTGTGTAAAAACGCTTTTGATTTTCATGGGTTTATTTTGTAGTCAGCGACTTTGTGGATACCATGGTCTTATTAAGAATTTTTGGGGGCAGCTAGGTGGCGCAGTGAGTAGAGCATCCACCCTGGAGTCAGGAGGACCTGCGTTCAAATCTGGCCTCAGACACGTGACACGCTTACTAGCTGTGTGACCTTGGGCAAGTCAGTTAACTCCAATTGCCCGGCCTTGCCCTCTCCAAAAAAAAAAAAAAAAGAATTTTTGCTGATTATCTAGGATATTCTAAGCAAATCATCAAGTCATCAAGTAGGGAGAGTTTTATCTCTTCTTTATCAGTTTTGTAGGCTTTACTTTCTTTTGTCTTATTTTTATTGCCAGAATTTCTAGAACTATGTCAAATAATAATGAGAAAAGTTTGCATTTTTTTTGTTTGTTTTTTTTTTTTTGGCAGGGCAATGGGGGTTAAGTGACTTGCCCAAGGACACACAGCTAGTATGTGTGTCAAGTGTCTGAGGCCGGATTTGAACGCAGGTCGTCCTGACTCCAGGGTGGATGCTCTACTCACTGCGCCACCTAGCTGCCCAAGACTGCATTTTTGTTTTGCTCTCATATTTGTGGGGAATCTTTCCAGTATAACCTCATTGTATATAATGCTTGCTTTAGCTTTAAATAGCTGCTTTTTATGATTAAAAAACAAAGAGTCTGCACTTTAAGTGTTTACTATGTGCTAGGCACTGGGGTAGGCACTGGGAATACAAATACAAGCAGAAAGAAAAAGAATCCTTATTCCAATTCCAATGGGGTGAGACAATACATAAAAGGAAGAATATGTAGGGTTTTTAGCATAAATGTGTTGTAATTTTGTCAAAGGCTTTTTTCTACATCTATTGAATTATGTAGTTTTGAATTATTTTTTGTTTTTAATGTGATTATGTTTTTTTTTTATTTTGAATTCTTTTGTCTCCTTGGCATAAATCCAAAGTGGTCATAATAATGAATAATTTTGTAGATGAATGGCTGAAGACTATTTGACAGGACTTTATTAAAACATTTGAATCCATATTCATCAATGTTACTGGTCTATAATTTTCCTTCTTTTCTTTCCCTGATTTATTAGGACAATAATTTTTACAGTATAGGTATTAATTTTTTTTAAGTTTGATAGAATTGTGTTATAAATCCATCTGGATCCGGAGTTTTTTTTTCTTTGATCATACTTTTACCACTGGTTCAATTTCTGTTTTCAAATTTTGAATTAAGATCTTTATCATCCCCAGAATGTACTCTGGGACTTTGTCTACCATATCCCAGAAACCTTTACTTTTTGGAAACTCTCTGTAGTCCTAGGATTTACACACTGGGAGTACCATCTCCTCCCCGCCCCGCCGCCCCCCCCCCCATCCCTACTATGAACTCCTGCTAATTGGATGGTTCTTCTTAAATCTTTTATTTCAAAGAGAGTGCATAGGCCAATCATGTGTTCATTCCTGTCCAGGCTGCATACCTTACTCTTTCTTGGATTTTTTCTATGACCATGCCTCCAAGCCAGGTACCTTCATTTCCCGCTGTCTCAACTCTTTTTTTTTTTTGCTTCCTTTTATGTGTTGTCTTCCTCTGCTAGAATTTAAACTACTTGAGAACGGGGATTCTTTTTCTTTTTGCTTGTATTTGTATTCTCAGTGCCTATCCCAGTGCCTAGCACATAGTACATGCTTAATAAATGCTTGTTGACTATTTGGTGTTCTGTTAATTTGGGTATTTTAGTGATGGGGAACTCACTACCTTTCAAGTAGTCCATTCTACATCTAGATAGCTCTGTTAGGAAACTTTTCTTTAGGTTGAATCAGACAGAGGTTCTCTGTAAATACCACTCATTATTCCTAGATTTGCCCTCTGGGACCACATTTTGTTGTTATCAATATTGTTCAGTCATTTTTTCAGTCAGAACATGCCCTCTCTCCAAAGTCCAAAAGCTATGAAATGTTTCCAAGAGTTAACAAATGCAGGAAGACAGAATGAAAACCAAAGAGAAATGCAATTTCCAGTGAGTCCTTTTTTTTTTCTAATATTGTCTGGTACCATCCAAGAGATTCTAGATTCTTCAACCCCTAATTATAAATGAAACTAAACAATAACAACAAAACTATGCACTTTTCATATTTTGCCTATTTCCCAAACAAACCTAATGCAGTGATTTGATTTTCTTATATTTAACTTGGCAATTTTGGTTTTGCATTTATTTGAGACTTGGAATGATACAGGAAAGCCAAAAGGTACAGAAATAGCATTCGGAAGAGAATTTGGTTACAGCCATTCTTCCATTAGTGCCCTTTTTCCACCACATAACCAATGTCTCTAATATTTTCCCAGCAGCACTGCTCCTCTCAAGTTGGGGTGCTTGTCAGAAAAAATGCTTTTTAAGACAAGTCCAGGATTACAGCTGAGAACATTGGAATGGTCTTGTAACTGCAAAACCCTGGAAAGAATATAGGAATATAACACTGGATTATTATAGAAATGCCAGTAAAATAGTCATAGAAGACTAGAATTTTTGCTAATAGCTTATAGACAAACAAACTAAGATCTATCACCCAGCCTGTTTTACTCAAAGTGGTGGCTGGATAGTATAGCAGAATGAGCACTACCTGGGAGTCAAAAGGACTGACTATAAAGGAAAGGTGACTAGATTTGGAGTCTGGGACTTGGATTCAAATTCTATTTATTTACTGCAATACTTACATGATTCCTGGCAAGTCACTTAACATTCTTGAGCCTCAATTTCCTTGTCTGCAAAACGGGGGGATTGGAAAAAGGGATCTCTTAAATCCTTCTCGTCTTTAAAAGTCAGTTTAGAATACTCTCCCTTTTCATTTCTGCCTGCTGCCTTCTCTGGCTTCCTTCACGTCCCACCTAAAATCGGAACTTGAACAAGAAGCCTTTCCTCATCCCCCTATATATGAATGTCTTTCCTCTGTTGAATACCTCCTACTCATCCTGTATGTATCATGTTTGTACATACTTGTTTTCATGTTGATTCCTCCATATGATTGGGAGATCCTTGACAGTAAGCACTATCTTTTGCCTTTCTTTATATCCTCAGCATTTAACACAGTGCCTGGCATATAAGAAGTGCTTAGTAATAGATGCTTAATTAACATGCTAGTAGTCTTTCATAGGATCTTAGATTTTGAGCTGAAAAAGATCTTGGAAATTCCCTAATCCAATCCCCTTATTCTTTTAAGACGGAAGCAATCTTTTTTCTTCCTTTCTTTTTTTTTTTAAATGCAATTTACTTATTTAACATATTTGGTTTTCAGCATTGATTTTCACAACATTTTGAATTACAAATTTTCTCCCCATTTCTACCCTCCCCCCCACTCCAAGATGGCTTATATTCTGGTTGCCCTGTTCCCCAGTCAGCCCTCCCCTCTATCACCCCCCTCCCCTCTCATCCCCTTTTCCCTTCCTTTCTTGTAGGGCAAGATAAATTTCTACACCCCATTGCCTGTGTATCTTATTTTTTAGTTGCATATAAAAATTTTTTTGTTTTTGAACATCTGATTTTAAAACTTTGAGTTCCAAATTCTCTTCCCTCTTCCCTTCCCACCCACCCTCCCTAAGAAGTTGAGCAATTCAACCTAGGCCACACATGTATTATTATGTATAACCCTTCCACAATACTCATGTTGTGAAAGGCTAACTACATTTTGCTCCTTCCCAACCCATCCCGCTTTATTGAATTTTCTCCCTTGACCCTGTCCCCTTTCCAAAGTGTTTGTTTTGATTACCTCCACCCCCATCTGCCCTCCCCTCCATCATCCCCCCCCCTTTTATTTTTTATTTTTTTTTTATCTTCCTCCCTCTTCTTTCCTGTGGGGTAAGATACCCAACTGAGTATGTATGGTATTCCCCCTCAGGCCAAATCTGATGAGAGCAAGGTTCACTCATTCCCCCCTAACCTGCCCTCTCCCCTCCTCCCATAGAACTGCTTCCTCTTGCCACCTTTATGCGAGATAATCTACCCCATTCTATCTCTCCCTATCTCCCTCTCTCAGTATGTTACTCTCTCATCCCTTAATTTCATTTTATTTCTTTTAGATATCTTCCCTTCATCTTCAACTCACCCTGTGTCTGCTCTCTCTCTTTTACATATATGTATATATATATATATATATATATAAACACATATATATATATACACATACATACACATACATACAAATACACATAGATACATACATACATACATACACATTCACTTATATATATACATAAACATATATATATATATATATATGCATATTCCCTTCAACTACTCTAATACTGAGGTCTCATGAATCATACTCATCATCTTTCCATGTAGGAATGTAGACAAAACAGTTCAACTTTAGTAAGTCCCTTGCAATTTCTGTTTCTTGATTACCTTTTCATGCTTCTCTTGATTCTTGTGTTTGAAAGTCAAATTTTCTATTCAGTTCTGGTCTTTTCACTGAGAAAGCTTGAAAGTCCTCTATTTTATTGAAACTCCATATTTTGCCTTGGAACATGATACTCAGTTTTGCTGGGTAGGTGATTCTAGGTTTTAATCCTAGCTCCATTGACCTCCGGAATATCGCATTCCAATCCCTTCGATCTCTTAATGTAGAAGCTGCCAGATCTTGGGTTATTCTGACTGGGTTTCCACAATACTCAAATTGTTTCTTTCTGGCTGCTTGCAGTATTTTCTCCTTGATCTGGGAGCTCTGGAATTTGACGACAATATTCCTAGGAGATTTCTTTTTGGGATCTATTTGAGGAGGCGATCGATGGATTCTTTCAATTTCTATTTTGCCCTGTGGCTCTAGAATATCAGGGCAGTTCTCCTTGATAATTTCTTGAAAGATGGTATCTAGGCTCTTTTTTTGATCATGGCTTTCAGGTAGTACAATAATTTTTAAATTCTCTCTCCTGGATCTATTTTCCAGGTCAGTGGTTTTTCCAAGGAGATATTTCACATTGTCTTCCATTTTTTCATTCCTCTGGTTCTGTTTTATAATATCCTGATTTCTCATAAAGTCACTAGCTTCCATTTGCTCCAATCTAATTTTTAAAGTAGTATTTTCTTCAGTGGTCTTTTGGACCTCCTTTTCCATTTGGCTAATTCTGCCTTTCAAGGCATTCTTCTCCTCATTGGCTTTTTGGAGCTCTTTTGCCATTTGAGTTAGTCTGTTTTTTTAAGGTGTTGTTTTCTTCAGTGTATTTTTCAGTATTTTTTTGGGTCTCCTTTAGCAAGTCATTGACTTGTTTTTCATGGTTTTCTCACATCCTTCTCATTTCTCTTCCCAATTTTTCCTCTACTTCTCTAACTTGCTTTTCCAAATCCTTTTTGAGTTCTTCTATGGCCTGGGGCCAGTTCATGTTTTTCTTGGAGGCTTTGGTTGTAGGCTCTATACTTTGTTGTCTTCTTTAGGCTGTATGTTTTGGTCTTCTTTGTCACCAAAGAAAGAATCCAAAGTTTGAGACTGAATCTGGGTGCGTTTTCGCTGCCTGGCCATATTCCCAACCAACTAACTTGACCCTTGAGTTTTTCAGTGGGGTATGACTGCTTGTAGACTAACGAGTTCTATGTTCTACGTTTGGGGGGGAGGTGCCAGCTCTGTCAGAGCCGCACTCCTCCTTCCCCAAGGACCCCCAGTCCAGACTGGGCTTAGATCTTCTGCAGGCTGTTGCACTCCTGCTCTGATCTGCCACTTAATTCCTCCCACCAGGTGGGCCTGGAGCCAGAAGTAACAACAGCTGTAGCTGCCCCACCTCCGCTGCCCCCGGGGCTGGAAGCCGAACCAGGAACTCCTTCCACTCCGGCAGCTTTTCCCACTAACCTTCTCCGCAGTCTTTGGTGTTTGTGGGTCGAGGGGTCTGGTAACCGCCGCAGCTCACATATTCAGGGCGCTAGGGCCCCCTCCGCCCGGCTTCTGGTCTGGATCGTCCACGCCGCTCAGGCTGGGCTCTGCTCCACTCCGTTCCCAGCTCCCAGCTCCCAGCTCCGTGTGGAATAGACCTTACCCAGAGACCATCCAGGCTGTCCTGAGCTGGAGCCCTGCTTCCCTCTGCTGTTCTGTGGGTTCTGCCTTTCTAGAATTGGTTCAGAGCCATTTTTATAGGTTTTTGGAGGGACTCGGGTACGGAGCTCACTCTAGTCAGTGCTTACCAGCCGCCATCTTGGCTCCGCCCCCCCCCCCCCCGGAAGCAATCTTTTTATTTTTATATATGCACATATGTGTATTTCAATAATTTATTTGTTTTACATGTATTTATAACTTTCCCCAAGAGGACAAAAACCACAGCTCTTCCCTCCCCCCCATCATCATAAAAATATAGAGTGCAGAAAATATTGTAACATTGGACATGCCTGAAAATGTAAGTCTTCTTCAGCATTTCAAGTTCCTCTTTTACAGGAGGTGAATTGAATGTTTCATCTTCAGTCCTCTGGACTCCTAGTTTCTAATTGCATTGATCATATTTCTAAAGTATTTTAAAGTTATTTTGTTCTATAATCTTGTTTGCCACTGTACAAATAGTTCTAGTTCTTGTCACTTCAATCTACAGCAATTCATAGAAGTCTCCCCCAGTTGCTTCTAAACTGTTATTTCTTTAGTACAATAATATGCCATTACATTTATAAAGTATGTGTGTTGCCCATGTGGATTAGCTGTGTGTCCACATGGGCCTGTCTAGATGCAACTCTGAGGGAGGTATGAATCAGTATCTCTAGAATATCCCTTACACCTCTCCAAAGAAGACTGATTCCTGCCAGGCATGGAGAAGACTGAGGCCATGAGACTAGCTGTTTTACTCTCCTCAGAGATGGGATTCTGCTGCCTTAAATATTGTTAGTTTGGGGGGAAGTCATTTTTAGGTACAAGCCAGTGTTCTGATTGTTATCCATTAATGAGGGAAGAGTATTCTCCGCTAATTCTAATGCGATAACAAATAGATAGAAAATATGTATATTAAAATATACCAGACAATCATAGAATGGATGAGTCTCCCATGAGGCATGAGATAGCTCAACCATAAAAGATGGTTCTTATTTTTACCCAAGGGGAAATTCTCTGAAATTTTTAGAGTGGAAAACTGAGAATAGGAACATGCTGGAGGTACCAGCTCATCTAAATACTGTTTTTTTTTCCTGGAGGCTTTCTCTCTCTCCAGGGACTTCTACATGAAGAGATCCTGGAATTGCTTGTGGATACAAGCAATGAATTCTTGTTGATTCTGTCTTTTGAAGACAGAAGCCAGAAGACCAAACTCTTGACAACTCTGTCCACCCCTCATGCAAGCATAGAGCTTTGAGTAATCATTCTCCATCAATGAGGAGAGTCTTATGAAAATGGACTTGGACTCTGGGTTATACTTTCATATTCCATGATCTTTTTTTAACCATTTCCCAATAGCACAGCCCTTTAGCTTCCCATTTTTTTAACTACTACAAACATTAAGTGCTATAAATAATTTTGAACATAGCGATGTATCCTGTATCTTTAATCTCTTTGTATTACAGGCCTAGTAGCAGAATAGCTGTGTCAGATGGTATGCAGTTTATTAACTTTGGGGGCATAATTCCAGACTGATTTACAGAACGGCTGGACCAAATTACAGTTTTACCAACAGTGCATGAACACTGTTTTTCCCACCATTTTATTTTCTCTTTATTTTGAACTTAACAAATGCTAAATACAATAAACATTTCTAAGTATGATGTGAAACTGAAGGGTATGATTGCACATGAAACTGCAAAACTCTATTAAATAGAGCTTTCTTTAAATAAATAAACACACACATATACAAAATAAATTCAGCATGTTTTTGAAACTGTCCTACTTGTTTGAGATTCCTTCTACCCTTCATTTTGTTTTTTTTCTCTCTGTTTCTTTTTGTCGCTCTCTCTTCCTTTTCTCTCTTCCCCATCCCTCTCTGTTCCTCTTTTTCTATCTCTGTCTTTCCCTCTGTCACTGTCTCTCTCTCAACCTTAAATCCCTTCTCTTTTCCACTCTTTCCCCTATTCAAAACTTTCATTTTGCATATGAGAAACTTGAGATTCTGGAAAGTTAAGTGACTCACCTAGTATGCACATCATGCAAATAGCAATTGATAGAGTTGATTCAAACTCAGGTTCTGACTTCAACCATCAACTCTTTCTACCACTGGCCCATGCTGTTTTTCTTTCGTTCCTTTTTGGATTGTAGAGATAGTAAAAAGTGAGTAATGAGAAATCCAGAACAATGAAGAAGTGCTGGGTTTATAGTTAGAGGACCTGGTTCGTGTCCTACTCACTGCCAATGTGATCTTGGGCAAGTCATTTCACTTTTTGGGACCTCAGTTTTCTTCTCTGTAAAATGAAGAAATTAGGGCCAGGGACAGTAGCAGGTCACCTTCTCCCTTGAAAATATGGAAATTTTTGTGCAAGCACACTCTGTCTCCTCTTCTGTGGGTACATACCTCAGTTGACCACTTTAAGAGGAAGCACTCTGGAATTTTGGGACAAGAATGTCTCTACTTAGAAAACTATATTGCTTCTTATGTTGACTTCATTTCTATAACTTCTCACTGTTCTATTAAAGCACTTATCTCTAGAATTTGTCTTGCTTCAGCCCTGGGAGACATGGGGAAATGGCTGAAGAACACACTGAAAGCCTCAATAAGTTATGGATTTGAATATTGCCTCTTTCTTAATATTTGTGTATTTGCCTCTGTGAAATGTATTGGTCACCAAATAAAGCTGTCTAGTTCCAGTTGCCCCATCCCTGAAGTAAAAATGGTGGCTTAGCCCTTGAGGTAAAGGATTAAGGTCCTCTGCCTCAATGGAAGACAAAACAAAACATCCTTGACTTCAAATTCTACCTTTGGCTTTTAGTTGAGGGGCAGCTATGTAGTGCAGTGGATAGAGTGTAGGATCTGGAGTCAGGAAGACTCATCATCATGAGTTCAAATCCAGCCCCAGATACTTATTAGCTGTGTGACCCTGGGCAAGGCATTTTACCCTGTTTGCCCCAGTTCCTCATCTGTAAAATGAGCTGGAGAAGTAATGACAAACCACGCCAGTAAATTTTCAAAGAAAACCCCAAATGGATTCATGAAGAGTCAGACATGACGGAGAAATGACCAAATAGCTTTGTGACCAAGGGCAAATCACTATACTTTCTGAACTTGGGTTTCCTCATCTGTAAAATGGAGATGCTTGTTGTACCAACTTCACAGGATTGATATGAAGTTCGAATATGACCATTTACATGAAGGTCTTTTCAAACTTCAAGGTACTAGATAAACGTCAGATTATATGCTTTATTTATGTGTTCAATTAATTTATACTGTGGATAGAGTCAGGAAGACTCCACTGAGTTCAAGTCTGCCTCTGCCATTATTTGTGTGGTCAGGGTCATCAATACTCCAGATGATATTCCAAGACCATAAATCAATGATGAGGGGAAGTTCATTCTAAGTAATAGGAGTTTCCACATGGTAAGCTCCACGGCATGAATATAATTTGATATCTGCGAACAAAAAATTATTAATATTATTGTTATAAAATCGATCAATGACTATACGCAATGTGTTTTAAAGGGAAAAGGAATATGAAGAAATACAGGATTCAATCTCTGCCCTAAAGGACCTTACCTGTAACTTATCTGTAACCATTACCTGTATGTTATAAGAAGATGGTAACTTGCCCAGCATTGTCCTCCCTCTCATTCAAATTCTTTTCTGGTCTTGCTGCCTAGATGCCACATGAAAGAAACAGTGGGGCCGAATTTTCCCCTTGGTTAGTTGCATGTAACACCCACTAGTTTTCCTTTATGAATGAATAGCTGAGGGCAGAATTTGGCCCATAGAACTCATCTGGTGGCCAGTGCTAAATGAAAGCAAGCAATTATGCGAACATGGCTCAGTGTTCCTAGAGCAGTACCCACGAGGTCATGAAATAGTGGCAGTTCACAGGTTGCATTTGAAGCCCAGACCCTGAAGGGAAGGGAGAAGTTTCCCCAAGAGTGAGGCTTTTCATTTTTTTGTGATAAAAAGGTTCAGTTAAGAAAGGCTACTAAAGAAATTATGTCTCATTCTGACAAGGTTTGAAATGTCACATATCTCAGCTTACAGCAGGTGAATTAAGCTTTAGAGGTCTCCAGGATGGGGTTATTCACTGATTTCAGAGCTGGGAGTGTGGGAAGCTAGCTTGCCTGGCATCTCTTCAAACAGGGTTCATTCATTCCACCTTTTAAGCCCTACCCACAGGTATTGAATTCCCTTACCTTTTCTTTTTTTATTCTAAAGAGTGTTTTATAGTAAAAGAAAGCACTGATTTCTACTGTCACAAGTTAAAATGATAAATAAAGATAAAATTACTGTTCTCCCTGAACCTGGAACTAACCTTCCTTAGTCACTTCAAACAAAAGTTCTCTATGAAATCATCAAAGCCTGTCATCTTATGTCTTCCTTCATATGGATCTTCCCTTCGTCTTCTGTCCCACAAAATGTACAAGGAAGAGTGTACTCTGATCAGTTTCATTTTGTCTTAGCCTACTTGGACAAGGTGACTTAATACTTTCCCCCAATACCTGCTCTTCCTCCATTCTCTTCTGCTTTATTCAGGACACAATCATCTTCACCCATATTTATAACCTCAAAGTCATCTTGGAGTCTCTTAATTTAAAAAAAATTACTCATTTAAAAGATCATAAACTAGAGTGTCATCAACAAATAGGAATCTTTCCTTATACAAAGAAGACTAAAAAATTGGCATGGAATATGAAACTGTGAGACTATAGCATACAACTTATTTTTAAAAGTATACATTAAATTTAACCTGGTAGTATTAACATTGCTCTGCCTGTCTGTATTCTCCTTTGCACTTCCTTCTGTTCTCTTATCTGTATTTTTTAATGCTACTTTGACAGGTTGTTTTTGGCTTTTTTGCTGCATCATTACCATCATCTCCCCACTTTTGCACACAACTCCCCTTCTTCCCCAATAAAAGCCCTCCTGTGTGCCAAAAAGCCCTCCTGTGTGACTCAAGTTAAACAAATTTGTGTTTTTAATAGTTACATCTAAAAATGCATATCTCATTTATTAATTATAGTCCCTCGCCTCTGCACCAAGAGTTGGAAGACAGACTTCATTATCAGTTTTTTGGAGCCGTGACTGGTCATTGCATTGATTAGAGATCCTGAAACTTTCAAAGCTGTTTTTCCTTACAATGGTGTGGGTATTATTTAAAATTTAATTGTGAAACTGTTCCCCTCACTCTGCATCAGTTCATAGAGTCTTCCTAGGTTTCTCTGACTACATCCTTTTCATCAGTTATTACACCTCAATAATATTCCATTGCATTTATATAATTGGAATAACTTTAAGATTTTACCTTACATTGATCATTTTGACAAAGATAACAAGAGATGACATTGGCAAATATCGTAGGGGTTGTGGGAAGATAGTCACCTTAGTGAATTGTGGATGGAGTTGGGATTTAGTCCAGCTATTCTGGAAAACACCTGGAAATATACCAGAAAAGTTACTAAATTATGCATACTCTTTGACTCAGAATTGGTATGCAACTTTTTGTTCACAGATGATTGTACACTCGATGCAGTGTATGAGGCTGAGATGCAACATAATATGGATTGATTTTCTGCTGCTTGTGCTAATTTTGGTCTGACAATTAACACCAAGAAAACTGAGGTTCTCCACCAACCAGCACCACACCATCCATACATAGAACCACTAGTTACAGCAAATGGAGAGATTTTTGAATGCTGTGAAGAAGTTCACTTATGTTGGCAGTACACTTTCCAGGGATGTGCATATAGGTGATGAAGTTGAAGCATGCATTGCCAGAGCTAGCTCAGCATTGGAGAGAAAACTCCCAAAACTCCAAAGGAAGTTGTGGAAGAGGAGAGGTATTAGGCTGTCTACCAAACTGAAGGTCTACAGAGCTGTTGTGCTGACCTCATGGTTTTATGCCTGTGAAACCTGGACAACTTACCAGCACCATTCCAGGAAATGGAATTTCTTCCATTTGAATTATCTTAGGAAGAGTCTGAAGATCACTTGGCAAGATAAGGTACTGCCAAGCATTCAACTATACTGCAAAGAGTGCAACTCTGGCTGCCCATGCTGTTTGAATGCCAAATGTTTGCTTGCCTAAAACTATTTTGTGGAGAATTCACACAAGGTAAGCACTCACCTGGAAACCTGAAGTGATACAAGAACACTCTCAAGGACTCTGAAGAACTTTGGACTCAATTGTGAGACATGGGAGACACTGGCACAGGACCACCAGTTTGGCATGCTCGAATCAAAGGAGATGCTGGGTTCTATGAACAAAACAGAATTGCAGTAGCTCAAAAGAAATGTGAGATGTGCAAATTTAGAGACATCTCCACCCCAAATGTTCATATGGACTATTTGTGCTTGACCTGTGTAGAGCCTTCTGAACTCATATTGGTCTGATCAGCCACAGTTGGACACACTGTACCTTGGCCACAACATACTGATGTCATTTTGGTCCTCTTCAAGCATGAAGGACAACTGCCAACTCCTACTTAGTATATACCTTAAGGAAATGAAAGGGAGAGAAAAGGATCCCATATGTGGAAAAAATATTTATAGCACCACTTTTTGTGGCAGCAAAACTCTGGAAACAAAGCGGGTGCTCATTGTTTGGAGGAGAGGTGAATAAATTGTGGTACATAAATGTAATGGATTATTATTGTAATGTAAGAAATGATGAATATGAAGAATTCAGAAAAACTTAAGTTTTTTTTTCCCCAAGGAGTTTTGCTGTGAAAGGTAGGAGACACAGAGGACGATAGCCAGAAGCATTGATGAGAGTTCTGATGTCTTTCAGTTTTGACATCAGAACTCTTATTAGTGCTTCAGGCTTTCATCCTCTACGTCTCCTACAATTTCACAGGCATGCTTCTGGGAGAACAAAAACAAAAAAACCAAACCTAAACCAAACGAATTATGTACATTTTTTGCTTCCATTTTCTCAACTACCACTTGCATACATCTTTACTCATTCTAATCTGACTTTTTCTCTGCAAAGTCGATATTGATGATTTCATTTCTAAGCCCTATATCCTTTTCTCAGTCTTCATCTAGACCTTTCAGTAGATTTTGACACTGTAAATAATTGCCTTCCCCCTAGAGAGTCTCTTCCCTGGGTATTCATGACACTGATTTGCTATATTTCTTTTCTTGTCTATTCCACCAATATTTCTTTTGCAGAATCCTTTTCCTTTCCCTTATGCATGGATACATACTAGGTGACTTGAAGGAAACATAAAAATAGGGCTCTGTCCTGGGCACTCTCTTTTTCTCTACATACTGTTTCTTAGTGGTGTCACTTCTAATGGATTCATCTCTCTTTATGCAGAAAATTTCCCCAATATACATTTCTAGCACTCATCTCTTAGCTGAGTTCCAGTTCAATATCTCTAGCTGCCTAATAGACTGTCACCCCAGTTTTGGACATCATGCCTATCCTTCCTATTTATTTCCCTATTTCTATTTTTTACAAGCCCTCAAATTTTACAATGTGGGACCAATTCTTCTCACTCAAGCTCCATAAACAGTCAATTGAGAAGTCAATGGGGTGAGGAGATCTTTGGTTCCACTATTTTTAAGGGATTGGTCATTGGTTATTTCAAGACAACTCTCGCAACCACTGGCTTGTAAAGAGTGGTTGCTAACCTTCTGAAGACCTCTGGCTAGAAGATTATCTCAGCAAGTTATCATAGATTTATGAGGTCCAGTGAGACTATTTTAGAGTCCTTGTCTGGAATGTCACCCTGTCTGCTGGCTCAAGCTCGGTATCAAGGTTTCATCTGGTTACCTCAATAGGTTCAAAGAAAATGTGGGGTGTGTTTTGGAAATATAAGTTCTTAATTACTATTTTCAATAAATTGTATTGGAACTGTAGAAAAACAACATCACAGATGTTGACCTGGGTAGATACTAGTCAGGGTTTTCTTTGTGTGTAATTGTGCACATGTGCACACACATGTATTTGCCTGTGGAGAAATAACCCATTCCAATTATAATCTAAATGATTAAAAATATTCCTGAAAAATCAAGTTTTATGAAAACTCTTTGGAATAGGGTTGAGAACCTCTCAAGTGGTGAATTCTTTGTCGAGAACTTCTCAAACTCTCAAAAGAGTTTGGCCTGATCATTCACATGGGAAACATAAAGTAGATGAAGAGTGTCAGTTGCCCAGATTATATGATGTGTTTGGATGGATAGCCTAGAGAACTTGTCTATCAATAGGTGTATCTGGGACAGAGAGCATAAATGGACAGTGAGTTGCATTAGAGTTGAACCTGAACAGGAGAGAGGGAGGAATTGCCTTTGAGAATTGGCAAAGTTCCTTAAGTGACCCAAAGCTTCATCCCAACACAAGAGTCCATATTTTTAATACAGTGCTAATGTACAACAGTTATATGTAGAATGCCATAGTCTCCAAAACAGTGGAATTAAATATCACAGAAGGCTTTGGAGAGATGCATCTTGAATGCAAGCAGGCTATAACCCATCATCAATGAACAGCTTCAAAAAGAAGAATGAGACTTGAGATGCTATCATGGAAACATATGATAGGAAAGAAAAAAGGACTGATCACATGGTAAGGATGGGGGATGAAAGGTGGATAGTCAGAGTGCTCCATTAGTATCCTAAAAATGTTAAGACAGTATATGATAGGCTTCCATCACATTGGATGATTTAACTGTGGCAAGTTTAGATAGTAACGTGGCAGGCTAGCTATGGCTGGACCCATGTAGATTACAAGGGAAGGAGCAGGTAGGATTACAAGGGAGGAGTCCCTAGGAGCAGATAGGATTATAAACCATCTGTAAATTAGGATTCACTGTTGAATAATAGTCCCTGCACATAGATAGCTACAACACAAAGATTCCTTTGTGTCATGTATAAAAGAAGGTTTTTCATTGGTGACAGAGTACCTGGCAGATTCTCAACTCCATGTGGGACTCATTTGTCACCACCTGAATTTGCTATTGTAGAGAAAAAGGAAAGGCCTTGGTGCTCAGCTCAATTCAGCTAAATAGAACAAAGAATTGTAAACAGAGCCAGAACTACCAGCATGAATCATCGCCCATTGTTTTATAACTGTATTCTTAGAAACAAAGTAAATGTATTCATTTACTGGTATCAGGTCAGTCATTTCCATCTCCCCAATACTTAAGGTTAGGATGGGAACTAGTAGCCGGCCCAAAAGAGTTGTATTGGACAGGCCAACATGGATAGCTCATGATCTGCATTATTGGACAGACCAGCCCAATCAGAGATCCTAGATCCATTTGAGTATGAAATCTTGTGTCAATGGTCTACTGGGATTTTCCTCTGTGTTTGGCTTTCTTTGGCCCTATTGAGAAGTGTGTGTTAACAATTCGGCTAGCAGCTTCTGTGAGGGTATAAGATTCACCCACAGTCAGCACCCAGAAAGCTGCCAACAGCACAGGTTCTTCTGATCTGCTTAATTAAGGAAAGCAAGGTGAAGGGGTTGACGAGCTTACTTTTAATTCAGCATTCAAATATCATTCAGTTAGTTCAGGGGAAAAAGCCAGCATCCTGAACTTCAAAACAAAATGCCAACAAATTACAAACATCAACAGACTTTGTCTGATTCAAATCCCAACACATAGTTACCAGAGTTCAACAAAGTTTCAGCATCCGGGTTTACAAGATGGAGGGCTGCTTAGCTACAGCTGCCTGGAGTCTCCTCATCAACACCATCTCCAGAGCCCTGCACAAATGGCTCTGTCCTCCCTTCTTACAGGGCTTCAGACATCATCAAACATCATCTGAATCACCAGAGCTCAGGCTCTGATGATTGGTTCTTGAGTTGGTCCCTCCCCTTAGGACCCTGGGATGTTCACATCCACATGGATTATGTTAACACCTAATGGGGTTTGGGCCTGGGGCTTAGCACCTAGTAAAGCTCACTGAGATAAATTGAGTCACTCAAAGAAAACAAAGGCCATTCTGGTTACACAGTGCTACAATGTTCTCATTTTTTCCATTTAAAACACAAGTTTTTCATAAGATAAATAGGGTTTTCAGGTTATGTTTTTTCTTCCAAGGTGGGTTGAAATGGTGTGAATTGGGTAAACACTAGGAGTCTTGCAAAATGAATTTAATTTGAGAATGCCAACTTCTACAAGGCAGAATGAATTTTTTCTCTTGGGTCTTCAGGGAGTGTGTCTCAGGGGAAGCCCTAAATGTAAACGTGGCTGAGAGAACACCATCTTAGAGAAAAGGCAAAATTAGAGAGGGGAAAGTTCTGCCATCCTTTGAAGTACATATATACATATATATATATATATATGTATATATATATATATATTTATAGTATCTTCCTAGAGAATCAAACTGATGCAGTCTTGAATTTGGTGATACCCTCAAGTCTCTCTGCTCACTGATAAATCACCTGAAGACAAACAAAGAGCTAGGTCAGGAGTGGGGAACCTTCAGCCTTGAGGCTACGTGAGCCCGCAGGTTCCCCACCCCTGAACTAGGTCATCAGAGACACAGCATTCATGCAAGTCAAAGCCAAGGATGGAGTTGATGTAGCCAGGTCTTGTGTGAACCATTCTATAGACCATGGCAGGAGCAGGAAGAAGACTGATTATTATACAAAAAGACTCCACACCCAGCTTTCATCCAATTCATTATCTAAATGTGGTGACTGAACTACTGGGTTGTCCCATGTAACAGAGCTGCTAAGTGGAAGAAGATCAAGTCATTGTGGAGATGGGCAAGGTCTCACTCTGGCATGTCTGATTGGTTTTCCAAATCTGATGTCACGGGCATTTAGGAGCTGGTCAGCTAGGAAGCTAGAAGTTTCCACAAAAGAAGATTCTAGGCATGGAGTGGGAGAGAAGTGGACAAAGGAGGGGAGGCAATAAGTATTTATGTAGCATTTACTATGTTCCAGGCACTGCACTAAGCACTTTGCAATGCCATTTTATCCTTACAACAATCCTGGAAGGGAGGTGCTAAATATTACCCCCATTTTATAGATAAGAAAACTGAGGCAAACAGAGGTTGTCACTTGCACAGGGTTACACAAGTAGTAAGTAGTATCTGAGGCCAGATTTGGACTTTGGGCTTCCTGACTCAGGACCCGGTGCTCTATCCACTGAGCCATCAATAGCCTCTAACTGCATCAGGCAGGAGGAAGGGATTTAGCTGGATCAGAGAAAGCCTGTCACAAGAAAGGACAGGCCTGGAAAATCAGAAGTTTTTCAGACTACTACAAGCAGGCAGCTAATGATATACACTGTGGTGAAAAGGGAACCGATGGGTTCAATAGATGAAATGCTCTTGTTAAGGTCAGTGAGTGAGTCAGTCAACAAGCCTTCAGGTGATTTGGGCCAATGTTACTTCTTACTCCCCAGCTGTTTATCATTTTTTTAATCTTCAGTACCTCGCATATAGGGCAGCTAGGTGTTGTAGTGGATAAAGTGCTAGGCCTGGAGTCAGGAAGATCTGAGTTCAAATCTAGCCTCAGACACTTACTAGTTATACGACTCTGGGCAAGTCACTTAACCCTGTTTGCCTCAGTTTCTTCATCTGTAAAATGAGATGGACAAGGAAATAACAAACCACTTCAGCATCTTTACCAAGAAAACCCCAACTGAAGTTACAAAGAGTCAGATACAACTGAAATGACTGAACGACAGCAACAATCTTGCATGTAGCAGGTGGCTAATCGGTGAATTGAACTGGAATTCAAAAAGCACCTCCTCAGTATTCTTAAATTGCTGCTTTGCTGCTCTCCTATTTTCTCATGGTATAATCACAGGTGTGAGGTTTTCAGGAGTGCTGGTGACAACAGCTAGGTTCCACAGCGGCCACCATCAATGGGAGCTTCTCCTGTGTCTGTGCAGAGTCTGGTGATAGAAATGGCAGTTCTGACTGACTGCCACACAGTCTAACGGTAGGAGGAGAAAAGATGACTCTTTCCTGGGCTGAGTGAAGTCATCTTAGCATTTCTGTTCTGTTTAGCAGAGGCCTTCTGTTTGATGTGTCAACATGATGTAATAGGATGGAAAACCAAGTTGTGACTTTGTCACAGACAGATTTCCTTAGCTGAGCTCCTTCCCAGAGGGGGTAGTTATGGCTTTTCTCTCCCAAGTCTATGCTTAATATAAAAATGGAGAAGTTTCAGACTAATTGTGTTATTTAATATGAGATAAAAAGAAGTGTGCTGGCTTGTGGATTATTTAAAGTGAAGAAGTAAGGAAACAGAATGGATTATTTCCATGTTGTACCTTCTGGTATAAGGTAATAAGATGGTTTCATGAAAAAACGTTGACCCGTAACTCCCCCATCCCTGCCCCCACCTGATAGAAAGCAGTGGCTGAGAACTGAGCCAGTAAATCCCATATGTAACACTAATTAGTTCTTTGATCTTGACTAAATCACTTAATCCTTCTTGACCTCAGTTTCCTCATTTTTAAAATAGAAGTTGGACTAGATGTGATCATGGCACAGTGGAAAGAACATTGGCTATGGAGTAGGGAGGGAATATGCTGCATATTATATATAATATATAAAAGTATATGATTATATATTATATATAAATATATATTATATAAGTATATATTATATATGATTATATATTATATGTGTATGTAACATACATATATACATATATGTAAAATATATAATGTATGATTATATATCTTATATATGATTATATATAATACAGTGCCTACTATGTACTAGTCACTATGTTAAGTGCTTTACAAATATTAACTCATTAGATCCTCACTTCCACCGTGGGACTTAGGTGCTATTTCTAGCCCCATTTTACAGTTGAGGAAACTGAGGCAAACCCAGAGTCATAGAGCTAAGGATGAATCTGAGGTTAGATTTGAACTCAGAGCTTCAGGGTTTGAACCCAAAGGACTTGTGTTTAAACTCCACCTAAAATATTTATTGGTGGTATGACCTTGGCAAGTCACATAACTGACACGGGCCTCAAATTTCTGATCTATAAAAGGAAGCGGTTGGATTCCATGGCTTCTGAGATTACTTGCAGTTTTATATCTATAAAACTATATTCTTCTCAAATTCTCCTCCAGCTTGAAAAAAATCCATGTTTCATGCATTATAATTAGATCATGATATGCCTGTCACGGTTGATATAACTAGTGTATTTCCAGGGGTGACTTGCATGCATGAGAGAAGTGGTATAAAAGATGCTGGACAGACATGACCGTGAATTACCAGAGATCTCACATAAGAAGTTTGGCAAAACTAGCAAGCACATTGACTGTGCCTGGTGGTATATGTAAAATTCCACACCCATGTCACCACGGTCCTCAATACTTTCTCCCTTAATCATCTTCTCCAAACTTCCCTATTTCTATGAGGACACCACTACTCTCAGGGTCACCAAAGTTTATAACCAAGTCTTCCATGACACTCTCCTCTTTTTCATTCCACATATCCAATCAACTGTCAAGTCCTCACAATTCTACCTTTGTAAATCATCTTCTTTCCTCCACCCATACAGACACCTGATTCAGGCCTTCATCGGATCTTTACTGGCCTATTATAATGACTCCTTATTGCCTCTGGAATTGGTTATAAAAAACCAAACAAACAAACCCTCTGGCTTTTCAACTCTTTCACAACCTGTGGTCCCCTTTCCCCCAACTCCAGTCTTCTTACACCTTACTCCCTACCATGGACTCTGCAATCTAGCAACATTGTCCTTCTTTCTATTCCTAACACAAGACACTCCATCTCCTGACCCCTGGACGCTTTCACTGACTGTTCTGCCCTTCTGGAATTCTCTCCCTCCTTATTTCTGCTGCCAGTTTTCCTTGGCTTCCTTCAAGTTCTAGCTGAAAAGTCCACCTTCTACAGGAAGCCTTTTTCCTGATTGATTATCTCCAATTTATGCTGCACATAGTTTGTTTATACTCTTCTTTGTGCATAGTTTGCATTTGTTTTGCCCATTAGACTGTGAATTCCTTGAGCAGGGACTGTTTTTTGCCTTGCTCTGCATCCCCAGTGCTTAGCTTAGTGTGCGGCACATAGTAGGCACTTAATGAATGCTTGTTGCCTGAGTGACTGCCTGAATATTTTATCCCCCTTGAGAAAAATGTAAGCTTCTTGAGGTCAAGGACTAATTTCTTTATATCTTTTTATTTCCTAGTGCTTGAGAAGCAGCATTGTATAGTGGATAGAGAAGCAGCCTTCGAACTGGGAAGGCCTGGGTTTAAGTTTTGCCTCTGAAACATACTAGCTGTGTGACCCTGGGCAAGTCATTTAACTTCTCAGTGCTCTGGCAACTCTCTAAAACAGATTACAGGAAAGAAGGCCAACCTGTATCGGTAGAAGGAGCTTCCTCCTCAAGGGAATTCCCTATACTAGTGAAATCACAGGTTCAGTCACTGTTCCAGTCTTTAGTGCTTAGCATGGTGTTTGAACATAGTAGGCATTTAATAAATGTTTGTTGATTGAATGAATTAAAGTGAATCAAAATCTACTTAAAGTCTTATATTCAACAGGCCTGGTCCTACCACAAAAGCTCACCATTGGGCACTCCAAGTCAGTATGAGAAATCCAGAGCTGCGTTTAATATAAAAAAAAATGCCGGAAGCTCATCAAACTATCGACTCAGTGTCATTTTGGTATTTAAGCTTTTCACTGAACTTTTGTTCCCAAAGATCAATAATATATTAGTAATCGGTAATAATAGGCTATACTGTCTATCGCTATTTGTATCACTAGCTCCTCTCAGACCAACTACAGCGCAAAGTTCAATATCTCCCCAAGCCCCATAATCTTGAATAGAAATACTTGTTTCATGCATGAATCATGTCACATGCAGACGGCTTTTTTTTTAAACAATGTGACTTTTGGAATCGAATTACATTTTTTAAAATGCCTCAAGAAAGTTTGCAAAAGCTTGATGAAGACAGTAATACCAGATGCCCCTAAAGAGGAAATTACAACATACAATAGCTTATTTTTTTGGTTAGGCAGCTTTCTGCTAAGTTCAAAGCAGCTGTGGGAAAAGTAACAAGTAACACAACGAGACAGATTTATGGAGCCCACACATGGCAATATTTTTGTATACAATTAGTAAAAACCATTTTACTTGTAGATGAAGAGTTGGATTCCAGCAAATTTGCATTCTTTACAGAGCACTCATATTTGGTCTAAGTAAGTGGAAGAACTGAGCAATTTATTGGAATACTTGATCACCAGTATTGTACACATCATAAAAATCTGAAACAGGCAGCCAGGCATTGATTCTCAGAGGAGGCAGAAAAGAAATTGACTTTAGATTAACAGAACAAAGCCCAGATTGCAGCGTGTTATCATCACACCCAAGGATCTAAGGGGAGATGAATTCTCTAAACAGAGGACCAATCAGGCTTTCCCTCTGTCATTCCTATGCTTCTTGGATCTTTCTTTGATTTCCTTGTGACAAGTGGTGGGCACAAAAAATTGCTAGTATGCCCTGCCTTAAGAAGAACCAATATATAGAAATTACATCTTACAAAATAGCTTACCAAGGGTATATTTTTTCACGTTAGAAAAATGTGTGCAGTGGCGGAGAGGTGGGTTGGGGGAGGGAAGGAAGAATGAGATACCTCAATCAATTTATTTTCCCCCAGCCCAGTTGATGAAGTAAGAGAGGCTAAGGAGCAAGAAACAGAAAATGAAGTTTTAGGGTCTTAAGCAATGTATAAAAAAGTATTTTATGCTCTGTTCCCCTTTAAAAGATATGAAAACATTCCTCATTAAATCTTGATATAGAGGGCTAGCAACTGGCTGACCAAAGGCCTGGTCATGCCACTGGTAGTTTTTAGGACTTACTTTCTAGAGGACAGTCAAGTCAGTACACAGTCCCAAGGAATGTGACTTCTGGCAGATTACCTCCAAAATCTATATGTATCTATTATATAATTTTTGTGTATTGTGTTCCTTTTTAAAGTGTGACCTCTTTAAATCAGGGACTGTTTCAGCCTCTTTTCTATTCAAAGCACTTAGCACAGTGACTGGCCCTTCTACTTAAATATTTGTTTAAGTACTAGATGTTTGTCCTAAGTATATAAATTCTTGTTGACTTGGCAGCAGAGAAGAGAGTCAGTTATGAAAGAAGTACTCAGAGTTTAGGAGAGAATCACTCTTTACTGCTGGGGAAGGGTGGAAGAAATTTTACTCTCCTCTAAATTTTTTCCTCTATTCTCCCCGAACTCCCCACTGGCCATGAAATTTCAGTGGACTTATTTTCAGTAGAGTATTACTGCGTCCAGAAGGGAGTCACAGAAAGAGTCAATTCTGAGAAGTAAGACTTCTGATAGTCTAGAACAGAGACAGTCCTGGCAATTATGGATTAAACTGTGGAAAGTAACAGGACCAGAGAGCCTTCCCAGCAGAGATACTATGCTAAAGGGGAGCAGGAAGTTCTACAATGCTGGAGATATGACTTGACCACATGTGTTTCCTACTTTAATGTTCAGTCATTTTTCAGTCATGTCTGACTCTTTGTGACCTCATTTGCATTTTCTTGGCAAAGATACTGGAATAGTTTGCCATTTCCTTCTCCAGATTATTCTACAGATGAGAAAACTGAGGCAAACAATATTAAGTGACTTGCCCAGAGTCACACAGCTAGTAAGTGTTTGAGGCCCTGTTTGAAGTCAGGGAGATGAGACTTTTTGACTACTGTCTATTAACATTAAGTGTATACCCAGGCTTCTCATAGACACTATAGGATATTTGTCGAAGTGTTTGCCTTTCTCTAATGGGGAAAAATGTTTTGTTGCTATTAACTTAATATTATATCTTAATAAATGGCTTTGCTTTGAGCTAAATATCTCCTCTGGCTGCCTAAAGGCATGGTAGGGACTCCCAAAGTACAGTCTTAGGAGTGAGAACCCAAAGAGTTTCTTGAACCTAGAATCTAGGACAAACCTAATCTGTGAGGTCAAGTTGGAGAGGGCTACATCAGCAAAAGGACTTATCCTATGGTTCCACGTAGCATAGTGGATAGACTCAAGGAGGCCTTGACTCAGTCCTTCCTCAGACATCTTCTATTTGTGTAACCTTGGCCTCAGTTTCCTTATCTTTACAGTGGAAATAACAATAGTACCTATCTACTTCACAAATCTATTGTGAAGATAAGTTGAGATAACATTTGCAAAGTGATCTGTAAACCTTGTGACCATATAAAAATGAACTGCTGCTGTTATCATCATTTATTAAAAGAGAAAATACCTATAATGCTTATCTATTTTCTGTATGTGGTACTTTGCCAAATATCATTGAATGAACTTTGTAGAGGGACATAATGTACAGAGAAGATGATGGAGGTTCATCTTTTGACCTCCTTCTTGTTTAGAGTCTTGATAATTCCTTTCTTGTCTTATAGTCACTCTTCCCAATGTTCTTGTGCTTCTACGATTTTGGATTTGCAAGCCTTAGCTTGATAATTCAGGAGTTTTTTTGAGTCAGTCATTTCTATTTATGAATGTGCTTCATAAAGATCCACTTATTTTTGGACATATTCTCCTTTCCCTTCAAGTACATGTTGTGATAACTTGGCAATCAACCTTTTTGGATTCTTAGTATTGACAGAGTAGCTGGAACAGAATTCTCTTCCTCCTCCTCTTCTAGGTTACCTTCTTGATCATTAATATATTGTCTATACGCTTTCTGTGTCTGTTCACCTTCCCTTCTGCTAGTCCAGACTGTTCTTGCATTGGATACTGTAGTGGGCAGTTCTAGATTTACAAATGGTCAGCCCATCTTTAATTGGCTGTTGGCCAGGGTGGGCATTTGTGGTTTCATTCATCTTGCTGGAGCTGAACCATACCCTCTTTTTCTCCAGTAGAGGACACTGGAGGCAAGGCTCTTTTTAAGCTTGAGCATATTCAAGCACCTATAGGAGACTTCAAATATTGTAAGATTTACACAAAATGTTTGGGAATACATTCAAAGTTTTCTTAGCCTTGAGTAAAGAAAGCCAACCGGGCGATTTGATTTTTGTTTTCAAGTATATAAAAGATTTTATTGGAAAAAATAGGAAGCAGTGTGGAGTAGTGAAATGAATGCTTAGTGAGTTGGGAATTAAAAGACTTGGGCTTCAATCTTGTCTTTACTACTCTCCTTTTCTGAGTCTGAGTTTCCACATGCATAAAATTGGGGAGAGAGTTGTACTAGATGACCTCTAATAGCCATTCCAGCTTAAAATCCTGTGATCTTATGGTCTATGAAGCGTATCAGGTTTCTTTATGCCCATGGTGTGTAAAAAATTTGCCTGGAGATTTCCTATTCAATTTGAAGTTGAGAGTGAGGAATCCTGACTTAGACTCTGTAGTCCTAATATATTTCCCCTATCACTCTTAGATATGCATTCAATCCAATAAAGTTAGGTTGATGATTTTCAGGTCATTTTTAAGTGCAGAGAAGAAATGGTAGCAAGTTAGCGTTGGAGCCAGAAAAAATCAAGTCCTGCTTTTGACGTATCCTGGCTGTGCAACCTTGGATAAATCAGCTTTTCAGTGCCTTAGATAACTCTGTAAGACTATAAATTGCAAGAAAAATCTTGAACTGTGTTGGTGGAGGGAATGAAATCATAGGTCTAATTCCTGATCCTATCCCTTATAAGATCAAAGGGGTCAGTACTGGGGTCAGTGGATGGGCTATCTGGAAGAGTTACAACAGTGGATACTAAGAAGTCCATTTATGTGCCACTGGGGTCTATGTTCTCCCTAAGAGATTTTAAGGAAACTGTTCCCCGAATTCTGGAGCAAAATTAGTCCTACAGACATTAATCATGTGATATTATTCATATCACACATTGGTGAGATCGAACCCAATAAGTCAGGCAAGGATACTACTTTCGGAGGTGCAAATTTTTTAAGCACACTAGACTAAAATACGCAACATTTATTCGAAGAGATTTTAGGCTAGAAATAAAAATACTATCTTAAACCAAATAGTGTTGTTGCACTGGAAATTTTCTAATAGAAAAATCATACATATGTGTAGGTATATGTGTATATATGTGTATATGTATGTGTGTGTATACACACATACATATACACATATGTGTGTATATATATATTTATATATACATACATATCATTTATAAAGGATTAATTCAGGGAGCCTGTATCCAGGAGTGTGTTGGAACCAGTTGGAGCCAATTTAAAGTAACTTGCAGTAGCCAAGTGTTAAATTTTCAGTGAGAGCATTTATGCCTCAAACATTGGCAAATGCTACAAATCAGGTATTGATTCATTGTTTTGCTTATTCTCTTGTCTTAACATGTGATGGAGAAAATGTTAATAATGCAGATTAAATTTAAAAGTGTATCAGCGCTATAATCCCCACCCCACCCCACCCCCAAGAGCCCCTTGTTAAACATTTCCCGGCACATACGTGCATATATCTTGGACAAGGTGGCAGATGCAGTGGTGGAGTAAAACCCTCACAAGGCCTTATTCATTACTCTATACATATTAAAATACAGGGGTGTATGATGGCTGCATATGTCCATTTGTCTATTTGGAGTTGTCAATTTGGTTTAGTGGAAGTCCCTGGAAGTCATTTTGGGATTTTAGTCCCAACTCTACTATCATCTTGATGTATGTTCAAAGGGTACATACTTTAATTTCTTTATCTCTCTTTCCTTACCGCTAAAATAAAGACAATTGACTAGGCTTGTTGCAATATCTGATTCTTATTCATGAAATCTGAAAGAGAAGAATTCATATCAGGATTTATCATATTGATAGAAAGATGTGATTATTCAGCTGAGAGCGAAATACTATTTAACTTTTAATTTTTTTTTCTCCAAAACCTAGCATAATTGAACCCAATAAGAAGTTGGCAAATGTTCCTTGAAGAGATACATCTCATAATAAGTAGTCCTTGGATTACTGTAGTAAATAATTTCATTAAATTCAACAAGCATTTTTAAGTGCTTACTATGTGTCAAGAGCTCTTCTGGATGCTAGGGATACGAGACAAAAATGAAAAGTTTATGTCTTCAGGAAACTTCCATTCTCACTACCTGACAGCCCCTTTCTCTACTAGGAAAAAAATAGTGAGACAGTTCTGTAGCTAAAAGGTTGTGTTTCATTTTTCTAAGAGGCCAGAGATGGAAGGCCCTACTGTAGATATTTTTTTCTGGGAAATGAGACTCTCTGCTCAGCATGGAAGGCCACCCAGAAGGTAGCATGTTCACATGGGAGCCTGAAGAAAGTGAAGTCCTGTGAACACAGCATCAAATCCTACCGACAGCTGCTCTGTTGTCTCTCCCCGAGAGATCAAGACAGACCAATGTCCTGAAAACTAGGACCTCTAAGCCCCAAACTGTGGTGATTAAAGGGAAAGCAATGCTCTGGGAATCATCAGTTCCATTGACTAATTCCTCAGCCTCCCTCCTCGCTACATGTGCTGCTTTCCAGGCAGTAATAAGATGCCTATCTTTGGAGAAAAAGGGAGAGTGATGGAGACCGATGCATTGTAGAGGACTGCCAATCTTTGAGGAAGGGGGAAGGAACTGAACTCTGAGAGACTCCTTTGGCTTACAGAGTGGCTAATACTTCAAAAAGCCAGACACACATCAGTTGAATCAATGGAAACTCTCTGACAAGCGTGCTATGAGCTATAAAATTACAAACAGACCTATCATGCCCTGCCCAATGGCATGATAGGATATGAAAATGGCTCGCTCTTATTAATCATGGGACATCAGGAGCTAGCCTCAATGGAATGGGGTTTGGTTGTTTTGAAAAAATCAGCATCTGTCTTTTCTTGGCCACTACCAAAGCACCGTGAGGAAGGACCCTGCTAGTCTGTCTTCATCTTGTATCTTTATCTTTAGTGAGATAAAGAAGTTTTGTATCTGAATTATCAGCTCACACCATTCAGTGAAGATTATTGAAATATCAGAAATCTAAATTGGATGCTAGGTGAAAAGGAGAAGAGACTGGAATTTGAAATGAATAGCTATGGTAGAGTAACCACAGCATTACCCCACGGAAGCAAACTTTGGAGGGTGCTCACTGAATTTATACTCCTTCAACAGCAGGGAAACAACTGAGCTTAGCTCCTAGTTATTATAGGAAGAATAGTTAGTTAAAATAGTAGGCAGTCACATGACTTTTTCCTTGCAACTAACAGCCAGGTGAATTCCTTTTGTTCTCTTCTGTTCACTACTTTAGGTGTCTTAAGAGTCTTTCTCTTTCTCTTAAAATGCTACTTTTCCTTGGTGCATTTTGTGACAGCTCTCCCCAAGTTGCCAAAAATTTCATGTGATAGCTCTATGTCCACTCTAAACTTTTTCTTCCCGTTCTTTTTAATGTCTTATATTCCATTTCCCTCATGGTCGACTTAGACACAGTTGCCTGAGAACACTGACCAGTGTCAGTGAGAAGACTTGGTTTTAAGGGTCATTTCTGCTCAATGCTGTGTAACTATGAGTAAATAATTTCACCTAAGTATATGTAAATTCAGAACTAGAAATCCCTAAACCAGCAAATTCTAGCTTAGTTACCAGACCTAACTTTCCTTACTAATTCTAATCTGGCTATTCACTTCCCCCTCCCACCCCCGTGCTAATGAGAGCCCAGGCTTTGATTCCCACCAATCAATTAACCAACCAATCATTAAGTTTATTAAACATTTACTATGTTGTAGACAAGTGCTAGGCACTGAGGAGACAAAGACAAAAATTAATTAGCCACTGTGCTCAAGTAACATAAATTCTATGAGCAGTAACAATACGTATTGATCAATCAATCAAATATATGCCAGGCCATTAACTGCTAAAAGAAACTCTTCAATAAGAATTGAGAAATAATAAAAAAATGTAGACTATGGTAATTTTATTCAGAAGTTAACTAATGTAAATTAATTGTGACAACTTGTCAGCAAACATCTGACTTATTTGCCAAATAGACAGACAGATGGCTGCCAAAGGCAATACTAGGTTAAAATAGAAATTTGCTTGTAAAATATTACAAATGACGATAGATGGTTTTGAGTAGTAGCATCTCAAAAAAGCAGAAAGAAGCAACAGAGGGCAAAGCCAGTTTTGACAAGATGTCTATGGTTTGACTGATTTTGTCCTCACCCTCGGAAGGCATGTATGTTAAAACTTAACTGACCTGGAAACTGGGTGCCCCCTTTCCTATTCCCGTTCACTTTTACACTGTGGCACAGAGTTGTTTTCTGGCACTCCGCCCCCTCATTCCTTATTATACAGTTCAGAGAATACTCTCATTTCATGGTTACCTGACACACAGTAGGCACTTAATAAACACTAATTGACTGACTTATCCACAACACCTTACTGCCTCAGCCTATTGGTAATAGGGGTAATTTCCTATTATGTCCATGTCAACTCTTTGTCAAAACATTCTCTATAAGCTTGAACCTGGATTGGCTCCTGTGTTTTCAATCCGTGCACAATCTGTTGCAGCTCCAAGCCACCAATTGTGTATGGTCCATGGAACTGTTGGGTAATGGAGGCTTCATATCTATGCTGTTTCACACTAGCCTATCTGTTCTCCTATAATTGCTATTTCCATGTAGTACTTACTGTCACTCTTCAGGAACAAATCTCTCCTCTTTTGTACTACAGTGTCCAACTAAGTAAATTCATCCCAAGTATAATCGGATATGAAAATAGGAGAACCACAAAGAAAAATTTGCAGATAGAAGAGATTTACAAAAATCATGGCAAATTGTTTTTTCATGTCAAGAACAGTGGACCCATGTCACAGTGTTGGTTATGCTTATAAAGGAGGTAGAAATAGTACTTAAGAGCTGGAAGGGACCATTGAAACCATCAAGTCCAACCCTTCATTTTACAGATGAGGAAACTGAGACAGACAGAGGTTAAATGACTTTCTGGTGGCCACACAGCTAATAAGCATCTGACGAGGACTTGAACTTAGTACTCCCTGCCTCTATACCTAGTACTCGCTTCAGTTCAGACACAGCTGAAGAGATTCTGTTAATGGGGAAAAAAGTGAAGATAGCTGACACATAAAGTATTTAAAGTTTTGCTAAGAGATAAATACCTTATTGCATTTTATTCTCACAATTACCCTATAAAGTAGGTATGTGGTATTATTATTATTATGTAGTATTATATTAAACTACTTAATTTATTTGCCTCAGTTCTTCAACTATAAAATGGGCATAATAACAATATTTACCTTGCAGGGTTGTTTTGAAGATCACAAGAGACAATATTTATAAATATCATTCACTTAGCACTGTGTTACATAAAGGTTTATTCCCCAAATCAGTCCTTTCTTCCCTTCCCTTCCTTCCTTCCCTCCCTTCCTCTCTCCATCCCCCTCCCTCTGTTCCTTCCTTCCTTCCTTCTCTCCCTCCATCCCTCCTTCCTTCCCTCCTTCCCTCGACTTCGTTTGATGTCTCTGATCACAACAAGATCCAGTGAAACTTGTGGGTTGGAGCCCATGGTTTAAGCTCTCACTCTGTTGGCCATCTCTGTCAGCATAGCCCCCTTCACTTTTGCTGTTACTTTCTCTTTTGCTGTTTGCAGCTCTGTTAGCGGCCTCTCAGTCTTCATTTCACAATCCTTAAACATTGGAAGCTCCAGCTTTAGATGATCAATGTTCTGGCACAGTTTACGGGGCAGCTTTCTTATGCTGATGATTCAGCTTCTGCAGAATGGTCAAGAACCAGAGAATGATGGACATGGTACTTTCTTAACTTTCACCGTTGGCCTCCTCCAGCGACCACAGACTTCATTGTTCTGTATCAGTAGCTGCCTCCTCTTTTCACCTGAAAGGACTCTCCATATGCAACTAGAAAGGCCCTCGCTACAAAGTGCCATGGCATCACATTCAGCCATCCAATCACCCCAACCTCTGTATTTACATTGTTCTTCCCTGACTTCAACCATGGGGTGAGCCATGATGCCATTTTGTGCCAACTAGTAACTATGCCAAGTTGTGATGGTCTGAGCCATGGGAAACCTTCCTGCCTCTAGGCAAAAAATAGAAAAGAACCTACTTAACTTGTTGTAATCAATTATCCATTAATATCTTACCCTTCTTAGAATTTTCCAAAACCAACATCCTATGAATCATTGTTTCTCCCAGTATTGTATAGCTTCATCAGCCTACCAAGTACGTACCTCTCTCTTCTAGCTAACTATACTGTCCTCATTTAATTTCCCCCTTGGTCCCTTGGGCCACTTCTTTCCTCATCTACGTGATACCTGGTAGGTGCCAGCTGAAGTTTGCATCAAGTGGGACTTCCTTCCCCTTTTTTAGACCCAGAGTCTCCTCTTCCCGCTAATATCCCCTTCTTTTCTCTCTCCCCCCAGTCCCATCCTTAACCAATTATACAAAACCAAGAACTCCCACTACATTCTTGTTCTTAGGTTCATTTCTCCTTTCCCAAGACTAGTAGACTATTCCCTTCAATGCTTCCTGTCCTGTGGGGCAGTCACCTTGATGCATCCCAAGACTCCAGGGTCATTTGTCCCTCTGCTGGACCCTTAGGATCTCCATGGCTCTCCCTCCCCCACACGTGCTATCTTCTCCAATGCAGCACGTAAAAGCCTTAAGATCAGGAACTGGTTTTTTTTCTTTAGTGTCCCCAGGTCTTAGCACAGTGCTTGGTACAGAGAAAACATTTAAATACTTTTTTTTGTTCATTCATTCAAAACATTATGCATTGTTTATCTAAACTCCATTCATATGAAGAAAGTAACAACAACATCTGGCTAATGTGTCTATGGTCTGGCTCTTCCTTTGTGCAAGAAATTAAAACTTCCTTGATTAAATTGAAATCACAGTCTTCCATTTTAATTTTTTGACAGTAGAAAGATAAGATTCAAATTCAAGTTGCTTGCCCTAGGTTCCAGCAAAGCTGGCCTATTTTGCTGTTCCTCAAGCAAGGCATTTATTTGATTTCTCATCCTTGCCCTGTCTGCCTCCTATATCTGTAATGCTCTCATTCTTCACCTTTTTCTCTTAAATTCTCCAGCTCCTTTCAAGGGTCAGCTGAAGTATTACTTTCCACATGAAACCTTCCTGATCCTCCTGGTTATTAAGGGTCTCCCTCCTATGAAAAATTCTGCATCCATGTTTTTTACTCTAGTGAAATTCAAGCTCTTCAATGGCAGGGATTGTTTCATTTTGGTTCTTATATTTTCAGCACTGGGCACTGTTCTTGGCACATGTTGTCTTTCAGTCATTTTTCAGTCATATCTGACTCTTCGTGACCCTATTTGGGGTTTTCTTGGTAAAGATACTGGAGTATTGTTGCATTTGCCATTTTCTTCTCTAGCTCATTTTTTATAGATGAGGAAATTGAGGCAAACAGGGTTAAGTGACTTGCCTAGGATCACACAGTTAGTAAATGTCTCAGGACAGATTTGAATTCAGGAAGATGAGGTTTCCTGACTCCAGGCCCAGCACTCTGTGCACTATGGTGCCACCTAGCTGCCTAGCTTCATGTAGTAAGTGTTTAATAAATAATGTTTCATTTGGATATAGGCAAGTCACTTAACCCTAAAGGGTTACATAGCTAGTAATTATCTTAGGTAGGATTTGAACGCAGGTCTTCTTTACTTCATGTCCATAACTCTATCAACTGTGCCAGCTATAGCCACTAGTTTTTTCCCCCCCAACAGGCTGATCTGCATGCCTCATTTTTGTGTTGCTTTCTTCCATTAGCTTTCAGAAGCAGAACACAACTAATACCTGGGAAAGGTAGCAGCCATTAGTGATAAATTTGGCATTTTATACCTGGCATCATTACGTATAGTAAACATGCAAGTCAATTTTCATGTTGTATGACTAGAGAGCAGTCTAGAAATGGTCAATAATAACTTGGGTGGGCTCTGTTCTTAGCCTAACTTGACTTCTTCATCTTTTACCAGTCAACAGAACATGAGGATGGATAAGCAACTGCAAAAGCTCTACTTTGGAGTATCCAAAGAAGTATTACCTTTTCAAGTATTCCTGGCATCCCAGAGCTATTCAACTCTGCCTCAAATTGTGATATACACACATACAAATATATATAAATGCACATATATATATATATAATGATTGTGATGGTATATTGTGATATATATGATATATACATATATATACACATACCACATATATGCATACTTTCAGCTAATTATGTCTTTATTATGTTATGTGCTGTAGAAAAATAGTGAAATACTGAGTGTTCCCTTTTTATATCTACATCAAGGAGATATATATATATATATATATACATATATAATGTACATATATATATATATATAATTCTCAGAGATTTTATAGAGATAAGAAAATAGGTACATGGATTAGTAAATAATGACATTTTCATTCATCACCTTTTTTTTGAAAATAAAACTAAGATCTTTTTCAAATGCATTGATATGTTTTTTCAGATAGTTTGAGAATTAATTCTTTAATAGCCTTGAAATTGTATTGCTCTTCAGCTTTGGTTTCTTCTATGTATACTTGATGTGGTTAATCTGCCTTTTCTGATTTTATTTTAAGCGTCATTTCCAAAATCACATGTTCCAAAACCATTGGGGAAACGATAGAGTCCAAATGTGGTTAATCCATTGTCATTGATAATTAAAACAGATTGCTATAAAATGCTGGAAGAGTTCATCCATATCTTCATCTCCCTCCCTCCTTTCCTCCCTCCCTCCCTTCCTTTCTTTCTTCCTTCCTTCTCTCCTTCCTTCCTTCCTTCCTTCGTTCCTTCCTTCCTTCCTTCCTTCCTTCCTTCCTTCCTTCCTTCCTTCCTTCCTTCCTTCCCTCCTCCCTCCCTCCATTGTCCTCTCACAAAATTGATCTATAAATGTTCTTGGTAGGATGTGAGTTAGTTGAGTGTCACACTAAGCTTTCTATACACTCATCTTCCATTCCTCTATCCTTTTGTTTTGTGAGGCAATATTACTCATAATCTTTCATCATCATCACCCTTTATAACATTTTGCAAATAAGTTTACATTCTAAATTATTGTTGATTTTGGATGCCATGTCTTTCCATTTGGCAAGGAGATTAAGTGTATTTTGGCTGACCTATATCCTAGGCTTTTAAGAATTTGGTTGTGGCAATTGCTTTATATTGTCTAAGCTTCTGTAGGAAATGGTGATGAGCATACTCAATATCTTTTCCTTTACCCATTTCCCATTTATTTCCAATTAATTACTCATCTGAATAGGTTAAGATAGAACTTTCCAATTTAACAAAGCATTATTTTCATTTTTATTCTATCTTCTAATTCAGAAGAGAAAATAAGAGCAAAGTAAGAGTTTTTATCATTTAATTGTCAGGCATTACATTATCTAAACTCTAGTGGACGATGGTCCTCTTCCTTCTCTGAGCTTCCTCTTTCCTCAATCTTTCTTTCTTTCTTTCTTACTTTCTTTGGAAAAGACTTTTTTTAAAAAAAATTGTTCTTAGTATTTATTACCAAGCTTAGTTCATTCTGGATTTATCTTCCTGTTGCCATTCTTACAAGATCATGTTACTCAGGGGCCAACTAGGTGGTATAGTGAATAAAGCACCGGCCCTGGAGTCAGAAGGACTAGAGTTCAAATCCAGCCTTAGACACTTACTAGCTGTGTGATTGTGGGCAAGTTACTTAACCCCAATTCCCCCCTTCCCATCCTTAGTTACTCATCTTTATTTTTATATTCTACATGTCTTTTAAAAATGAGTTCCTGTGCAACACCATTGATATCTTTAGGAAGCTCCATCTTTTTCCCATTAGTTGAATAATATTTGCTTGTATTGTAAGAATTTTAGAATTTCATTCCTGAGAGATTCTCATCTAACCTCAGGATTTCCCTCTAAATGTTCACATCTTTTTATTTCTTTGCTTTCTTCTCAAAGCAAAGAGTTCTTTCAAGAAATCCTTCATTCTCCCTAATAACTTAGAAACCTTCTTCCAGCCCTTTTATTTTCTCTTCCAGGTTGGAGGCTCCCTTGTGCGTACATAGGTTTTTGGTAGTAGCAGAAAATTGCCCATTCCCTCCATACTTACATGGAGAAAGTAAAGATACTCCTTAGTTCTCTTATTTTTCTTAAAAAAAAAAAAAAAAAGCTTTCTCGGCTTTTTGTCACTAATCCCTGTTGTAAATTGTTTGTTTTGCTTTTCCTGTTTATTGTACTTGGCTGCCTAAATGAGGCTTAATTTACTTAGGAGAGGAAGTTTTGAATTTTTTCTCTTGATAAAATGAGGCTACTTGCTCAGCTACTCAGAATGACCAATTAGCACATTCCTGTCATTCAATGCAATGCAAGCAGAAGCAAATAAAACAGAAACTATGACCTAATTATATTTAACTACCAACTTTTCCCCTCCACTTGTACTTCTTGTATTTCTCTGTAAAAAAAAAAAATCTATAGATTCAGAGAATCTCAAAATTACATTCAAGTTTCCATTAGGTAACATCATCTAAGAAAGTGTAGAAGAAGAAGAGTCATTGGCAAATCTAGTCCCACTTTGTGCAGCAGTCTTTTCTACGCCATCCCTGATATGTAGTCATTCAATTTTATCTTGCTGACCTCTAGTAAAGGCAAAATCACTGAGAAAATTGAACTGATTCTAGATCATTTTATTGGTCCCATTTATAGTTAATTGATTTTGTTCTGTAACTGCCTAAGTCATGGTTCTCTGTCTCTGAACTTAGTGTAGAAATTCAGCTGGTCTGCAGTGAGTTAACTTTAGATGCCCAGTTCTCCTGCCAATCACTGTTCTATTCTTGATTCAAGGAATTCTGCTGTCCTTGGGTGATGTGAGTGGACACCAGGGAGTCTGGTTCAGTATCTGTGCACCACTGAGCTATCCTTCAAGGATGTCTGATCCATTATTTCTGACCTTGCAGACAGACTCAAAAAATGAACACTTCTTAGTCATAGGAGGGAAGGAGGGGATTATTGCCAGGCCTTATTCCCAACTTCCAACTAATCACATTGTCTCCGTGCTTCAGCTATGTAACCGATCATATTGTCCTTAACTCTATGATGTGACCTATCCTGTTCTGTTCTTTGTTCTAATCTTACAAAAAGGAGTTGTCTTCATATCAGGGTCTTTGGCATAAATCTAGGCAAGCCATTGACCCCTTTATTATCAGGTTCATGCCCTGTTGATAAGCTATTATTTTGCCTGGAAAAAGATACCTTGATTTACCTTTGTTGAATTTTAGTTGTGGTCCCATTATATCCCAAAGCAGTTCATTCTACTTCTAGATCGTTCTAATTGTTTGGAAATTTTTCCTTATGACAAGCCTAAATTTGTTTTTCCAAAAATACTACCCATTGCTCCAGGTTCTCCTATCTGGGGCCACGCAGACTGAGGAGGCAGTATGATTCAATGAAAAGACTCTGGAATCAGAGAACCTGGGTTCAGATCTGACCTTTGAAGCTTACTGTCTTTGCAATCCCAGGCAAATCATTTCATCTCCTTGGGCATTCGTTTCCTCATCTACAAAATGAAGAAGTTGGACTAAATAGCCTCTGAAGTCCCTTTTGGTTTTAATTATAATCCTAGATCTAATCTCTCTTCTATTTCAAGTTAGTCAGCCACTTGAAGAAAACTACTATATTGCCCCTTAGATTTTCTCTTTTTCAGTTTGAACACTTCTAGTTCTGTCAGTCATAGTTTCCAATCCTTTCACCACCTCGGTGATCCTTCTCTTGACATTCTATAGCTTACCAATTTCCTTTCCAAAAATGGCAACCAGAACTGAAAATTGTACTCAAGATATGGACTGAGAAGGGAAGAGTTGAGATTCCTTCATTCTGGATGTTATGACTAACAGAGACACATAGTCCAAAGGTATATTAGCTCTTCTGGTTACCATGTTGATGTGTTGACTCATGTTTGCTTGCACTTCTCCAAAAGTCCTACATCTTTTTTTTTTACATCAGTTGATGTCTAGCAATGTCTCTCCCTCTTGTAATTGTGATGTTGAAGTTCATTTTGTTGTCCAAGTTTAGCCTTTACTTTTTTGTCTCTACTTATTTTCTTATTATTTGATCTGGCTCACCTTCTAGCCTGTTCAGATCTTTTTGGATCCTGGTTCTATCACCCAACATATTAGCTCTGCCTTCAATTTCATGTTGTCTCAAAATCTGGTAAGTATTCTGTCCAAGTTTCTGATAAAGATGTTAAACAGCAGGGAGTCCCTTGGCTATTGTCCCACACTAAATATATCATTCTCCAACTTCTCCCCAAACTCAAACTTGTTACTCTAGAAGAAATGATGCAATTCCTTTGGGAGATCTGCCTTCACAGACTACCCTATCATAATCACTTCCAATGACAGGGCACAGTTTGTTTCTTAATTTTGAACCATGCTATTTACAACCTTGTTTATCACAATACATTCTCTTCTCTCCTCCTTATATGATGAATAATCAAGAAGGCAAATGAAATTCTAGACACATATGTGCTATGTATCCCAACAGCAGGATAATTGCCTTTTGTCACACCTGGCCAAATTTTGTTTGAATAATTTTGCATATGAATCCATCAAGAACACCTTTTTTTTGTTTGGAGTTGTGATTTCCAGCCTCATTGCCACCATATACTCCCTCATACCACGTACACACCAAGCATTAGATAATAGCCGATCAGTAGCCAGAGAAGTTAGAAGCTGCCAAGTGGTCTCAAAGTTCCGCTTGGATGCTGCCAAATCTCTAAATGGTTAAGATACAGCCATGAGGAAATCTGAAAATCCATACATAGTAATAAATATATATACATATATGCATATATATGCTTATATACATGTGTACTTATGTGAGCACATATACAATACACACAATACATGTATGTATGAAATAGATGTGTATATGCATACACGCATGCACAATACACACATAGACATATGCATGCAGGCATACACAAACATACATAGACATACACACATACATACATGCATGCATACATACATACATACTTACATAAACACTGGGGTAGCTAGGTGGTACAGTGGATGGAGTTCTGGGCCTGGAGTCTGGAAGATTCAGTTTTGTGAGTTCAAATCTGGCCTCAGACTCTTACTAACTGTGTGACTCTGAGCAAAACACTTCACCCTGTTTGCCTCAGTTCCTCACCTGTAAAATGAGCTAGTGAGGGAAATGACAAACCCCTCCAATATCTTTGACAAAAAATCCCAAATGGGGTCATGAAGAATCAGACACAACTTAAATGACTGAGCAACAACTGTGCTGCTTTAGTTCCAGCTCTGGAAGGCTCAGAAAGAGCTGGTACCACAATGTTGTTGAACCACAGCCACCCTCTGGTACTGGCAATTGAGCAGGGAGATACTGAATTCCTCATGGAATTGTTCAATCTCTACTTTGGCTGCCTGGGAAGGAAATAGAAGCTCCAAGATAATACATGGGAGCTAGCCAGGAACTTTCATGTACCTAACTAAGTTCAAACATTTCAACATCAGTATTCATACAGGTTTCAGTACCTGGCCAGGGGAAAGCCTTTGCAATGAAGGTATAATATATGCATGCTGAAGGGGCTCTGGCTCCGAGTTTTTGACAGTGGTGCCAGACAGGGTTGGTAGGCATGTTTAAAATCAGCGTTGGGTGAAAAACTTCCAAACAACCGAACAAGAAAATCCCCAGACAACAAATTAGAAACTCCAAGATTCCCTGATTTCCAGAGTCAGTCTATTACTCTACTTGACTTTCTTGACTTAGTTCCTTTTTTCTCTATTTGTTGGATTTATTCTTATGATGTCAGAATATTCTGACTTTGATTGAAATTTAGCCTCTTAAATTGTGATTAGGGGATCACATTAGTAGATTAGATTTTGCTTATAACCTTCTTGGATAACCTTGCTTATGTTGCTAAATTTAAGTTTTCTAATGGGGATAGCAAATATCTATGCTTTCAAATTAGGAAACTCAATGTATTGGGAAGAACATTGGCTTTGGAGTCCACCAGTTAGCCAATTCACTTAACCTCTCTGGGTCTCAGTTTCCTAATCTGTAAAAAAAAAGGTTTGGACTAGATGATGTCTAAGTATCTTCCAACCTAGATCTATGTTCCTATCAAGATGTAAAAATACTTCGTAAATGATAAGATGTCACTGTTGTATTATAGGAAAGCCCTGATTTTTCCAGCTTACTCATTCTTTAACAGGTCATCTTTGCTGTGCCCACACTCTTCCTCTTGGCTTTTCTGGAATTCCTCCACAATCTGGAATCTTCTAGAACCTTCCAAACTAGAAACTTTCAATTTCCTAGCTAATTGGCTCTTCGTTGTTGATATCAGAGGCCAAAAACCAATCAGACATACCTGCTCAGGACTCTGTACCTCCTTATAAAACACCCAGCTCTCTTAAAATTCTATGAGTTGCCTTGATGCATGGAGTGTTAGTGATCCAGGAGTTCTAAGCCAGGTTAAGAAGCATTTATTATATGTCTTCACACTTTGTTAATTGCTGAGAAAAAATACAAACAAAAAGAAAGACAATCCCCCCTGTCAAGGAGCTTATAGTAGAATGGAGGAAGACCACACATAAAAGAAAGGTGAAAGGGTGGTAGAGAGACATTTGTGTGGGGGAAGAAAGGACAGGAGTTGAGCTTAGACAAGACATAGGTGGCACTTCCTGAAAATGGAGGTTCTGGAACAATCCCTAATCAGAGGAAGGGGTAGAGTAAGCCTCCAAGGTAAGAAGGTTCAGGGTAGAATGAATTTTCATCAAAATGACAGGAACTTGGTGTTCCAAGTCCTCTTATTAGATCAATGTGGATTTCCTCTCTCTGGCTTGGCAATAGACGTGCTTGTTTGGTTGTATCTCTTCCTTACCTTACCCTTCTTGTTTTGGAGGTGTTGGCTGTCCCAGGTTTAGAGGCACTTGCTTCTTCATTTTGGCAAGAGGATGGATGCTTCCCTCACATTTTTTCTCTGTGGTTTCTGCACCACCCTCAGTTTTCAGTTTCAGTTCAAATCAAAGTTTAAAAAAAGGCAAAACTAAGTGACAGAATAGGAAAATAGCTGTTTTGGAGGGTTCTTATGATGACAGGCATATGACTAGTGTGAACTGATTTAACCATTCCGGAAAGTAATTTTGAATAATAATTCCAAAGTCTAAACTATGCATACCTTTTGACCTAGTGGTACTACTCTTAGGCATAAAACCCAAGGATGTCAAGGAGCAGAAGGGAGGAATGGATTCACACAAGAATATTTACAATGGCACTTTTTGTTTTAGCTAAGAACTGTAAACAATTTTTTTTGCTTACCAATTGGGGAGTTTCTGAGCAAATTGTGGTACATGAATAAAATAGAACATTATTACACCAGAGAAATGAGTGAATTTTGAATATAATCAATTCGAAGAAACATGAGAAGATTTGTACAAACTGATAGAGAGTTAAATGAACAGAACTAGAAGAGCAACTTCTATGATTATTACCAAAAAAAATGTGAAGGAAAATAAACTTTAAAAGATTTTAGGACTGTGATCAAATTAGTGAATAACCATGACTTTGAAAGACTAGTGATGAAACATACCTACTATCTCTTGGTAGAGAGCAATGGACTAAAGATAGTGAGATACACATTCTAAGGGCAAAAATGTTGATTTCTTTTGCTTGACTATATATATTTGTTATAAGGAAGCACTTCTATTTTTAGAAGTGGTAAGTTAGTGGATAGTGAGAGATTGCAAAAAAAAGAGTATCAGGAAATAAATTTTTTTTTCAAATGCAAAGAAGAATGAAAAGTACAGAAAGTGACACAAACGGAACAATTTGATTACTGCCTTCTTAAATTTAGTATATCTCTCTATATAGCTTAAAAAACCAAAGTGAACATGACAATTACAGATTTATATATAATCCTCTTTCTTGTTCTTTGTATATTGAAATATTCATGTTTGTTAATTGCTAAGGTTATATTAAAAAATTAAAAAAGCTAAATGTCATCACGAATTTGTTCCAAATGACAAGGAATACAATGGAGCAATAATTTTAAGTGGTATGCCCAAGGTAGGCAAAATTTGAGTTGTAAATGGTGAATGTAGGAATGGGTGTTAACCGACATCATTATTATCACTTGGGAAAGGATCATGACATAGATGAGTTGTCATTAACAAAAGAAAATAGAGAGTTTGCGGTAAAGTAGTGACTGTTGGTAATACTTTCTCTATCCTCTCCCAACCCTATAAATAATTAGTCAGTCCAGCCACAGAAGGAATGGATCAGATTCTAGGGAGGAAATGAGCAGGGAGTCAGATGAATATATGAGACCTGAAGGAAATGGGACTGAAACCCAGTTGGGGCTAGTCCTGTTCCTTTCCCTCTCCACCTTCTCCCCTGACTCCCTCCCTACTTAGTGCAGAAACCCAGTGGATTAAATCTAAATACCCCAACCTGGGAGGAGGCTAGAAGTTAAAATAGCTTGGTGCCCAGCCATGGGGCAGGGCAGAGGGATATAACCATTAGTGAAGGGTGGAATCAGAAGATGAGCGATGGTAGAGTCATCAGTATTTAGAGAAGCAAAAAAAAAAAAATCTTAATAACTCAAAGCATAAGCAGATACATTAACAGAAGTCTTAAAAGTAGAAAGAAGTCTGAATGCTAAACCCTAAACGGATCACAAAGTTCTCTTAGCAAATATTACAAGATTGAGGAAAGTGAAACAATCTTTGATGAAACACAAAATCGTGCGAAAACCCCAAGAGAGCATAAAATCCTGTAGTAGTTCAAAAGAGAAATGAAATCCATAAGAAAAGGAATTTGGAATAAATATACATCAGAAGTTATAGCTCTCAATACACTAATAAAAAAATCAATTAGCAGATTAGAAAACAAACAAAGAAAACTATGGCGTAAAATTTCTCCAAAGAAGTGAAAGAGAGATTTGGAATGCCAAAGTACTGAAGTGGAGGAAAATCTGGCGGAAGATAAGGATAAAGCAGCAAAGTTAAAAGTTAACATGATTGAAATGTTCAAAGGAGAAGAACAAACAGTTCTCAAAGGAATATTCGCAAACTATTAACAACCATATGAAAGAATGCTCCAAATCACTAAAATCAAGAGAAATGAAAATCCAAACAACCTTGAAATTTTGCCTCACAACCAGCAAATTGGCAAGGATGACAAAAGGAGAGAATAGTTGATGTAGGAGGGGTTGTGGAAAGTTGGTCATTCCAATGCATTATTGGTGGAGCTGCAAATTGAGCCAACTATTCTGGAAAACAATTTGGAAATATGTGAAGAAAGTGACTAAAACATCCATACTACTTCTCCTGCATAGAGCAATAGATATTTATATTAATAACTGAACTTTTTTTCTTACTTTTTTTAATTCTTTATTTTAAGTCAAGGGATGGATCTCCGGTAGGATGTGATAAGAGGTAAGCAGGGGACATGTAGGTGATCTAAAAGTGAAATACATTATTAAAATATAAAAATTGTGAATAACAATATTATCAATGACTTGATTTTAAGAAACATTTTGCTGATAAGCCTGCCTGGCTTATTTATTTTGGTTGTTATTTTTAAGTTAAAATGTGAACATTTTAAATGATATTATAATATAAATATTTTTATGTTACATTCATTTTCTGTGTGTTTATGATTTGTTTCTGTTGTCATTAAAATATAATAAATTTATAATTTAATAACATAAATTTATATAAGTAGATAGTCTTATGAATAATTTTTAGTCAATAACAACTTTTTTTATAGTTCTTTAAAAACCATTGTACGAAGTCTGGAAACTACTGATTTAAGACATTGGAACCTCTTACTCTTGGTGTCAGGAGATTTGTACACTGCATGTGGAAGAAGGAGAGTCAGGCCCAGGTGCTGTTTTCAATCTTGATTGAATTAGCTTGCATTACCTGTAAGATGAGAAGTGTGCCTTTCCTGGTTTCCAAAAATTTCCATAGGCCTATCACGAGGAATAAAGACATAAGGGCATTTCTGTTTTCATTTCTCTATTATTTTATTTCTCTTCCTAGATTTTGTTAGTATTGCAAAGGAGTCATGTTCCCTATTTAATTCAACTCCCACTGAACCCTTAATGCTCAGTTATGACTTTTATGGTACTTAGGAGGAGTGGGATTGGGCCTCAGTATAGCAAGATAGGGAAGCAGGGGCAGAGGATGCATTGTAAAGGGAAGAGCTATAGCTCTGGATCCCATATTCCTGTTTCATGTCCCCCAAAGCCATATAACTGGGGAAGGGAACACCAGACAAACTGTTTTGTTCCTGCCAGTCTTTAGGGTCTCCTAGAGTCTAGATAATCAAGATTGTCATTAGATGTCATTCAATAAACATTAAGTGCCTACTTTATGCAAAGTATTGTCAGATTCCTGTCATTACAAAGATGACAAATGACACTGTTCTTACTTTTCAGGGGCTGGGAGGGAGAGGTATCTAAGGAGAAGGATATATATATGTATATATATATATATATATACATATATATATATATATACATATATATATATATGTATAGATGGATGCATAAGTACTCTTGGACAGTGGAATCAAACTCATTGAAATAAGGACCACTAAACTGTATGTAATGATCTTGTAGGCTTCATACTGACTTAGAAAACCATATATCAGCATTATCTGTTTTATTGTATTTTTATTTATTTTGTTAAATATTTCCCTATTATAATTTATGGCAGCAAGGTGGCACAGAGTCAGGAACACTGATTTTTGTGACTTTAAATAAGGCCTCAGACACTTACTAGCTGTGTGACCCTGGGCAAGTCATTTAATCCTCTTTGCCTCAGTTTCCTCTTCTATAAAATGATCTGGAGAAGAAAATGGCAAACTACTCCAGTATCTTTGCTAAGAAAATCCCAAATGGAGTCACTATAAGTCAGACACAACTGAACAACCGTTATGATTTAATCTGGTTTGAGCCATACTTGGGAATGTTGTGAGCTGGGTTTGATACCTCTGCTTTAGGCCACTTTGAAGAGAAAGAGAGAACGCTTTCTACATGGTGGAGCAGAGGAGGCATCAGAGCAATAGTGCCTGAGAGGAACCTTTAAAGCATAGTAATGTATGAGAAGGGATTGCTTCCTATAAATGGGTGACAGCTTGTGTAAATGCAAGGTAAGGGAAGATGACTTGTTGAGCTGGAGAATAGCACAGAAAACAATACATTTAAACTGAATGCTGCATTAATAATAATAATAATAATAAATAATAATAATCACCATTTGTATAGCTATCTGCCAGGCATTGCACTCAGCATTTTATAATTATTATCTCATTTGAGTCCTCACAACAACCCTAGGAGATAGGTGCTATTAGTATCAGCATTTTACAGATGAGGAAACTGAGGCAAAGTGACTTGCCTGTAGTCACACAGCTATTAAGTATCTGAGACCACATTTGAACTGAAGTTTTTCTAATTTCAGCCTTGGTGCTCTATCCCCTTTACCACCTAGACATCCCAAGAAGATGGAGATCTTTAAATTCCACACTAAGGTGGTTGGATTTTATTCTATACTTGGAAGAATGACTGAGGTTTGTAATAGAAGACCACCTTTCCTATTATGCCTACTACACTTGGCTAATGACTGGGAAAAGTTTCCTAGGATTCTATTTCCCATGAGACTGTGTGTCTGAAATGCAGGTAGTAGTGGCATAGACTAAGATTTGTATGAGATTTCTGAGTGGGAGAAGACTGCGGTAACCCACTTTAGAGAGACTGCAATAGTACTTTCCAGGGAGCCTGAAGCGCTAGTATGTTTCTGGGTCCCCATGGATCAAGGAATTAAAACATCTAGGCTGCAGAAAAGTGTCAATATTGGGGGACACCAAGTATTGCATGGGAAGAGTCTGGATCCAGCCATGCCAGAGACTTTTCCCAGTCCTCTCCCCGCACCAGATCAGTCTCAGGAAAAGACTGTTTTGCTAAAGCCCAGGGATTAGGGTGTAATAGAGGAGTTTATATTGTAATCCCTCAGGAATGTGTGGGATTGTTTGTTTAGTCCTTTGTTAATTGTTTTAATCCCATTTAAGTGAATGCATGCCCTGGATCAGATCTTGTAGTAAGGCTGAAACTAAATTCAGATGATTTTTGAGATTCCCAGCTGATCTAGGATGAGGACTTGAGGCAGCTGAGGTATACTTATCTTTCAAAATACCACACATTGAATTGAGTAGTTCGTGTGAGTTCATGTGAGTGGCCCATGGACTAGATAGGTGAAGGGGGAATGCTACAGGTTTTTAGGAGTGGAGAGACTGGATATGTTTCTCTAAATCATGGTATAGGGAGTCTCCAAAATCTTACTGTTGACTATTAAACTATTAAAGCTCAATTACAGTGGGTACTAAGACTATTGGTGCACCGTATACTGCCTTAATTTTTTTCCCTCATGACAGCTCTAAAACCACAGCCCAAATGCCCACCAAAAGCAAATGAAAAGAATTAATTGAATGGTTTGTGTCTAATTTCAACTCTAAAACTACAGCACAAATGCCTACCAAAAGCAAACAAAAAGAATTAATTGAGTAGTTTGTGTCTAATTTCCTACACATGGTTTATTCTTGAAGGAATTAACACAATTGATTTTATGTAGATTATTTTTAACCTAACAGAAAATTCTAGTACTTATAATCTAGCTTAAAAACCACCCATCAAGTATCCTCCCCTCCCCCCAAAAAACTGTGTGCTTCCTAACACTGCTGTCAGCCTCCTTCTTTTAAAGTGTAATGTCTGAAAAATCCTTAACTTCCCCAGCGCAGATGATATAATGAAGATGGTAGTAAGGGAATAAGTATTTATATAGTACCTCCTATGTGCCAGGTGCTGTGATAAAAGCCTTACAAATATTATCTCATTTGAGCCTCACAACCCTTGTGAAGTATGTGCTATTATCCTTACTTCACAGTTGAAGAAACTAAGGCACACAGAGATTAAGTGACTCTTGCCCCAAAATTAGTGAGTGTCTGAGGCTGAATTTGAGCTTGGGTCTTCCTGATTTTAGGCCCAGTGCTCTATGCCCTCTAGTTGCCAGAATCATTCTGGATTGTTTGTTTTCTTACTGAAAAAAAAACTAGGATAGAACCCTTGGAAAAAGTAACTATGTCATCAGATTCACAATGGTGAAGCAAGGAAACGTTTCCAAAGTCAAACATATAGCCTTCAGGAAAGTGTATTTCCAAAAGTTCTGAGAGAAGTAAAGTGGGATCTTATAGCTGGAAGCTCTTTAAAAAAAGTCACAATAGAGAAGAGAAGCTTTGAAAAATTAAGTTCTGCTACAAAAATAAAAGGAAGAAAAAAATGGGAGAAGAGAAAGTTAAAGTCAAGAATGGACTGATGCCTGTGAAAAATGCTAATGACAACAGCATGGGCTTTTTAATTTAATTTAGTTTTTTTATGCCATATATGAGGAAAGAAAAAAAGAAAGGAAGCTGAATGAGAAAACCAAGATTCAGAAAGACCTCAGTTGGGTAGATTGATAGGTCCCAACTAACAAAAATGATACTTGGCAGGGATATGGGTGATAACCTAAATATATGTAACCAGGCATTAGGCACTCCCTTATTGGTAGATGGAACAACTGATTGTTGCTCCATTTCTGTGTGAAGGATAGAGTTGGTAAGAGCTTGGGAGAGAAGAGTTCTTCTGACTTCTGACTGAGAGGACAACACAGGTTTACAGGCTTTTTAGTGGGAGGTTTCCAGAGGGAAAGAAGATCTTTGGGAATAAGCCAACATGTAGGCACTTCAAGCACATCCCTATTTCTAGTTTATTGTGTTAGTGATTTCAGGGAATTTCTCCTTGGGCAAGAACTAGGACTATCTTAGTAGAGCTGAGTTATACATATATAACTTTTTTCCTAATAGGGGAGTTCATTCACTCTACGGTATTGCCTAGCGTATTCTAATCATTACAATTTCCTTGATTTCTGTTTGCTATCTGCTTGGATAAATGGATTTATTAATTATTAAACATTTGTGATGGTGGTTATGCAATTAGCATCTGGTGGGAAGAGAGCCAAGCCTCTGGGTATGACTTGGGGCCCTCCTACCCTGTTAAAAGATAATGACCCAGAAAAACAGCTTGAACTTAGAGATTATTTCCTCATAAACTAGTAATATTTACAGAGATAGATATAGTTTTAGCCTGGTATCCCATTTCTGAGGAAGTCAGAGCAGTTAATCCCAATCTACCACTATCCTAGTAGCTGGAGTAAAAGTATGGATGGGGAAGATTCCAGAGATATCTATTCATCCCTCCTCCAAGCCAAATTTGAATAAAACCATGTGGACATATACATGGGCACCTATATGGGCACCAAGCATACATACACACTCTTATCTCATACATATAAAGTGGCAGATATAGAGTTGAAGATCAAATAGTTCAATTCACAAGACTACAAGGCAGTAAGTAGCAGAGCCAGGTCATACTATTTCCAAAATACTCAGTTTACAGACAAAAATTTTCATATTTCATCTCGTCAATACTTTCTATACATCATGAATAACCTTCTGAGGCAGGTTAAGTATTATTCTGTATGATTATTCTCCATTAAGTCCTACATTTAAGAACAATAAATTAATTTCACAAATTTAGATTGGGGGGGTCTACCTTGCTTAATAACAAGCCATATGAAAGAAACCTGGGGATTTTAGTTGATTGTAAGTTTCATATGAACCAAGCGTTCTACCTGGCTGCTAAAAATAAATAAATCACCCATTCATTAAGGTTGAATTGATAGTATAGTGCTCAGATCAAGGGAGCTAATAATCCCACTGTTCTATGTAATAATCATAACGGATCTGGAATATTCATTTCAGTATAAGTTAGAGAGTGTCCAGAGAAGAGTCAACCACAGAGCAATAAAGAAAGGGTTTGGAAACCATGTTTTATGAGGAGCAGTTGGTTGAGTCAGCTATGTTCAGGCTCAGAAAGGGAAAACTTAGGAAAAAATGATTCCTCTTTTCAAATTTTTGACAGCTTATCAAGTGGAAGGAAGAATTCTGTATCACTTCAAAGGACAGAACTAAGATCAATGAAAGGAAGTTGCAAGGATGTAAAGTTTGGTTCAATTTAAAGGAGAAATGTTTTAATAGTCAGAACAAGAGAACCAACTGTTTGTACAAGAGCGAAGTGTTCAAGAGGTGATGTACAACAACTGACATAATGAGTGATATTAAAAGTTATCCTAGGTGGCTTCTAAGTTAACTCTAAGATGACTATTCTTTTGTGTGTGTGTGTGTGTGTGTGTGTGTGTGGTCAAGGTGGGTCTGAACCTGTGATATTATCAATATTGAAAACTCATTGTGAACGATCTCTCTATTCATGTAGATTGCAAACTCACCTGTACTTTATAGCTTTAAGATTTGTGTGGGGGGACTTAGAAATTAATTGATTTTTCTAGGGTCACACAGCTAGTATGTGTCAGAAGTAGGACGTGAACTCAGATGTTCTGGATTCCAATAACGTCTTGTTGATTTCACCCTCATCATTTTTTCTTGCATATGCCCCCTTCTTTCATCTGACACTGCTACCACCTTGGTGAAGGCCTTGGTGACCACATGCTCAGACTTGATAGTTGGCTTCTCTGCCTCAAATGTCTCACTCCATTTCTAACTCAGCTGTCAAAATGATTTCTTTGAAGTGCGGAACTGACTATGTCACCATTGTTTAATTACAAACTCTGACGGCTCCTTATTATTTCCAGGATCAAATATAAAATTATCTGTTTGTCTCTTAAAGTCCTTTGTAACCTAGCCGTTTTCTACCTTTCCAGTGTCCTCACGTCTTACTACCTTCCACACACAATAATCCACTAACGTGGGCCTCATTGTTACTCTTCTCACAACACATTCCCTAACTCTTTGCATTTTTTCTGGCTGTGTCCCATGCCTGAAATGCTTTTCCTCCTTATCTCTGCTTCCTGCTTTTAGTGGCTTCCTTCAAATCTCAGCTGAAATCTCATCTTTTTTAAAGAAGCCTTTTCTAGTCTCTCTTAATGCTAATACTTGCCTTCTAGAATTAGCTCCAATTTTTCCTGTAAATACTGTATTTGTTTGCATGTTATGTTCCTCCTTAGAAGGTAAGTTCTTACAGGCCAGAAACTGCTTTTGACTTTGAATTCCTGGTGCTTAGCACAGTGCCTGGTATACAGTAGATACTTAATCAATTTATGACTACTGTAGTACTGATACTCCATTCACTATGATAAGATGTCTTTAAAAAAATTAGGGGGTCAAAATGGAATATCTGTATCTTAGTTAACTCACTTTGAAAATTAAAAAAAGGTAAACTCATACAACATAGAATTATTTAATAGCTTTTTAGCTTACTAACAACCTCTGAGAGTCATATGATAAGGAAACAAAAATACTGGGAATAGAAGTGTCAACATATATATAAATGGAGAGATCCCTGCATGTGCATTCCAGGTTGGCCACTTACTCCCTATGTGACTGAGCAAATCACTTAGACTTTATGGACCTCAGTTTCCTCACCCAACAATTGAAAGATTTGGGCAATATGCTCTCTAAGGTTCTTTCTGGCTCTAAACCTTATGATCTTGTTAAATTTAATCAATGGATATTGGCCAGTTGATAGAAAATACTTGTAGCAGCAGCACAACATAGTCAGAAGGATGAGCACTTTACTACATATATGTACATTCACATGAATATAGTCTTACTTCCATCCCTTTCTCCTCCCTTTTTTTCCTCCTACTTGTACCTGCCTGATTCAGGTGATTGGCCTAGATAACCCCTTGAATCACCTCCAGCTCTAAGATTCTGATTCTTTTCTCACTCTCAAGAAGTAGTGCGACCCATTTGTTGTCTGGACCCTACCAACTTTCATCATTTCAGAACTTTCTTAGCTTAAATGCCATTTATATGTCATATTTTTCTGACCCCTGCTGGTGAGTACCAAATAGATTAACCATGATCAGCTCAATTTACAATTCCAGACTCTATCTGGAAAAGGACAATGGAAACTTCTCACAATGCTTTCAATTGCTTTATTTCTTTTCAATTTCTTTTTTCTTTTTCCATCAGCTTCCCCCTCTTCCCCTCTACATTCCCCAGAGGCCTGCAAGGGAAACTAAGCTCCCCTTTTATTACCCATTCTCATTTTTGGTCACCAAATTAAAATGTCAGCCCCTTCCAAGAGCCCTCCTGGAAGTTCAGTGGGTCAATAAACCTGAGTCTGGCTGGATGCAGGTGTTGTAGTCTTGTGAGAGAGAGGGTGGGGGGAAGGGGACTAAGGGGAACTGCAGTCACGCGAGCTGCATGTGGTTTAACAACCAAGTGCCAACATCTCTCACTCTCACTGTCCCAGCATTGCTCTGAAGGCAACCTGATCTGTCTTTAATCTACTCTGACCACAGGACAAATGGTTTAAATAAAACTCTGCATGAGTGAGTCACTACTCTTCTGGCTTTTATATGACATACCGAGGAGTGATAGTTTACTTTGCCTGAGTAACAAAATTAATATAAGAGAAACATTTTTGTTATGTGGTAACTAAAAAAAGGGGGGAAAGAAAAAAAAGACATATGGGGCTGAGCAGTGAAATTTGGATGGAAAGGTTCCACTTGACACAAGAAAAATAATGAAAAAAAGTAGTAAATTTTCTTGGCAAAAAAAGAAAAAAAAGTTAACCAGAATAAGCAACAAAAAACAGCTTTCACTAAACAGATGCAGTATAGTGGCTCTACTATTTTGGGTTATGTAGGGATCCCATCTTGAAGAAGCTCAGTGTGTGTTTTACATGAAATCCTTTAATTTCCTAAAAAAACTCAATCTTAGAGGTGCTGGGTTTCTTGGTGGGGAACAAACTGCCCCAGAGGAAAAAGTTTCTTTTCTAGATTCAGTTAATTGAAATGCTTTTACAATTTCAGGGGAAGGAGAAAAAAGTCATCTTATCCTACTGGTCTTTAGGACCACAAAGAAGGGAATAACAGAAGAGATGGAGAAGGGGTCCTGGTCCACATGTGGTTTCTGATGGATGGGCTAGCAAAAGAGCACATGCTTTGCCCTACTATTAGGTCTAGCTGAGGGGGCCTAAATTTCCCCAATTTTGTTATATAGGGAAATGCTTGGGTGAGATGGTAACTTCCCAAGTGTAGAATGAATTCAGTTTGCATAGGGTCTGAGCCTTTTGAAAAGGATTTCAGCTCACAGTAACCATCAAGAGGGAGAATTTGTCAAATGTGAAAATCCCTTCAACTCTTCAATCCCCAACCAAGGAATGATGAGCAGTGAGGAAAATAATTAAAGCTAAATCCTCAAGATAAGATCGCACAGTTCCTGGTAAGTTAAGAGATGTTATAAATTAACTCTGGAGGATTTTAATGCACAACATTTAGCACTGGTTACACCTCTTCCAGCCTCCATAACTTAATGGAGAATGCTAGGTCACAAATTAGCTTCCAGGAAGGGGGATGGCCTTAGGGTAGGGATATTGTCACCTCTCTAGCAGTAGTAACTCTGTTTGAGTTTCTATCCTCCTCCCATCCAATTCAAGAAGCAGCAGACTATTGTATTTGTGAAGGAGGAGAGCAGAGAAGAAATTGGAATAGGATGAAAATATGCCAGTGGAGTTATCTACTTAAGGCCTTAAGGGAAATGTACCTGTGAACACCACTGGCCCAGTTCCACATCCTAAAAGTTATCTAGGGTAGAGACCATGGTGGTTTCAGTAATTCAATTCCAACATCTCCCCGTCTCTCCCCAACTTTTTCCTATGCCATAAGAAGCAGCAGACGCTTCACACAGCTTAGCTACATGAAGAAAAGGAAAACATCAGGTAGAAGTGGGGTGGAGGGGTTTGGTGGTGCTGAAAATGGTCCTTATAAGGGGCTACTTTGTCATCCTTAGCTGTTGTTGTTCCTCCTTTGTTTTCAAAAAGGATCAAGAACATTGAGGGTGATATCTTGACTTGCATGTGAATTGGATTTAAGTGAGGCTGAGTTGCACAAAGTTGTTAGCCTCACTCTCTCTTCCTAAGTCATCAAAGTCCAGTGGCAGGACCAAAGTCAAGATAACTGGAGATGGCCTGAGATGCAGTGGATGATCTTGGCATCTTTGATGCCTGATCAAGCAGCCTTCATGGATGTTGGAACAAATTAGTCTTATGTGCCTATTCTACTGGGGAAAGTCTTCACATGCTTGGGGTAGACATCCCCTTAACTCACCAGTGGTTTTGAGGCCTATCAGTTACCTTCAACCTGGTATATAGCCTGTTTATTGAGACAGTTTACCTGGGCATGGCCTCTATGCATGCTATGCCTTCTTGGAGCTGTAGGTAAGAATTGGGTAAAGGTGGAAAAGTATACCTGGCAAGTCCTCACACTAGAGGTGCTAGTCCTCCATGAACACCCAGTATACCCCCATTCTTGATTAGAAACTGAACTGAAAAAAATCCTATAGATGGAAGTTACTTAGGGTAAATACCCAGGCCAATGAAACCCCATTTTTCAATAAGGAGAAGTTAAGGCAGTTCTACAGACCAACCTCAGTTCTTCTTTGGGGCTAGCAAAAAGAGCCAAAGATTGAATGGTCAGGAATATAAGAAAAAAGTGGACACATCAAAGATATTAAGGAAAAAGCCTCAATAAAATTAATAAATTAATCAAATCGATCAATCAGGAAGCATTTATTAAGTTCTAATTTTATGTCAGAAACACTGTTAGATGCTAAAGATACAAGTGTAAAGAATGTATACATAATATATCTATATGTATACATATACAGATTTAGATGTAGATAAATGTTTATAAGCATAATGTATGTGTATACATACACACATGTATGTGTAATGTGCACATACATATCCATATGTATGTAGATATGTGTACCTTAGCCTAATTCCCTCTCTTCCATCCCTGAGGAAGGCTACATCTTCCCCTTAGGGCTCTAGAGACTAATGGGAAGAATTAGGGAGGATAATTCTATATTGCTACCAATTCTATTTCCTCCCACCTTGCTTATTCTCAGGGTTATCATTTGAGAATAATTTAGTCAGCCAGCTTTAAGTTGTTATTGCTGTTTTTTTTTGAAAGGGCTAATTACTAAGGTGGTACTAACACACCATTAGTTCAAAATAACCCCCTCTCTCCCCAACAAGTCTATGACACACTCTCCCACAGCTATGATACCTATAGAATGCAGAACATGTACTCAAGGCATATGACCAAAGGGTCATGACCAGCTCTTTCTCTGCCATTTGTGAGGCACTCAAGAACCTCCCCATAACCTGGTAAATCTATGTACATTTGTCCAAGGCTCCCTAGTGTAGACACTGCTGTCAGCTGATCTGGGGATGTGCCCAGAACACTGAAGGGAAGACTGGAAGTTCACTGTTCATAAGTCCTCCTCTGGACAAAGTGAGATAAAGAGGAGACTTGGCCAAGGCTGAAGCAGAGGCCTCCCTTTCTCTTCTACCCCCCCACCCTGGGTACTTTTTCAACAAATGTGCTAGAAAGCTATACTTGCTCCAGTTTCTCAACTCTCTTGATAACTTATAGGTGATCACTGCCAGTCAGTCGGTGAACTAGCTTATTATGTTTATTATTATTATATTATTATTAATTGCTTATTATGTGCCAAGCACAGTGCTAAGTGTGCTTAGACCATGACACAAATACATATACAAATAGAAAGAAAGATGGTCCCTGACCACCAGAAGCTTACATTCTACTGTATGACTATCACACATTTTTGGAAGTTGAAAAGCTGGCCTGGGCACCGTTCTCAGAGAGAGGTTCTGGGAGGAGCTATCTAATCAGAGAGAGAGGCTAAAAGGGCAGGAGGGCACTTCCAATGTGTGAATTCCAGGCCTGGAGTGAAGCTTCAATGAGATTGGGTTGAGTAAATCACCTCTCCCCGCCCATCAGTTTTTATATTCACTTAGTCCCCAAGTCTCTAATACCATAGTTTGGTTGATTCAAGGAGGCATATCCAAGGCTCATTTTACCCTTAGTTCTAATGAATTAATAAAATCAATAAATATTTTTATTTCAACAAACAATTACTTTTAAGATGGAATGGAGTCCCATCCTTATATACAGAGGCATACACACACAATTACATACCTATATATGTCTGTGTATATACACATATTTAAATAAATTTATATAGGAAATGTACAAATATATATGTATCTTAAGCCTGAAACATGTTTGTGATGACTTCAAATGGTTTGTAATAATAAGCATGCCCAGTGATCATAGTTTTCAAACAGCCTGACATTTGTACTACAAGACTACAAATGTTTGTAATATATTGATCACATGATTATACACAGTTGATAAGGTATGATTAGAAAGTAACAGAGAGGAAGAGGAAATCATATCATCTGCAAAGAGTGATAGCTTTGTTTCTTCTTTGCTTTTTGAATTCCTTCAATTTCTTTTTCTTTTCTTATTGCTAAAGCTAAAATTTCTAGTACAATATTGAATAACAGTGGTGATAATGGACATCCTTGTTCCACCCCCGATCTTATGGGAAATGCTTTTAGCTCATCCCCATTAATGTTCGCTGATGGTTTTAGATAGATGCTACCCATTATTTTAAGGAAGACTCCATTTATTCCTATCCTTTTTAGTGTTTTTAAAAGGAATGGATGTTGTATTTTGTCAAATTGAGATAATCATATGGTTTCTGTTAGTTTTGTTGTTTATATGGTCCATTACACTGATAATTTTCCTAATATTGAACCAGTCCTGCATTCCTGGTATAAATCCTACTCGGTCATAGTGTATTATCCTTGAGATAAGTTGCTGTAATCTTTTGCTAGTATTTTATTTAAAATATTCACATATATATTCATTGGGGAAATTGGTCTATAATTTTCTTTCTCTGTTTTGGCTCTTCTTGGTTTAAGTATCAGCACCAGATTTATATCATAAAAAGAATTTGGTAAGAGTTTTTCTTCACTTATTTTCCCAAATAGTTTGTATAGGATTGGAATTGATCATTCTTTAAATGTTTAAAAGAATTCACTTGTAAATCCATCTGGCTCTGGAGAATTTTTTCTTAGGATGTTCATTGAAGGCTCATTCAATTTCTTTTTTGGAAATGGGGTTGTTTAAGTATTTTATTTCTTTTTCTGTTAATACGAGCAATTTATATTTTTGTAAATATTCATCCATTCCACTAAGATTGTCAGATTTATTGGCAAACAGTTGGGCAAAGTACCTCCTAATTATTTTTTTGATTTCCTCTTCATTGGTGGTGAATTCACCCTTTTTATTTTTGATGACAGTAATTTACTTTGGTTTACTTCTTTCTTTTTTTTAATCAAATTAACCAAAGGTTTATCCTTCTTTTTCATAAAACCAGTCTTTAGTTTCATTTATTAGTTCAATAGTTTTCTTAATTTCAATTTTATTAATCTCTCCTTTGGTTTTCACAATTTCTAATTTGGTATATAAATGGGGATTTTCAATTTGTTCTTTTTCTAGCTTTTTTAGTTGCAGGCCCAATTTATTGATCTCTTCTTTCTCTATTTTATTTATGTAACCATATAGATGTGTAAAACTTCCCCTAAGAACTGCTTTCACTGCATCCCATAAGTTTTGGTATGTTGTCTCATTATTGTCATTCTCTTGGATGAAGTTATTGATTGTTTCTATGATTTGTTGTTTCACCTACTCATACTCTAAGATCAGATTATTTCATTTCCAGTCAATTTTTAGTCTATCTTTCCACGATCCATTATTAAATGTAATTTTTATTGCATCATGATCTGAAAAGGATGCATTTAATATTTCTTCCTTTCTGCATTGGATTGTGAGGTTTTTATGCCCTAATTAGTAGTCAATTTTTGTGTAGGTGCTGTGTACCACAAGAAAAAGTTGTATTCCTTTCTATTCCCATTCAGCTTTCTTCAGAGGTCAACCATATCTAACTTTTCTAAAATTCTATTTATCCCCTTAACTTCTTTCTTGTTTATTTTATGGTTAAATTTATCTAGTTCTGAGAGGGGGAGGTTGAGGTCTCCCACTAGTATAGTTTTATTGTCTATTTCTTCCTGTAACTCCCTTAACTTCTCTAAGAATTTGGATGGTATACTACTTGGTGTATTTATGTTTAATAATAATAATAATTCATTGTCTATGGTGCCATTTAGCAGGATGTAGTTTTCTTTCTTATCTCCTTTAATTAGTTCTATTTTTGATTTGGCTTTTGCTCAGATCAGTATTGCTACCCCTGCTTTTTTTTTTTTTTTTTACTTCAGCTGACGCATAATATATTCTAATCCAGCCTTTTACCTTTACTCTGTGTGTATTCCACTGTTTCAAGTGTATTTCTTGTATACAACATATTGTTGGATTGTGGTTTTTAATCCACTCTGCTATCTGCTTTTGTTTTATGGGAGAGTTCATCCAATTCACATTGACAGTTATAACTACTATCGATGTCTTTCTCTCCATCCTATTCACCCCCTCCCCACTGTTGCTTTTCTCTCTTCTTTCTCCCTTTCCCTTCTCACTAGAGTTTTGCTTTCTACTACAACCTCCCTCATTCTGCCCTCACTTCTATCAGCCCCCCTCCCTTTCTTCCCCTTTTCCCTTACTGCTTCTTCTCCACTCCTATCAGGACTCTCCTTTTTCTTTCCCCTTTCCCCTCCTACTTCTTATAGGGTTAGTTAGATTTCTATACCTAACTGATTATGTTATTCCCTCTTTGAGCCAAATTTGCTGAGAGGAAGGTTCAAACAATGCTCATCTCCCTCACCCCTTTCCCTCTACTGTAATAGGTCTTGGTGCCTTTTCATGTGTTGTAATTTACCCTTGTCTCCCCCTCCTTTCCTCTTCTCCAAGTACAATCCATTTTCATCACTTAATTAGATTTTTTTAATCATTACATCAAAGTCAACTTTTACCTACACCCTCTGTCTATGTATACTCCTTTTAAATGTCATAATGACAGTAGAATTCTCATGAGTTACAACTGCCATCTTCCCTTATAGGGATATAAACAGTTTGCCCTTATAACATGTTGTTGTTTTTTCTTTCCTGTTTATCTTTTTATGCCTCTCTTGAGTCTTGTATTTGAAGAGCAAATTTTCTGTTGAGCTCTGGTCTTTTCACCCAGAAGGTTTGGAAGCCTCATATTTCATTGAATGTCCATCTCCTCACCTGAAAGATTATACTGAATTTTGCTGGGTAGTTGATCCTTGGTTGTAATCCAAGCTCCTTTGTCTTATGGAGTATTGTATTCCACATGCTCTGATTTTTTAAAATTTATTTATTTTATTTATTTAATATTTTTAGTTTTCAGCATTGGTTTTCACAAGAGTTTGAATTACAAATTTTCTCCCCATTTCTATCCTCCCCCCACTCCAAGATGGAGTATATTCTGGTTGCCTCTTTCCCCAGTCAGCCCTCCCTTCTGTCACCCCACTCATTCGGGGCAATTTTCCTTGATAATTTCTTGAAAGGTGATGTCTAGGCTCTTTTTTTGATCATGGCTTTCAGGTAGTATAATAATTTTTAAACTATCTCTCCTTCATCTATTCTCTGGGTCAGTGGTTTTTCCAATGATATTTCACATTGTCTTTCATTTTTTTCATTCCTTTGGTTCTGTTTTATAATATCTTGATTTCTAATCAAGTCACTAGCTTCCACTTGATCCAATCTGATTTTTAAGGTAATATTTTTTTCAGTGGTCTTTTGGACCTCCTTTTCCATTTGGCTAATTCTGCCTTTCAAGGAGTTCTTCTCCTCATTGTTTTTTTGGAGTTCTTTTTCCATTTGAGTTAGTCTATTTTTAAGTTGTTATTTTCTTCAGCATTTTTTGGGTCTCCTTTAGCTAGTCATTGACTGGTTTTTCATGGTTTTCCCTCATCCCTCTCATTTCTCTTCCCAGTTTTTCCTCTACTTCTCTAACTTGCTTTTCCAAATCCTTTTTGAGCTCTTCCATGGCCTGAGGCTAGTTCATGTTTTTCTTGGAGGCTTTTGATGTAGGCTCTTTGACTTTGTTGACTTCTTCTGGCTGTGTGTTTTGGTATTCTTTGTCACCAAAGAAAGATTCCAAAGTCTGAGTCTGCATCTGACTCTGTTTTTGCTGCCTGGCCACGTTCCCAGCCAACTTACTTGACCCTTGAGTTTTTCAGCAGGGTATGACTGCTTGTAGAGTATAGAGTACTTTGTCCCAAGCTTGAGGGTCTGTGCTGTTGTTTTCAGAGTTATTTCTACATAGCAGGCTCTGCCACACCAGCACTCCTCCTCCCCCAAGAACTGCCAACCCAGACCTGACTCAGATCTAAGCTGGCTCTGCACTCCCACTCAGGTCTGCCAATTAATTCCTCCCACCAGGTGGGCCCGGGGCCAGAATCAACTGCAGCTGTAGCTCTATAAGCAGCCTCAGAGCTGCATCACCTCTGCTGCCCCTGGGGTGGTGGCTGAACCATGAACTCCTTTCACTTTGTCCCAGAAGCTTTTCCCACTAACCTTCTCTGTTGTCTTTGGTGTTTGTGGGTTGAAAAGTCTGGTAACAGACACAGCTCACCGATTCAGGGAGGTAGGGCCTGGTCTGGTTGGTCCAGGCACGGCTCATGCTGGGCTCTGCTCTGCTCCCAGTTCCATGCAACCATCCAGGCTATCCTGGGCTGGAGCCCTGCTTTCCTCTGCTATTTCAAGGGTTCTGCAGTTCTAGAATTTGTTCAGAGCCATTTTTATAGGTGTTTGGAGGGATCTGGGGGGAGCTTATGCAAGTCCCTGCTTTCCAGCCACCATCTTGGCTCTACCTCCTCTGATCTTTTAACGTAGAAGCCACAAGGTCCTGCGTAATCCTGACTGTGGTTTGATGATATTTAAATTGTTTCTTTCTGGCTGCTTGCAGTATTTTCTCTTTGACCTAGTAATTTTGGAATATGGCTACAATACTCTTTGGTGTTTTCAATTTGGGATCTCTCTCAGGAGGTGATTGGTGGATTCTTTTGATGAATTTTTGCCCTCTTGTTCTAGGACTTCAGGACAGTTTTCTTTGATGATTTCTTGAAAAATTCTTGAAGGATTCTGTCCAGGCTCTCTTTTTCATCATCACATTCAGGTAGATCAATAATTTTTAATTGTCTCTCCTGCATCTATTTTCCAGGTTAGTTGTTTTACCAATGAGGTATTTCATGTTTACTTCTACCTTTTATTCTTTTGTCCATGAAAAGCGTTTTTGTCTTCATGGGAATCATTAGCAGTTAAAAAAGTAGCATTGTTGCTTGTCTTTCAAATTCAAGACTTCCACACCACATTGTAGAGAAATCAGTAATGCCCCCTCCAACTACCAAGTGCCTCTGAAGGTCTTTGCTTGTTTTCTGATGATTTATTAGACTTTTTGTCATTTCTTGGAGTTGCGTTTTGTTTTTGACTGCATGTTCATGTGCACTTTTGTGAGACTGATGTTGTTTCATTGTGGATTGGAATCATGATTGAAGTCCCTGATTTTCCAGTTTCACACGAGCAACTGACACCACATCTTACCCACTCATTGAAATCTTTAAAGGCTACAAAGTGAGTTTGCATGTTTCTGGAAATAAAATCTACTCTTGAAGATCACAAAATTTAAAACACTATGAAAGAGAGAGATGTAACATGTGAAAGGCAGAAGATTGAGCTCTCAACTGAGAGCTAAGAAAAGGTCTAGAAACCAGATTAATCTAGTTTCATCTAGGCAAAGTCAGACATCTTGAGCCAGGCTAGTGTCAGTAGAAGTATACATCTCTTGCAACTGCTGTCACAAAGTGAAATTATTTAGAAAGTGTTGATTTTCCCAAGTATTCCCAAATGTAAGTAAGGAAATTTTGACAGGGAGAAGTCATGGGTGGGAATTACAGACTGTCTCCTAATTACCAGGCCCTGGGCTATTTCTGTTGGATTTCCCATCTGCCTCTAGGAGAAAATTAAGCTGAAGATATATTACTTGGTGAAGGTAAGAATCATTGTCTTTCCTCCTCCACACTATTGAGCTCATGTCACTCATTACCTTCGAACAGTAAGCATGGCCTTCCCTATGTTTCACGTCTCATTCCTTCATTGAAGTAGCATTTCCATGAAGTTAAAATAGCTATAACTTCACTGGAAAAGTAAAATGAATTGTCTAGTTCAAGTAGACATAACAACCAGTTAAATTAATTATTTTTCCTCCCTATTTTAACTGGTGTTTTAAGGTCATAGAGACACAGCTTAAATTTTTTTTCCATAGCACATTTGCCGAATCTGAGTTTCCTTCCAGAGACTTTCCACTCCCTCTTTTCTTTTTCCCTGCTACAACATTTCATAGACTGTCTGCTCCATCATTCTAAAGATCAGCAATAATTCTTGCCTTTGAGAGCTCCTCTCAGGTGTCAAGTTCTTTACCCATGGTCAGCACTTATTTGATAGTACTTCATTGCATATGTGTTAGATCAGGAAAGTCAAGTGAGTTTCTTTTTATTAAACCTCTGGCCATTTGGGCTTATGTGGGTGGGTGCCATGGAATGAATGGATCTGCCCTGTGACTTATCATACCAATAATTCCTTATGCTTTTGTCCTCACTTAACACTAACTTACCTAACTTAACAGTTGTGAAACCTTGGGCAAGTTAGCATATGTACAGAGCCCTATACCAAATGCTAAGACATAATCCTTACCTGCTTATAATCTATTTGAGAAGTAAGCTATCAACCCAGAAAATTATAACATACATATTACATGAAGGCTTTCAGTGTTGTGCCAATTATTAAATCTTCAGTGTGCAAATGCCAATTGTTAAATCTTCAGTGTGCAAATGCAACATACCATGGGTTGATAGATTGTTCTGTTGACTGTCTAAACTTAATAAAATGATAGAGAAAATATTAATAATGCTGATTAAACTTAGAACTGTGCCATGGGTTTTTGGGGAGCTAGTTGTTAAATATTTACCAGCACATTCTACATGAATGAGTCATATAGCTAAGTACTGTGTGATGTCTAAAAGGAAGAGTTGTTAGGGAAAAAATAGAATATAATAGATAGATGATAGATAAATAGACATAACATTATAAACTGAGTGCTGACAAAACAAATACAAGCAAAAAGAAAAACTGTCACCCTCAAGGAACTTAATGGGGGAAGACAACACATAATAAGGAGCTAAGAAGGGAGGGGGAGAGGTAACAGAGAAATTAGTTGCAGAGGGGTAGTCTGAGGTATTACGAGCTTGTTGAGTTCTGAAGAGAGCAGGATGTCTGGCATGATTGCTTCTTCAAATGAAGGTTCATGAAGTAACTCACCAATGGGAGGAAGAGGCTATAGGGTTCTAAGCATTGCCTGTGTAGGGAGAAGGCTATTGCAGTTGAGACAGAAAGATGGTCTGGGGCATGATGGCCTCTTCTAGGTTTGAAGAGAGCTTCTAGGAGGGGGAAAACATTTGTTTTGAGATTTAAAATATGATAATAAAACTTGACAAGTGAAGCGGGGATAAAAGATGTTCCAGTAAGAAAGTGGATCAAAGAAGTTTGAGAATGAAGTCTAATCTGGGGGAGAGGCTAGACTAGAACGGATGGAGCATAGAGTATATGGAGGGAAATGATGAAATAAGGTTGGAAAGGTAGAGAGTAGTACCAGATTTTGGAGAACCTCAAATGCCAACCTGAGGAATTGGAACCTTACATAATAAGCAGAGTTTTGAGAGAGGAATAAAGCTCTTGACTAAGGAAGAAGTGCACCTGACAAGGGCCAGCCAAAACATATTTGTCTGGAGTCTGGTCAATATGATCAAGAGAGTTTTAGAAGGAGGAGCCTGGAGAAACTGGCTACATGTACTTGCCAATTCTGACACCATAGACAGTAGCAAGTAAAGCATAAACAGAAAAGAAGAGAGAACTAGGAATTTATGAGAGGCAATATCTAAAAATAAAGTTAGCAATAAAACTCATGGGCTCAGAAATTTATGCACAAAGAATTGGCAAATAACAGAGACAAATAGAGATCTCAATGTAAAGCAACACATTTGGTTTTGGAAGAGTGTACCTAGATATTCTATAGGCATATCAAAATCAACATGTCCCAAATAGAATTCAGTATCTTCTATCTACCCACTTGCCCAAAATTGATCCTACTCGATATATTCTTACTTCTAAAAGGGCGCTACCATATTATCAATTAACCAAGTGCACCTTGAGTAACACTGGATTCGTCTTTATTCTCTCACCATCTCTAATGTCCTATATTCAAACGATTGCCAAATGTTTTCTATTAGACATGTAAACCTCTTACATTGGTTCCCTGCTCTTCATTCTCACAGCCACCAGTTTAGTTCAACCTCTCATCATTACTTGGTTTAACTATTGCTATAGTCTTCTAATTAATCTCCTTGTCTCCACTCTTCCCTTCTAATCTATCCTGCAAAAAAAATCTTGCTAAGACAGATTTGGCTATGTTGCTTCACTGCTCAAAAATCTTGGCTCCACATTGCTTCTAAGGTAAAATACAAACATCCTATCCTGGTATTATAACCTTCTACAATCTATTTTCAACCTGTCTTTCCATCTTTATTTCACACCATTCCTTTTCAGGAATACTCCAACATTTCAATACTTCCAATATCCCTTTCTCTATTTTCAATCAAATGGGAGTGATCTGCTCTTGCCTCAAACACGTTGCTACATCCTTTGCCTTTATGAATGAATAAAAGAAATCTCCCATACCTGAAATGTGTTCCTTCCCCACTTCCAACTCTTAAAATCCTTGTATTCCTTCAAAACCCAAATCAGGTGCCACTTTTCCTGATTCCCTCTAATTTTGAGTGCTTTTTTCTTTTTTTTCTTTTCTTTTTTTTTCTTTTTGCTTTGAATATATTTATTTGTATTTGAGTTGTATCTCTCAGTGGAGTGTAAGTTCCTAAAAGAAATGGGCCATTGGTTTATTATATTCATATTCCTAGTATCTCACACACAGTATATACTTAATAAGTGTTTGTTTAATTTAATTGAATACCTTATCCCAAAGAATCAGAATAAATAAAAGGGGCAGCAGAGTATTAAGGAGATATATGCATGTGAGTAAATCCAGGAAACTAATAGTGGAAACATAACAAAGTATTTGGGTGAGGATCAGACAAACAGAAAAACGAAAGTGATAGTACAAATGGAGTATAATATATAATGGTAGGAGGAGTTATAGGAGGAGCTCAGGGAATAGATCACAAACCTGGCACAGACACAGGGTAGTGTCATGAGAAGTGTCCACTATATGGACATCTGTTGGAGGGCTTTCTCCCCAACAATAAGAAAGCAGCTGAGAAGTTCTAGACTTTGCATTGGTGAACATTTCAACCTTTAAATGGTGGAAAATGTGATAAGGAAAGCTATTCTTTCATGCTTGATTGTGACCAAGAAAGAGGAAAGGTTTGCTGAGGCAATAAAGAAGGAAACTTTGGTTTTGAGTGACCATTGATTATAGTATTTATAAGAGAGAAATGATGAAAAATCTGAGCAAAGACTGATGCGCATGTTAGATTTTAGGAGAGAAGATTTCGAAGTGTTCAGAAAAAGGATAGAAAGAATATAATGGCCCAATATTTTACAGGGAGAAGTTGGCCCAGTGGAGATGGGTAGAGTTCAAGAATAATAAGTACTCTGAAGACACCAAGGGAAATAGTTCTGAAGAGGAAAAGAAGTCTAAAGGAATCAACAGTGTGGCTGTCCAGGGAATTCACTGGCCAACATATATTTTAAAAAAGATGCGAATTAGATAGAAGCTATGGCAGGTTACAGATGATGGATCTAAAAACATGGCCTGGTCATTAAAAAACATAATGTCAGGAGTACTAAAGCTTACAATGATCTGAGTGAGATGATAATTTCTAAGGACACAAGAAGCTTTAAAAAATTTAATCTATTTTTTCATTTATCTATCTATTCTTTCACTCATCCATTTATCTATCTATACAATTATCTATTATTTATTTAGCCATACTGGGGATGCGAGGACCACTACTGGACTAACATGGAATAATGATAAGAGATTAGGGTGAGAAGACCAAGATATTCAACTTTTATTTTCCTTCTTTTTTTATCTGCCAAACAGGATCTCAGTTTTGGGAAATATAGAACTAAAATGGCTAAAAGGATATTGAAAATGATCATGTCAGGAAATGATGAAAGCACACCTGGCTACTATTTATGAATTTCAGCCATCAATCCAGATGAACTACATCCTAGGGTATGGAAAGAACTGGTAAATGTGATTGCTGAGTTGCTACCATTGGTCTTTAAAATATCTTGAAGAATGGGAAAGATGCTGCAGGACTGGAGAAAGGAAAATGCTCTCCTAATTAAAAAATAAGTGTAGAAAATAGAGTTTCTAACTAGGTCAGTGTTATGTTAACGAACATGGGAAGATCTTTCCCATCTGTTAATAGGCCTGTGTGACCTGCTTAAGTCACATGGAAGCCTGAGTCACATGAGCCTGTGGTGGGAGGAGCTGGCCTAACAGGTGGAGCAGGAAGGGGTGGAGCAAGAAGCTGGAGTGAGTCAGAGCTGGAAGAGAGACAGAGTGAGTTGGAGAGGAGGCAGAGAGATGGAGCAGCTAGCGTAAGTGAGAGAGGAAGTGAGTTTGCTTAGGGGAGTTTGTGGGGAAGCCGGACAGAGGGAAGGCTTGGGGATGATGGTGCTCTCTGCATAGATTTCTTTGTTGTTATGATGGATTTAGCTTTCTGGTGTTTAAATAAATGTTTTGATTTTGTCTTCAACGAAGAGAGTCTGTTATATATTGCGATTCAAACCTGGGAATATGTCAGCGTAGTCATAGCATTAACTGTGGTTATTGCATTGGCAATATAGTCAGTGATCTTGACATCTTTCCTGGCAAAATTCTAGGCAAAAGTCTTTCCTGGTTTAAAAAAAATGGTTAGTGAGTACTTATAAAGAGAAATAGTGATCACTAAAATCCACTGTAGTTTCATCAAGAACAGGTTATGCCAGATTAATCTCCTCTCCTCTGCTCTTTTCCTTCTGTTCTTTCTTTCTTTCTTTCTTCCTTTCTTTCTTTCTTTCTTTCTTTCTTCCCTTTCCTCCCTTCCTCCTCCCTGCCTTCCTTCTTTCCTATCTTCCTTCATCTCTCATTCCCTTCTCTGTCTCTCTGTCTCCGTCTGTCTCTCTGTCTGTCTCTCTCTCTCAACAGGTTAATAAGTCAATTCTTCAAGGAGGATTCTGTAGATTTTAGGGAATATGGCACACTTCAATTTCATCAAAACAGATAGTAGAGTTAGGTGGATTTTGACCTGGTTGGATGACTGGACTGAAAGACTAGTTATTAATGGATCTATGACAACTTGGAAGATGGTCCCTAGTGGAGATCTAGGGAACTATCCTTCTTCTTATGCCAGTTAACAAAAAACAACTTGCATTATATGCATGAAATAATGATAAGAGATTAGGGTGAGAAGACTGAGGTATTCAACTCTTATTTTTCTTCTTTTATATCTGCCAAATAGGATCTCAGTTCTGGGAAACATAGAAGCAAAATGGTTTTATGATAGCATGAAATTGAGGGAAGCTAAAATGGAGTGACAGAATCCAAATCTAAAAAAGACCTAGATGGGCTAGAATCATCGAATAAGAAATTAAAGATTTCATTGGCATTACGAACTCTCAGGTGAGGAAGCTCCCTCTATCAAAGCATATCACCACTTTCTATGTAACTCATAGTCTTAGAACGTTACCTAGAACACTGAGAGGGTAAGTGACTTACATGATCACATGGTAAGTACATGTCAGAGGCAGGACTTGAACACATGTCTTCCTGGCATTGAGGCCAATTGTCTATCCACTACATTGTGATGCTTCTTTCAAGAAGGAATTAGGGTAGCTAGGTTACGCAGAGGATAGAGCATTGTCTCTGGAGTCAAGAGGACCTGAATTCAAATATGACCTCAGTTAATTATTAGCTATGTGATCCTGGGCAAGTCACTTAACCCCAATTGCCTCAAAAAAGGGAAGAAATTAGAAATAAATATAACATTCTATACTTTATTTAAAAAGGCAACTTTAAAAATACAAGACAGGGGATGACTGGAAAAAAAGTTTTGTGGAAAAAGATCTGGGAGTTTTAGTGGACTACATACTCAATTTATATAAAAAATGAGAAATGGAAATAAAAAACTGACATGGAGTAAATATATCTTTTACTTAATTTACACTTGAAGTCAATGTATCTTAGAACAATGAAGCAACTTAACATGCATACTTCTTTCCCTTGGGTTTATTGATCTGCAGGCACATCAGATCAGGAAGAAAAGACAAAACCCCACAGATAACTCAGCATCTTATGGGTACATATTGTGATTTTGTTCAGGTTTCTAGTTCATAATCTATACTCCTTAACTCAAAAGGCGAAACAGAAAAGTAACTTGGATTTGTGCAAGCAAAAGACTGAAGAACTGTTTCTATTGTATGGATTTTATTACACTTGTTGAATCTTTTCAAGCAGGGGAGTTAAGTTTTCTTTGCTTTTACAAACCCTGCCAAAATGTAATGCTTCTGTATCAAGATTAAAGAACATTTCCTTTTTTCTTTCTTTTTCCCCAATAACTCCTTTTGCCACCAAGTGCATGTGGATTTTTCTCTTTTGATATAGCTTATGAAGGACTTCCAGCAATGATGGTGACTTGAAACATTTCAGTCAAATCTAGATCCCCTGAGAAACACTTCAGTAAAGATGAAGAAGAACACCAGATGTAACAAATATTCAACAAAAATCAGTGAGCCTTTCCATCTAGTCTAGAATTCCATCAGAAGACAACCTGAGTCTGTGAAAATTCCATTTGGGTGTACCACAAGAGATGGGTTTTAAAGATAGTGACATTTATTGTCAGGCCTTTTTAATGATATATCAGGTGACGAGATCTCATTAGATGTGACTGAACAGGGAGATTGGGTAAGGCTAGTGCATTGGGTTCCACCAAGAGAAGACTAAGTGCTCCAGGAGACAAAATCTAAAGTGAGGGACTGAATATGAAAGCAATGCCAAACAGGCAGCAATATCCCATCTCAGATCCAGTTCCTAGTCTCATACCAAGAATGTGAAAGACGATAGGAACTTGTCCTAGTCTGACCCTTTCCAGACAGGGCCTAAAGTAGAGAAAGGAGACCAGGACCTAATTAAAATGGCTCTAAATAAGATGGTGAATCCAATTGAACTCAGAACAATATTTTTAAATTGCGCAAGTACTGAGAAAAATCTCAAAATTTTCATACCTCCAAATTACATAATAACAGAATATTTTTGGAAAATGTCAGATTGTAGATAGAGCTTCTAGAATATGTGATAGATCAGGCCCTTTCTCTTATTGGTGAGTTCTTCCTAAAACCTCTATTTTGAGGAAAGCCCTAGATCAGTCATGCTTCATTTTCTTGGCTTTTCCATCATGCCCCTATTATCTTCTTTCCACTCCCTCCCCATCCAAATTTCTCTTTTATGTCTTCAAAAAGGCCTGAGTTAGTTTTAGTCATTTATTTGCTTCATTTAGTAACCTTTTTCTCTCATGGAATCATGAGAGAGAGTATAGAATGAGGCCCTTCTGAGACTCTGTGGCCTCTAAGAAATGGGCATCTGTCCGCATTATTTTCACTTGTTCTTTCCTATTCTAGTTTAAGAGCATAAAGTCTCTGACTTTGGGACTTTTTTTCCAAAATAGTATTTTATTTTATTTTCTAGTTACATGTAAAGATAGTTTTCAACATTTTTTTGTAAAATTTTGAGTTCCAAATTTTTCTCTCTTTGCCCTCCCCAAGACAGCAAGCAATCTGATATAGGTTATAAGTGTGCGAACATGTTAAACATGTTAAATAATATTTCCACATTAGTCATATTGTAAAGAAGAATTAGAACCAATGGGAGGAACCACAAGAAAGAAGGAATAAAAGCAAAAACAAAGTGAAAATAGTATGCTTTGATCTGCATTCAGACTTCATATATTATTTTCCTGGATGTGGTTAATATTTTCCATTACAAATCTTTTGGAATTGTCTTGGATCACTCTATTGCTGAGAGGAGTTGTCTATCATAGTTAATCATTGTACAATGTTGCTATTGCTGTGTATAATGTTCTCCTGGTTCTGCTTACTTCACTCTGCATCAGTTCATGTAAGTCTTTCCAGGTTTTTCTGAAGTCCACCTGCTCATCATTTCTTATAGAACGATAGTATCCCATTACATTCATGTACCATAACTTGTTCAGTCATTCCCCAAGTGAAGGACATCCCTTCAATTTCCAATTCTTTCTACCACAAAAGAGCTGCTAGATATACTTTTGTGCATGTGGGTCCTTTTCTGTTTTTATGATCTGTTTGGGATACAGACCTAGAAGTGGTATTGCTGGATCAAAGGATATGCACAGTTTGATTGCCCTTTGGGCATAGTTCCAAATTGCTCTCCAGAATGGGTGGATCAGTTCACAACTCCCCCAACAATGCATTAGTGTTCCAATTTTTCACATCTCCAACATTTATAATTTTCCTTTTCTGACTTTTTAGCCAATCTGATAGGTGTGATGTGGCATATCAGAGTTGTTTTAATTTGAATTTCTCAAATTGATAGTGATTTAGAGCATTTTTTATAGATAGCTTTAATTTGTTCCTCTGAAAACTGCCTGTTCATATCCTTTAACCATTTATCAATTGGGGACTGACGTGTATTCTTATAAATTTGACTCAGTTCTCTACATATTCGAGAAAGGAGGCCTTTATCAGAAACAATGATAATAAATAATAATATATAAATAATAATATAATAATAAATATATAAAAATAAATAATAAATAATAAAAATTGTTTCCCAGCTCTCTGCTTGCCTTCTTATCTTGGTTGCATTGGTTTTGTTTGTACAAAACCTTTTTCATTTAAAGTAATTAAAATTATCCATTTTGCATTTCATAATATTCTCTATCTCCTGTTTGGTCATAAATTCTTCTCTGCTCCATAGAACTGACAGGTAAACCACTCTTTGCTTTCCTTATTTGTTTATGATATTATCACCTATATCTAAATGTATCCATTTTGATCTTATCTTGGTGTGAGATGTTGGTCTATGCCTAGTTTTTGCCATACTGTTTTTTTAGTTTTCCCAGCAGTTTTTGGTAAAAGAGTGAGTTCTTATCCCAGAAGCTGGAGTCTTTGGCTTTAACAAACAGTAGATCACTGTAGTCACTTACTACTGTATCTTATGTACCTAACCAATTCCACTCATCTACCTGTCTAGTTCTTACCCAGTACCAGATAGTTTTGATGATTGCCACTTTATAATGTAGTTTTATATCTGCTTTGGTTAGGCCAACTTCCTTTGCATTTTTTTCCATTAAATTTCTTGATATTCTTGACATTTCGTTCTTCAAGATGAATTTTATTATTATTTTTTCTAGCTCCATGAAATAATTTTTGGTAGCTTAATTTTTATATGACTGGATAAATAAATTTAGGTAGAATTGTCATTATTATTATATTAGCTTGGCCTACTCATGAGCAATTTATAGCTTTCCAATTGTTAGACATGATTTTATTTTTGTGAAAAGTGTTTTGTAATTGTGTTTATATAGTTCCTGGGTTTATCTTGACAAGTAGACTCCCAATATTTTATATTGTCTACAGTTATTTTAAATGGAATTTCTTTTTCTATCTTTTGTTGCTGGGTTTGTTGGGAATATATAAAATGATGATGAATTATATGGGTTTATTTTATATCCTACAGTTTTGCAAAGGTTGTTAATTGTTTCAAGTAGTTTTTTACTTGATTCTCAAGTATTCTCTAAATATATCATCATATCATCTGCAAAGAGTGATAGTTTTCTTTCCTCATTGCCTATTCTAATTCCTTCAACTTTTTTCCCTCTTATTGTTAAAACTATCATTTCTAGAAAAATATAGACTAATAATGGTAATAATGGGCATCCTTGTCTCACCCCGACCTTACTGAGAGTGCTTCTAGCTTATCCCCATTGTATGTAATGCTTACTGATGGTTTTAGATACTAATTATTATTTTGAGGAAAACTCCATTTATTTCTATACTCTCTAGTGTTTTTTAATTAATTACATTATTTTTAGTTTTCAGGATTCACTTCTACAAGATTTTGAGTTCCAGATTTTTTCCCCATCTCTCCCCATCCTCCCCATGACAGCATGCATTCTGATTCCTCCTTCCCCCAGTCTGCTCTCTTTTCTATCACCCCCCCACCTTCTTTTATACCCTTCCCTTCTATTTTCCTGTAGGACAAGATAGATTTCTATACCCCATTGCTTGAATATCTTATTTCCCAGTTGCATGTAAAAACAATTTGTAATATTTGTTTTTAAAACTATGAGTACCAAATTCTTTCCCTTCTTCCCTCCCCACCTAACTTCATTGAGAAGGCAAGCAATTCAATATAAGTTATACATGTGTAGTTATGCAAAACTCTTCCATAATAGTCATATTGTGAAAGAGTAACTATAGTTCCCTCCATCCTATCTCACTCCCCATTTATTCTAATCTGTCCTTTGACCCTGTCCCTCCTCAAAATTGTTTGCTTTTTACTACCCCCTCTCCCAATCTGCTCTCCCTTCTACCATTCCCCCTTCTCCCCTACTTTCTGTAGAATAAGATTGATTTCCATACCCAATTGAATGGGCATATTATGCCCTCCTTAAACCAAATCCAATGAGAGTAAGTTTCACTCTCATGTCCCCTTTCTTTCCCACCATTGCAAAAGCTTTTTCTTGCCCCTTTTATGTGAGATTATCTGCCCCATTCTACTTCTCTTTCTCCTTCTCCCAGTCCATTCCTCTCTCACCCTTTAATTTTATTTTTTAGATATCATTCCTTCACATTCAACATATATATTATATATATATGTATGTATATATACATATATTCCCTCCTACTACCTTAGTACTGAGAAAGGTCTCATGAGTTACAAATGTTATCTTTCCTTGTAGGAATATGAACAGTTCAACTTTAATAAGTCCTTTATGATTTCTCTTTCCTCTTTACCTTTTCATGCTTCTCTTGAGTCTTGTATTTGAAAGTCAAATTTTCTATTTACCTCTAGTCTTTTCATCAAGGATGCTTGAAAGTCCTCTATTTCATTAAAATCCATTTTTCCCCTGAAGGATTATACTCAGTTTGGCTGGGTAGGTGATTCGTGGTTTTAATCCTAGCTCCTTTGACCTCTGAAATTTCATATTCTGAGCCCTCAGATCCCTTATTATAGAAGCTGCTGGATCTCACGTTATCCTGATTTTGTTTCCACCATACTTGAATTGTTTCTTTCTGGCTCTTTGCATTATTTTCTACTTGACCTGGTAACTCTGGAATTTTACTCTATTATTCCTAAGAGTTTTCCTTTTGGGATTTCTTTTAGGAGGTGATTGGTGGAATCTTTCAATTTCTATTTCACCCTCTGGATTTAGAATATCAGGGAAATTTTCATTGATAATTTCTTGAAAGATGAAAGGGTCTTTTTTTGATCATGGCTTTCAGGTAGTCCAACAAATTTTAAATTCTCTCTCCTGGATCTATTTTCCAGGTCAGCTGGTTTTCTGATGAGATATTTCACATTGTCTTCTATTTTTTCATTCTTTTGGTTGTGTTTTTTTTTATTTCTTGATTTCTCTTAGAATCATTAGCTTCCATTTGCTCCATTCTAACTTTTAAGGAATTATTTTCTTCAGTGAGCTTTTGGACTACTTTTTCCATTTGGCCTGTTCTGCTTTTCAAAGCATTCTTCTCCTCATTGGCTTTTTGGACCTTTTTTTCTATTTGGGTTAGTCTATTTTCAAGATGATTTTTTCTTTAGTATTTTTTGGGTCTCCTTTAGCAAGTTGTTGACTCATTTTTCATGATTTTCTTGTATCACTCTCATTTCTCCTCCCAATTTTTCTTCAACTTTTTTCATTTGATTTTCAAAATCTTTTTTTGATCTCTTCCATGACCTGAGACCAATTCATATTTTTCTTGGAGGCTTTGGATGTAGGAGTTTTGACTTTTTTGTTTTCTTTTGGTTGTATATTTTGATCTTCTTTGTCACCAGAGTAAGATTCTATAGTCTGATTTTTTCCCTCCTGTTTGCTCATTTCCCCAGCCAATTACTTGACTTTTTAATCTCTTTGTTAAGGTAGGACTCTGCTTCCAGTGTGGAGGGTGTGCTATCCCAAGTTTCAGGGGTTTTGTACAACATTTTCAGAGATACTTCTAAGGGCCTGTAAATTTTCAGTTTTTCCAAGGTGATATGATCAAAGGAGAGGTGTTTACTGTTTTTCTGGCTTGTGTTCTGGTCTGTGAATCAGCACAAGTGACCACAATTCCCTCTCCACTGAAGCCACAAGCTCTGCCCCTCCTCTTCACCCCAAGACCACCACCCAGGACTGTGACTCTGATCCAAGCAGGGCAAACAAATGAATCCTGCCTCAGCACCAGCAAGGAGATCCCTGCAAACTCCTTGTGATCAGCTGCTCGACACCCCTCACCCACTGTCTATAGGCTGAGAGCTCCTTAAGCAACCACCCTGAGGCTAGGGCCTAACCATGCTCCTTTCTTCTCCAGTTCCAACAGAGCTTTCCTACTGACCTTCTAAATTGTCTTTGGTGTTTACGGATTGAGAAGGCTGAAAACAGGCACAGGTGCCAGTGATTCAGTCCCCTGAGGTGGCTCCCAGTTCTCTGGGGCCCTGTCTGTGCCAGCACAGCCAGCATTGGTCTGTGCTTCTCTCCTAGTCTGCTGCAATAGACCTTTCCTGTTGACCTTCCAGGTTGTCTTGGGCTAGAAATTTGTTTCACTGTGTCATTTTGTGGGTTCTGTTGCTCTAGAATTTATTTAGAGTAATTTTCACAGGTATTTGGAGGGATTTGGGGGAGAGCGCAAGCAATACCCTGCTTTTACTCCACCATCTTGGCTCTACGTTCTCTTTAGTGTTTTTAATAGGAATGAGTGTTTTATTTTGTCAAAAAGATTTTTCAGCATCTATTGAGATAATCATATGATTTCTGTTAGTTTTGTTATTGATATGGTCAATTATGCTGATAATTTTCCTAATATTGAACCAACCTTGCATTCCTGGTATAAATACTCCTGGTCATAGTGTGTTATTCTTGTGATAAATTGTTGTGATTGACTTTGGGATTTTCAAATGTCAGCAGAACAAGCTGCATAAAACTGCAAGTCAATATCCAAGCTGGGTCTTGTGGCTCTCATAGCACTGATGTCTAAGAGATTGAGGAGCAATCTTTAAAAGTGATCTTCTAACCCCAGCCCATTGTAAGTACTCACCTGCTAGTACTTGCCACATCTAGGCATGAACCTCCTGGGACCAAGACTGTGTAGGAACTGAGCTATGTTTTGAGTCTATTTCCCCCAGAGACCAAGGTTGTATAGGGGAGGTGTTGGGGGGACAGGGAATGCTTGTATTTTTGTTCATACTATATTTTTGAAGTAAATATCTCCTTGTAAAAGCTAAGTGGTTAAATGGAAGTGAGGAACTTGTCACAGGTCGCCAAGAAACGCCCTTACATACTCAGGATGTCCTTGAACTCTGATGGAGAGATGTACCTAGCCTGATTCTCAGAAAGAGGGCCACAGTCTACTCATTACACACCCTTCTCTAACTTTTGAAGAATGAATTACCACACACTCAGCAGTAATTGATTGACTGATCTTAGCAGAAGAGAGTTCCAACAGATGTCTGGCTAATTGAAGTCCCTCATCATTGTTGTTTCATTATTTGGTGCATGATTTGTAATGAGCTTCGAAAACTCATAATGTATCTTCTTCTTTTGATCAAGAACTCTATAGTATGCTTCTACTATCTATACCCAAATATTCTTGAGAATGTTTTCATCCTCCAGTTTGTGAAGTCACTCCCATGAGTATGTTTTCTTGATTTATAATGCTATGCTAATATTTATTTTATCTCTTTTTTCACTCTTGAATATGAAATATCCTCCTATTACCTTATTCCAGGTACATTCAATCAGACTGCAAACTACTTTCAGACAATATTTCACTCATCCTTATATGTCTCCTTTTTTCTTATAGATTGTATTGTACACATACAGTGCTTGATAAATATTTGCTAACTAATTACTCCCATTTTACACTATCTATTATATTGTGATATTTGAAGTAACCAAACTCTACCAGGTCATAGACTTTTTTATGAAATACCCATTTCCATTTAAGGAATATGACATTAAGATAAGTCATGTTTTTAATGTCCCACTTTAAACTCTAAAATTATAACTATTGCCTAAACTTTGTCAATGGGACTGGGGACATTTCACAGATGCTTATTTAGTTCATTACTTTGTAGTGCCAGACCTAGGTTTTAGAGTAGCTGGTAGGTGATAGTATTCATTTCTTCTTTTCAAGCAGGAGAGTTTTCACCAGCATGCTTTTGTGACTGCAGGCAAACACTAGGCAACAGAAACCAAAGCCCGTGACTAATCAAGTGCAGCAAACCCCACGTTGGGTAGGATTCTGTAAAATGCTGATGGAGCAGGAAACTGCTATTAAAGTTCCCCTGAAATCCTCTAGAGATGTCCTGTAATATTTTCCATGGAAATGTTATAAAATATTCAGTGTAATTAGCTTCATTTAAAGGGACATTGTCAACTGGTTTTACCTTTCTTGAAGGTGGTACATTTTCAGACATGGTCCCTCGACTCTGTCTTTATATGTAATTTAAAGGGCTTTGGTTGTTTAACAAAGCACAGACCATTTAGAAAACATACATTGAGATGCTCATTGAAACATATCTGTGTTGGGGGTAATTGATTGCAATTAAAAAAGTTAACTGAGGTTAAATAGTTTTTTTTTTCATTTTGAAGAAAACGAATCAAAGTAGTCCCTATGAAACATCAGCATCCTGAGAAGCTTTATTATACTTTTCATGTGGTTTTCAAGAACCAGAAATAATGTGATAATGAACAGACTTAGTGTTCAAATCATATATCCCAGGAGAGATCATATAATATGAAACTGACTCACTGCCTCCAGCTCTGATACAGACAAAATAAGGTGTAAATCTCCTGGCTTTTTCCATAGCAATAGCAACATTGCCTAATGTTCACTGGTCATTTGGGCATGGAAAACAGGTGTGCAGGTGAGGCTTCCTCATTATGGCAGACTCATTCTCAACTCCCAGGTGGCTTTTCTACGTTCTCATCCAGACATAGCTCCTTCTTAACCCAATGTGCAAAGCTTTTCCACTTGACCCTTTGGGACTTCACTGGAACTTTAAAAGTGTAGGATTATTATCCAAGTCCATTCCTCTCTAAAATCAGGATGCATTGACTAATGCTTTTTATCCCTTGCAAAAACCTCTGAGAACCTCTGCCCAAACTCAGACTTAAGTCTAACATCTTTCTCCCACCCCCCTGGATTTTGTGTTTATTGATAGGTTAGAGTCGTATTCTTCTGCCTTTTTTCAGCTTATGAAATTCTTTATACTGCCATTTTCTGGTCTTTATTGTATAAGATAGTGATAATATTAGAAAGCTCTCTCAATAATTCAGATTTAAAGGGAGGACTATTCTCAGCAAAGGGTCAGGGGACTACAGAGTCAAAATGTTGCATAAATTACTAAAAGCAATTCTATTTATAAGCTATTTTTGATTAACTGATTTTCTTTGAGACAAGAGAGGATTCAATCCTTGTGGAAGGGTGATGGTGTGGTATATAATTAGATGGAACTTGATATAAGCAAAAGGAATCAATAAAATTTATTTTTTAAGAGTTTTGAGGGAGAAGTGAGAAGATGTAAAAGCATTGAACTATATAGAAAGGGTACTAAAGGTGGATGGGAACTGGGGAGGGGGAGAATTTAGAGAGGAGGAATAGAAGAAAGTTGAGCTGAAAGAAGTGAGGGAAGATAGCAGTAATTTTTTTTAAAGCTTCAGGAAGCTCAGAATAACAAGATTGGGTTAGTTGAGAGAGAATGTGTCAAGACAAAGGTTGATGGAACAAATCACTGTTGGTTTTTTCCCATTTCATAAGATTTTGAGAAAAAGTTAATTATACTTTCCTCATTTACATTCTCATATCAATAAAACCAAGTCGATTTAGCTTTCCCTTGGTATTGTACATGGAAAGTTTCTTTATCAATGTCATTAATGACTTCACACTAGCTACAAGGAAGCTTTATCTGTATTACATTAAATATTTGCAGATGTAAAATTATGTGCTTCTCTTGGTCTAACAAATGATAACCAAAAGCATAAAGGAAATGAATGAGAAAAGAAGATAACTTGTAAAAATCACATTAATACTTTAAAGAGGCAACCGAAGAATAAAGTAAGGTTTAAGGCAAGCTCTGCAATGGAAAAATGTTTCCCAGTAGATTAGACAGCTGTCTGCTAAAAAGATAACTCTAAATTTGATGAGAAAATGCATTACATGACATTTCCTTTTCTTTGAAGCTCTAGTTGATATTTTCCACTTTTACTGGAAAGAAATACGTTTCTAAGATGTCACTCAACACTTGGAGAGAGGTCTTCCTTTTTCCAGATGCAAAAACATGGAGAAAGAACCTAAATGTTGTTTTTGTGCCATACAAGTTCTCAAACATTCAAGATCAGCTCACAGAATATGACAAATCTGCTTTAGGCCTTTCATCATTTTACTGTGACTGTTTTACTCTCCAAGGGAAACTTGTAAAGTACACCGTGATAAGGAATGAAGGGCAGGAGGGGGGGGTGGAGTGAGGTGGGGTAAGGAAAGGCCTTTTTCCCGTTCATTTCAGACAGGCCTCTTTGCTTTTGCATTTGTTACTTGTACTGGAATTTCAGCATGGCTTTCATCTACCACAGGATGACCTCTGATCTTGTCCTCTGTTACCTGGGAAGGCTGCAGAATGTGCACACACAGACTCAAATCAAATTGCCAGAGAAGAGAACTAGGATCCTACAAGGATTGACAGGATTTTCACTGCCCCAGAGCTCTCACATGTACTAACATGTTTGGAAGTTACTTTGCCGAGTCTAGATCATCTCTCAACCAAAATGGAGGCATCCTTTCAACTCTTTCACATGGATCATAGTCATAAAACTACCAGTGAAAGGCAAACATAGACCTTCCCCAAAATTCTTTCTTTTGAGGTTAACTCCATATTCTAATCACCTACATTCACAACCATGGAGTCATCTTTGGCTCCCATTTTGTTGACCTTCTCCATACTCTACATGTACGCCTTTGCTAAGTCTTGCCCTCACTGGCTCAAATCAATGTTACCCAGGGCATAGAAAACTAAGTTACAATTATTATTATTATTATTGTTATTTACCAACTCTGGCAACCTATTACAAAAGCTACCTTGCAATGTCCATAGTATTGGCTCATATTATAAGAAAATTAACATTTACCTATGGTTGTACTTCGACCACATTACATTACACATCAAAGAGACCTACATGTCCATTAGCTCTCTCAAAAATGATTGAATTCAATTCTATCCTTTAGCCAAGAAAAGCTAAAATAAAGTTCAAGGCATAGCTAATGAATTAAAATTCAAATCAATATTTTAAGCACTTATTGAGCACCTACTATTTGCAAAGGACCATGGTAGATGCTGGGAATTCAAAGACAAAATGAAACAGTGTCTGCCCTTAAGGAACTTACATTTTACCAGAATCAAAGTGAAATCTAGGAAATTAAGTTGCAAAAAAGCAAATTAGAGATCATATAGTAAAATAGAATCTCTACACATATAGTCAAATACTGTAAACTAAGAGCATCAGCTGAGGAATTTCCTTAAAAACTCTCATGAACCTGAGTCTATCAAGCATGGATTGTAGAGAATAAGGGATCATTTCTTTAAACCTCACCAACAAGAGAATTATCACTTATTGACATCTCCTGGCTAAAAGTGAAAGTCATATATTTACTTCTGGCAAGAAAGGCTTTTTTTTCACTTGTGTGGGGACGGAAATGAGAGGTGTTTTGTTTGTTTGTTTTTGCTTCATTTGTCCTTTATCATGTTTTTAAAACTCAGGAACCTGACAGACTAATTTATTCTGCCAGACATCATTTCTCTTACTCTTTACATCTATTTGAAGTCAGTCCATCTGTATCCAAAGAGATATTGACAGGTCAGAGAATTGGGTTAAATCATATGAGATGAAATTTATGAAGGATAAATATAAAGTCATAGACTTTGGTTCAAAAAATCATATTTAGAAATAAAAAAATTAAGGGAGGCATGGTTTGGACTGAATGTCTGAAAATAATATGGGGTTAATGGACTTCTATCTCAACATGAGTCAACAGTATGATGTGAGAAGCATTTCCCAGTCTGTTTCAATGCCTTCCTTCAAGGATTATCTTCTATTTATTTATCTATCTATCTATCTATCTATCTATCTATCTATCTATCTATCTACATCTGGTTTGTACATAGTTGTTTACATGTTGTGCCCTCTCCCTCCTATAAGCTCCTTGAGAACAGGGTTTTTTTTCTTTTTTCCTTTCTTTGTATCTGCAGTGTTTAGCACAGTGCCTGGAACACAGTAGACACTTAATAAATGCTAGTTGATTGACTGAGAGCCAGGAACAACCTAACAAGATTCTTGGCTGCACTAAGAAAAGCATAGAGTGCAGGACTAGGGAGGTGATAGTTCCCCTATCTTCTGTCCTGCTCAGTATGTTCAGTTTTGAATATCGCATTCCAGGAAGGGCATAACAACCTTTTAGGATGACCTGGAGAACATTAGAAGGGGCTCAGCCAAAATGGTAAAGGACCTCAACATCATACCATGTGAAAAAAATCACTTGACAAAATTGGCAGTGTTTAACTGAAGTTTTTTCAGTTAACAGTATGATTCATGGAGGGCAAAATAACCATCTTCAGGTGTTTGAAGCAGTTTGGAATGGTTATTAGACTTTTTCTGTTTGATCTCACAAGGCTAGCCTGGGAGCAATTTGTAGAAGTTTCTGTGAGGTAAGTTTATGCATATTTTATAATTGGTAAACATTAATGAGTAAATAGAGGTGAAGAAAATCTTCCCAGCAATTAGAGTTCTCCAAAAGTGAACTTGGGTGCTTCTGGAAGGAATGAGTTGCCCTTTACTGGAGTTCTTTGAAGAAAGGCTGGACAGTCATTGGTTGGATATGTCACAAGGGAGTTTCTTATTCAGTTATTAGTAGGGGAAGTGGTCTCTACAATCCCTTTGGACTCTGAAATTCAATTATTCTTTTATTTTGACTGATTCATTGACTACCCAATGAATAATCACGTATAAGATCTCTCAATACAGTACTCAGAGAAGTTATACTCTTCCACTGGGTTGTATTTAATTTAATTCAGTTCGATTTGCTTCCATTCAATTTAATAGTTCCTAACCCTATAGTCTAATGGATTGATCTGCATTATCATGGGTCATTATAATAATAATCTGGTACTTTGGTACATTGGAGGCATACCTCTCTTAAGGATAGGTAGAGATTTTCAAATAGGCCATTCCTCCACTAAGGTATTTCTCTGGCATAGCTAAGGAATGGGTTTTGTTTTTTGTTTTTTTTTTTGTTTTTTTTTTTGGTTGTTTTTGTTTTGTTTTTCAGATGGGACAGGTTAGAGGTAAAGGATACCTTGTTGAATGAAGAGGGTGGTGTACTTCTTCTAGTCACCATTGGAGGAGTACCCATTTCCTCCATTAGGTCAAAATATTCAGATTAGGGGGTTTTTGATGGGTGAATTTTCATGTAGAACTGGCTCTAAGATGTCACCTCAATCTATTTGGATCCTCCTTCCACACATGTATTTCAGATTGGCAACTGCTCCCTAAACCTAACCATTTATCTTCCATCAATCTAGGTCTTCCTCTGAGTAGAGTCTGCTAATGTTTGCAAACTGGATTCCTTTCCTTTGTCTACATCAGACAGAATCTAAACTGAGACAGAGTCTAAACTGAGACAGAGTCTAAACTGCTTGCTTTGTGAAATCAGATAGTGTTTGAAGAATTCCCATTGCTTACAAAGTAGAAATTTAGGGCCTTAATCTTCCATCTGATCTTATCTACCATCAACTCTTCCACCTACTCCCTCCTAAATAATGCCAATATACATTTTAATTTTCCATAAACAAGAGCAAGCAACAAGGAGGTTGCAGAAGTATGTTCAGTTGATAAAGATCCTGAAAACATATCCTTGAATGACCTTGCTAAGAAAAATACAGTAGCAGCAACACTTATGGTAATTGGTCTCAAGTTGTGTTTACCTGTCTTCCTAACAACAAACTAATGCATGGGTTCAGATTACATAGGTAGTATCCTGGCAATGCTGGCTTTCTGAAGAAAAAAAAATATTTACTTAACACTTTTTTTAACCTGAACGTGGTCATGAGTCACCCTAGATGTTAACCATTTGTTCAACAACCATCTAGAAAACTCATACTATACTCAACATGGGTAGGCTGCATAGTGCTGGACTGGAATTAGGAGATCTATGTTCAAATCTTTCTCTGATAATTGCTAGCTATGTGATCAAGGGCAAGTCACTTTGCCTCTTTGGAACTCAGATAATTGTCTGAGGCTACAAGTTAGAGAGGGGTTGTAGAATGTATTAGAGATGGGTTGTAGTATGCATAGATGAAAGCCACCCCCACATCAGGAGTTTCCACAGGAAAAGTTGCTGGTCTTAGCCAGCCAGTGCTAGTGCCAGTCAGGGATACTCTTTCTCTCCTCTGTCTGAAGTCACCCAGATCTTATCTCCAACCTTCCTGTCAATCACCCTACTGTCTAGATACGAATGCTATCTCCCCAGCCCCAGCTCTATCTGCACCCTTACCACAAAGAACCCAGAATACTGGCTCTACTTCAACATTTAACTCTGCTTCATTTCCTTTCTCAGTGGTGGTGGTTAGTTTTCTCTAGGCTTCTCTCACTAGAGGACAGACAAACTCTAGGGATTCCTGGGCTCTGTCATTTGCCTTGCCACATAAACCTTAGGACCTTTAGACCTTTTCCTTCTCCTTGAACTTAAAATCTCTTGTGTGTATTGTCTTCTCCAGCTACAGTATGAACTTCTTGAGGGGAGGGAGTCTTCTTTTTCTCTTTGTAACTCCAGCATCTAGCTTAGTGGGCATGTAGTAAGTGGCATATAGTAACTGTTTAATAAATGCTTTTTCATTCATTCGTTCATTTATTTATATTGGCATATGAGAAACATAATCTATTAGATATGAAGTGCAAAGATAATTAAGATATGATCTGTGTACTAGAATCTATAATAAAGGTTCTTAAATTTGGGGGGTTCATGGATGGATTTCATGGGGTCTGTGAACTTGGATGAGAAAAATATCTTAATAACTATATTTCAATAAAATAAATTAGCATTTGGCTATCACTTTAAGATTTGCAAAGCTCTTTATATATGTTACCTCATTTGATCCTCATAACAAACCTGTTCCATAGGTGATACTATAATCCTCATTTTACAGATGAGGAAATGGAGACTGAGAGAGATCAAGTGACCTACCCAGGGCCACACAATTAGTCCCTGTGGCAGCACTGCAACTCAATTCTTCCTGACTACAAATCCAGTACTCTACCTACCTACCTGCATGTAATTCATTTTTGCCATAATAAATATTTTATTTTATGCATTTTAAGAACATTATTCTGAGAAGGATCCAGACTTTGCCAGAATTCCAAAAGGGGAGGTCCATGATACACCCCCAAAAATGAAGAACCCCTGATATAGAAAGAAGAAAATGACATACATAAATGCTAAATACGATATGATGAGCAGATACTATGTGATATGTGATAACTGTCATGCAGCAGACTAAGTAGTAAAAGTGAAGTGCAAAGTATGCAATGATGAAGGGAAGAAAACTCACATCTGATGGTGAGTGGGTCTTGTGGAGGGTGTGGTATTTCTGTTGATTCGAAAGAATTTCCAAAAAGGAGATTGGAAATGGATGCTAGGGGCATTAAGAAATTCATCACGTACAATGATTGATGAGTAGTCTAACTGAGCTGAAATATAGAGGGTGTGGAGGGCAATGGATGGGATAAGACTGACAATATAGGGAGGGGCTTGTTTTTGGAGGTCCTCGAATAGCTGTAAGCAGAGTTTGTATTTCATTCAGTCAGCTGTGTCATGCTACTGAAGGATTATCAACAAAGTGGCCTAATCAAATCCATGAATTTTGTTGTTTTTCAGTTGTGTCTGACTCCTAGAGACCTTACTTGGGATTTTATTGGCAAAGATACTGGAGTGGTTTGTCATTTTCTTCTCCAGCTCATTTTACAGATGAGAAAATTGAGGCAGACAGGGTTAAGTGACTTGTCCAGCATCACACAGCTAGTGTCTGAGGTCACATTTGAACTTGGGAGGATGAGTCTTCCTGACTCCAGGCCTGGTGTTCCACCTAGCTGCCTTAAATCTGTGAGTAAGGAGGGTAAATCTGATAGCATTGTGAAAGACTTATTAGTGAAAGAGAGACTGGAAGTATAGTGGAAAGAGGTTGTGGTATTCTCTAGGCCACATAGATATTAGTGATCAGAACCATGTTGAACCTTCCCTCTGGCTCCAGATCCAGTGCTCTTTCTACCACATTCTTTAATCCATCCTATACTGGGCAAATCCTGCAATTGACTGGAGAGGAAGTATTAGTGGAGAGAAGATGCTATTCTTTTCTGGGACCATGAAAGAACTGGATGTGGACCTTCACAATCAGAGAATGACATAGGCCAACACTGTCATTAAGCACAAGAGTTTTAAGAGGGTCATTCATAATGAATAATTGAAACAGATAAGACCAGGAAATCAGTCAGTCAGTAAACACTCATTTATTAAGTGTTTTGCATATGTCAGGCACTGTGCTAAGTGCTGGGGATAAAAAATATAAGCAAAAAGGACAGATCACCCCCCAGAGGGCTTACAATCTAATGGTGCAGGACAACACATAAAAAACAATTGGAAGGTGGGAGGGGAAAAGGTGAAAGGAAGGAGGTGAAGGAATTTGTATGCCATAGGAAGTATTTCCACACAAAAACTATTTAGGAAGGCAAGGTATGGATTGTAAGAATCAAGGTGTCATTATGAAGAACAGATATCTACTGATAAATCTTCACTTGCTTATGTTACACTTAATCACATCAAAGCCTATCCTTGGGAGCCCTGGAGAGAGCTGGAAAAAGAGAAGGATGGAGAAGCAAAGGTAAGGCAGAAGGGCTCTACTCTGAAAGCAAAGGTCTGTGGATATGATGAAAGGATTAGAGGATCTGAGGATTTAGATCTTGAAGGCAACTTTAAGTGTATCTAGTTCAACTGCCTGGTGTTATAGAGGGCAAAACTGAAGCCTAGAGAAGAGATGATCACCTAAAGAGTAAGTAGCAGAACCAAGATTCTGACCTTGACCTTTTGGCTTAAAATTCTGTACTCTTCCCAGTATGACTTATGTCTCCAGGCCATAGATATCTGTGTGTGTGTGTGTGTAAATATTAGTGTGAATGGGTGAATATGTATGTATCTGTGTGGTTATGCATAAAAATTCTTACGTGGGTGTGTGAGATACATACATATAAACATTAAAGAAGATGTGTAATAATAAAACACTCATATAGTACTTCAAGACTTAAGATGGTGGATCTTTCCTCACAAGAACCTTGTGAGGTAGGAATTTACTGTATTATTCCCATTATACAGTTGAGGAAACTGAAGCTCAGAAAGGTTGTAACTTGCCAAAGTTTAGAGAGCAAGTTTGTTTGAGTATGTTTTAACCAACGTTTCTCTCATTTCCAAGTACAGCAGTCTTTCTATGATGCCATGAATGTCTCTGTGTGTGTACATGTATATAAATAGATAGGTATGGGGAGACAGAGATAGAGAGAGAGAGAGAGAGAGAGAGAGAGAGAGAGAGAGAGAGAGAGAGAGAGAGAGAAAGAGAGAGAAATGGAGATGTAGACAGAGAGATAAACAAAGAGAGACAGAGACAGTAGCAGACTGGGGACACAAAGAAAGGCAAAAACAAAATAAAAAAATAAAAAAAACCCCACAATTTCTGATTTCAAGGATCTCACAGTATAATGGAGGAGACAACATGCAAAACAAACCCCAACCCTTTATATATAAACAGGTTATATACATGACACATTACAGATAATCTGAGCAGGAAGAGACTAAGATTAAATAGAACTGGGAATAGCTTCTTGCAGAAGGTGGGACTTTAACTGAGATTTGAAGCAAAAAGGGAAGCTGGGAGGCAGATATGACGAGAGAGAGAGAGAGAAGCTGGCAAAGACTCTCAGAATTGCTAGCTGGAGTGTCTTTTTCAAGGAATGGCAATGAGGCCAGTGTCACTGAATTGATGAACATACAGGGGAAGGGGAAGGTGTAAAAAGATTGGAAAGGTAGGAAATGACCAGGTTAGGAAGAGCTTTAAAAGACAAATAGAAAGTTTTTATATTTGTTCTTGGAGACCATAGGGAGTCATTGAAGTTGATTGAATGGGAAGTGTATGTGTGTGTGTGTGTGTGTGTGTGTGTGTGTGTGTGTGTGTGTATGCGTGTGTGTGCATGAGGAAAAACAGTTTGATAGCTGAGTGGATAATGGGATGGAGTAGGGAGAGTCTTGAGGCAGGAAGACCAACCAGCAGGCGATCATGATAGTACAGGTATGAAGTGATGAGAGCTTGTTCTAGGGTGATGGCACTGTTAGAGGAGAAAAGGGGGCATATATAAAAGATGTTATTTTATATATATATATATATATATATATATATATATATATATATATATATATATATATATATATATATATATAAATATATATAATATTATATATATTTATATATATAAATATATATAATATTATATATACATTATATATATATATTTATATGTCTTAGGACAGTTTTAAAATATTAAACTTTGAAAGATCCAGTACTCTAGCTTATTAAAATCTTTTTGAATTCTGACCTTGCCATCCAATTAGCATCCCTCCCATTTTTGTATCATTTGCAAATTTGATGAGTATACATAGATGCCTTTATCCAAGTCATTCATAAAAATGATAAACAACACAGGGCTACACCCCTACTATATACCCTTGAACTATTAATAACTACTCTTGAGTCCAGGAAGCCAACCTGTTCTAAATTAATTTAATCATCTAATCCATATCTCTCCATATTTTCCACCAGCATAGTATTAGATAGATTAGATTAGATGCTAAATCTAGGTAAACCATATTAATGGCATTCCCTTTATCTGCAAATTACACAACTGTTTAAAAAAAGTTATAACAGGCAGAAAGTCACTGTGGAGGTCAGAGTTTGGTTGAAGAAGACTTTCTCTTCTTTCTAACAGAAAAGAGGAAGGGCCATCTCTTCCACCATACTTGTCTCCTGTTCCTGGGCCAATCTGGGCATTTTGATCATTACTCTCTGTTCGGGCATTCCCCTTCTTGCCTTGGGGCAAATTGTACCTTAAGTCCAAGTAGCTTCCCTCAACTTTTCTGCAAATTAAGAGAGTTTAAGATACATAGGTTATTAATAAAATCATCGCAGTTTGTTAAATTTCCAAATCAAACTCGATCTGATTACTAGGACAGAATTAGTCCCTGCCTGATTTAAATTCTGTGTACTCAAGCTAGATGCTACTGTCTCCCTATTTGTCATCTTTGTATGCAATTACATGCCTCAAGGAAACCCAATTAAGTTCTTATCTTTAAAGAAAGCCAGCTTTAAAGTGCTTTTGAAAAATAGCCAGTAAATAGCTTAAGGGGATAGCAGGAAGAATTATATAAAATGCCTGTTAGCACACACAGGTACCAGGAGAGAAAGTTAAGAGGGATTTAAAACAACCTTTTGCTTTTCCACAATTAAAGGACATTCAAAATTTCTGCATCCTAAACTCCATCCAAACTGACAACTTGATAGGTTGTCCAGTGGACAGTGTTCAGGGCCTAGACTAAGGAAGACCTGAGTTCAAATCTTGCCTCAGACACTTGCTTGCTGTGTTATCCTGGGCAAGTCACTTAACCACTGTTTGCCTCAGTTTCTTCATTGGTAAAATGGTATAATAGCATCTACCTCCTGTTGTGAGGCCCAGATGAGAGGGTTCTGATGTGCTTAGCACAGGGCCTGGCCCACAGTAAGTGGTATATGTTAGCTATTATTATTTTCATATTCCATCTCCCATCTCTCCCATGTGTGCCGTCACACAGGCTGTCTTTAACTTTGAGGTTCGGCTCAAGGATCCCCTCCTACAAGAGGCTGCCCCTGATTCCCTTCCTCTAATGTTACTTTGTGTGTTTTGTATTTACTTACTCCCGTAGACGTTGCTCCCCTGCAGTTACTTCATGACAGGGACAGCTGGATTTTTTTCCTTTATATATCTAGCACAGAAATTGGCACATAGTAGTTATTATTAAGTAAACTGCTTGGTTTGGGTTGAATAAAGATGTTACTCTCAATAGGATTCCTTTGGTGCTTTGGTGGGTGAATAAAACTTCAATGTACTTTAAAAGCAAAGCTCCCCAAATGCACCCACAAAACCTCTAGTTTCTAGCTCCACAATCATCCCCAGCTTTCCTCTCACTGTGTGAACTATTTAGCAGTGACTGAAGGGAACAGGGTCACCATTCTGTGACATGCACAGTTGTATTTCTTGTTAAAATTCTTATTTCACCACAGAATAATTTATTTTATACAGAGTCTAATTCCTCATAAGCCTTGGGTCTATAAATCTGTGTTAATTTTCATAGAGGCATTTAAAAAAATCCACCGAGTCTATAATCTCTTTCACTGGCTTGGTCTTCTGATTGGCTTCATAGGGCGATCACTAAGCAGCTTCAGTTTTGTTCTAAATGTCACTGGTCTGTTTCTGGGCTTGTAATACAACCACACCTTAGTACCTCATGATAAAGAGGTCAAGTTCTCCTTTGTTCATTAATTTTTCCACCTGGGTTCCTCCAGGACAATCTCCAAAACAAAGCTTTGCTATGACTCAAATCTAGGGATTTCTCAAAAGTAAGAAACAGTATCCCCTCCCACAAAGGTAATCATTGTTCAATATGGGTATCGGACATGGGACTGAATTTTGTTTTCTCTACCATAGAAAATACGTGAGATTTAGAGGCTTCATAGGCATGTATGAACACACAGAGAAAGATAAAACACTGAAAAGTATGCTCATTTTATTCTTCCTGGAAGGGAAAGCCCTTTTATGAGACTGTTGAATAGATAAATGTAATTCACCTTAGACGTGCAGTATTTGAACAACTCATAAATATTATCATGGAAGGTTGGCAAGGTCTAGATCTCCTGTTCAGGCATAGCATAGTTCTAGGTCTTTAGTGATATCATCTGCCTGTTGGTTTTCCTTTTTACTGTGAGATACTGTGGTTGAGGAAGTCTTTTCCCCCTGGGCTGCTGGAGTCTGGTTCTGGAGTTTTAGAGCTCTCTAATTCAGGATTATTCGTGAAGTAACAACCCAAGACTAGAAGCAGAAAGGCAGATAAAGGAAGTCAGAGATGGAAAGTCCAGGGACTCCAGTCTCAGGTTTTCTTGGGCAAACATTGCCTTTGTGCTTCTGTTCTGAGTCATCACGATGTTGAGTCGGGAAGGCAAAAGAATTTATCTCCTCCCTTCACCTTGTTACATTCCTGTTTAGAAGTCCAAGGGAGAGAAAGAAGAAAAATGTCCTAAGGAAAGAGATCCATTTCTAAAAGTCACAAAGGAGGTAGAAATTTCTCTCCTGAGTCTGCCCCTTCTGACTCTCAGAGGCCATTCATCTTCAAAATAGCCCATTCCCTGGAGACCAAAGAGAGCACACATTCTATGTCCTCTCAGTAAGGGGCTAAGGCATATTTAGCTCCATGGAAAATTCTTCCTTGTAGGATAGCTCCACAGCTTATAATCTTATCAAATTTGGAAGGCTTATCAATTTGAGCCAGAATTCTCCTAAGTGATCTGGTTATACATGTATTTGTTATTCAATTCCATTCATAAAGCATTTGTTAAATTGTTGAAGTACTTTCTATGTGGTAGGCACTATAGTAGGTACTCATAGCACAGGACTGACCATATCAGTCACCTCTTTACTTTATAATCTCTTGTATTATTACCAGGATCAAATATAAAGGCCTTGGTTTGACATAATAAGCTCTTCACAATCTGTCCCCTTCCTACTTTTCTGGTCTTTCTGCAATTTGCATTCTATGTTTCCCTACGATCCTGGCATATCAGCCTCTTTGCTGTTCCTCACACGGCATTCTAACTCCTGACCATGATTTTTTTTGTAGTGACCATACCATTGTTGGAATGTTTTGCCCCTTAGCCTCTACCTCTTAGCTTCCCAGCTCAAAGCTCACCTTCTGCAGGAATTCTATTCCCTCCCTCAGCTTCCTCTAGCACCTTCTTTCTGAGATTACCAATCATCTACCCGCATATATCTTGCTTGTACATAGTTATTTATATTTGTTTCCTTCATTAGAGTGTGAACTCCACTAGGGCTAGGACAACCCCACCCCCCCTTTTGTATTCCTAGAGCTTAGCACAGTGCCTGGCACATAATAAGCATTTAACACACGCTTGTTGACTAACTGAGTGGAGATACAAAAAAAATGAAACTGTTTTTCTTTAAGGTGTTTATTTCTTTTTATCCCAGTAAGCCACAGACTATATAAGGCTTTAGACTTTCCTTGATTAGTAGCATGGGCAGTTTTGGATGGACCTTTAACCTTTGCTGTTGACCAGTCTGATCCTTGAAATCAAGAGAACATGGGTTGCTTCATTTCTACTGTTTTGTGTTTGTTGGCTTGCAAAACAAAATCTGTCTAAATAGAGAATACACGTACCACTCCTCAAATTAAGTGGCTTAGTTGCTTTCCTGGATACCAGATCCTAGACCAAAAACAAGCATTGGTTTTCCACATCATATTTTGTAGAAATCATCATATCCTTACCACAATCTGCATCACTCATATGGGCCTCATGGGATCGGCTGAGTGAACCTTGCCTAAGAAACAACTTTTGAGAGCTCTAAAACCCTCCAGGTATTTATTCAGGGACATTTCTTCTATTTTCCCCTCTTGTTCTCTCAGAGAAAATAAGCCAGGTCGGTTTCTTTTAGTGTTCAACAACAGAACATTAAACAATGTTATGCACAATGATAAAAGAAAGTGTCATCCATTCATCAGTCATAGTAGGCAAAAAGGTCTATTTCCTGTACCAACAATGCCTCAAAGAATTTAAAACATCTGCCAGGCCATTCTGGTTCCAACCTATTCAGGTCAGTGAATAAGCTGTTCATACTAGCAGGTGAACTCTTCATATTATAGAATTACATGAGCATTAACCTCTAAGGAAAAGTTATTTATCCATTTGGGGAGGCAGGTGTGTGTGTGTGTGTGTGTGTGTGTGTGTGTGTGTGTGTGTGAGAGAGAGAGAGAGAGAGAGAGAGAGAGAGAGAGGGAGAGAGAGAGAGAGATTGAATTGCCTTACCTCTCAAAAGCTGGAAATGCAATGGCCACTCAAAGACCCCAATGCCACTACTGATTGGCAGGGGAGTTTTGATCTGCTTGATAATTTTCATCCTGGATTGGTTTGCCCTTCCTTAGGCAGCCTGGTGTTCTCTGCAACCCACCCTCCCTCCCACTCCCAAGGGCTCATCACATTGATAATTGACTTAATATGGGCACCAATAAGCTTTCTCTCACTGCAGGTCATAATTCCAGACTCAAGGGATCCACCAACCTCAGCCTCCCTGGGAGAATTTCTGGTCATGTCACCGGGATCTCTCTGGTCCTTTGTTCTGTATGTTGCAGAGGGGACACTTGTTCTTGTGTGAGTTGGAATCAGTGGTCTTTGAGGCTCTTTTTAATGGATTATTGACAGACAATCATTTGCTATGCAATGACATGTACTCAATCTAGTTGAGTACATATTTATCCCTGGGATTTATCAAAATATATTGTTAGTTTAGTAAAACTAAGAAAAAGGAAAGAAAAAATTACCTTTTCTACTAGATGGAATGGGAAGCTAAAGTGTTCCTCTACTAAATAAGTGTCATAATAGGTATATAAATGAGTGGATCATTAATGATAGTGAATAGAAGGAAATTGGGTATTAATTATCTGCTTATAAATACATAAGCTTTTTAAAGAATTCCAGTAAAAGGCAGTTATAATGTGAACTGATGTTCGGTTCATAGTTTATGACACTTTTGACAAGATAATAGCTAGCTTTCAAATTCTGGGCCCCAGATTTGACTCATCTTCCACTTTATTCATTGATTCACTGAATTTAGTGCAAACATTGGCAACCTAGAGTAATATGCAAGATATTTTCCAGTGACGCTCCAGGGTTATCTAAAAATTGCCTAAATAGGTCAAATTTGTCTTTGGTGCCTTCTCACCTCCCTCTCTGTGTCCCTCTCCCACCTAATTGTTCATTCTTTCTCTTAGAGCCCTCAACATGCCCTCTGCCTGAACAAAATCACCTCTGTGGCATGACATTTAGTTCTTTCTCAAAAGTGCCCTATGTTACAAAATTATTGTTTCTTCCTTCCCTATCAAAATGCCCATTTCTTCCTCTTTTAGGACATTATTAAGTGTTTAGTTAATGTCTTATGGTGGCAGGAAATCAGTATAATGGAAAAGAAGAGGCTTTAATCTTTATGTGTTCCAGAAACTAGTTGTGTGACTTTGGGCAAGTCACTTCTTTCTACACATCATTTTCCTCATAAATGAGCTCTAATGTCCCTTTTAGCCTGAGCCATATGAAAGAATGAGTGAGCTAATACTAACAATAAAAGAGAAACTAATTTGATAATTTAATTAAAATAACTCATAATAAGAAATAGATTTCTACATATGTTGTAGTTGAGTGTTGAGGTATGAGTGCTGAATTTTTCTGCCAACTTCCAGAATTAAGCTCTCTGACCCTCCCTGAAGAAGAGGGCACAGTTTTCCAGTATCTCATCCTCCCTATTATTTCTGAGAGAAATAATACGTAAACCTTCCCTAAGCTTTCTGAATCTACTGATTTTTCTGCTAGTAACTATAAGAAATCATACTGAGAGATATAATATCAGAAGGAAAATATTGCAAAATTATAACCTTGGCTTCTGGGTAAAGATAGAGGAAATAGGGCCTTATTATTCCTTCCTTCTTTCTTTCCTTCCTTCCTTCCTTCCTTCCTTCCTTCCTTCCTTCTTTCTTTCTTTCTTTCCTTCCTTCCTTCCTTCCTTCCTCCCTCCCTCTCGTTCTTTCTTTCTTTCTTTCTCCTTCCTTTCTTTCCCTTATTCCCTCCTTCCTTCCTCTCTCTCTCTCTCTCTCTCTCTCTCTCTCTCTCTCTCTCTCCCCCTCTCTCTCTCCTTTTCTTTCTTTCTTTTTTAAAAACATCTGGCTTGAAATCAAACACCTAAGTATGATCTGGTTTGAATACTAGTCCATATATGTAGGGGCAGCTACGTGGTACAGTGGATAGAGTGCAGGATGCAGAATCAGGAAGATGAATTCTAATCCTGTCTCAGACACTTACTAGTTATGTAACCCTGGGTGAGTCATTTAACTTTTCTGGGTCTCAGTGTTCTCATCTGTAAAGTAAAAATAATAATAGGACCTAGCTCACAGGATTGTTGTGATGTTCAAGTGCATATCACTTTGTAAACCTTGAAGTGCTATATGAACGCGAGTTCTAATAACAACAGCAATAATAATAATGATAATGAATAATGATAATCCTGATTCGTATACACCTGGGATTTTAGCCTGATGAAGATATTTTTCAGCAAGGCTAATGGATTTCTCAGATTAATGATCTACTTCTCAATCACTTCTGCAAATGTGAGGTTCCTGGTTTATTGAAGACACTTCTATACATTTCTTCATACCTCTCCCAACCACTCCCAAATGACTGGTCTTCAAGACTCCTTTCAACATCCCTAAAGTAGTTCCTGGAAGTTTTGATGATCCTGATTCCTTACAAGTAAATTTCATCCTTGACTTGTACTTTTCTGCCATAGCTGATATGGTGATTCTGTTTTTAGAGGCAGCTTGGCTCCTTAACATCTTTTTCAAAAGCCAGTTCCTCCTGGGGACCATATGTCTAACCTGGTAGCCATTAAGAAAACAAACCAAAACCAAAACAAAAAGAGCAAATTCCTCATTTCTTCCCTATTGCAGGATACTCATCCAACTTACCTTCTATTCATGTTCATAGACTACATTCCATTTTGGACACCCTGTTAATCTGGTATTCCATTTCATTGGTCAAGCTAACCGAATGAATGGATCCTAAACCCAATGAATGAGAATGACTCAGACAAAGAGCTCCTCTCTTGTCCTTCACAGATTTCTTTCTAGGAGCTTTAGTTGGCATCCTACTTCTAAAAGGTTGCTGATCTGTGCTGTAGTACAGTATTTGAAAAAAATCTCTTAATATTTAATAGAATTAACCATATTAATGTTATCAATCCCTAAGAACCAAAATGTCTGCAGCATTTTGTATGAATTACCTCGTTTAAGCTCCACAATGACCTTGTAGTATAGATACCACAAGTATAAATCCTCGATTTACAGATAAAGAAACTGAGGCTCAAAGAGATACGGTGATTTGTCCACGGACTTATCTGGTTTTATGTCAGTCAGGATTTTAATTCAGGTTTTCATGATGCAAGATGTCAAGGGAGAAAACCAGATCTAGATCAAGGAGATGATTTTCCCTATTATCAAAAGGCAGAGACTTGTACTTTCAGATCACTACTAAAGCTGTTGGTTTGCGTCACTCACCTAAGACATGTGACAGTCTTACCTAAAGCTGAAAAACTCATCTTCCAAGCAATACTATAATGATTTGGTTTTCTTTGGTTGAAGACAAAGACCCTACTTCTCCCAGCTCCAATTCTGTAAAATGCCTCCTTCCCCTCCTCCCCCAGTGGAATTTTACATCCGTAGTCCATGTAATTTGAGAATGTGACAAATAATGTAGCTTTGGTGAAAAATGCTATGAAAGCCTTTGAGGGAAAAAATGTTCTGTCTTTAAATCTAGAAGAGGCCACAGTGAAGAATTTCACAGTGAGTATAACACTATGTTTGTTGATAATGCCACTTTCAAAATACCAGAACAAAACAGCTTCTAAATGGCTTAAATCCCTGTATTTCTTTGGGGGTATTTGTACAGTTATTCACTTGAATGTTTTAATTGCCAGTGAGGAAATCCAATATGTTCTCAGAGTTATTTTCCATTTGTCACTTTGCATGGACATTTGGCTTTGACGTCACTGACAGGCAGTGAAAGCTAAGAGACGGTGTGGTCTAATGAAACCACAAGGAGCAGAAAATACATCATTGTTGTTTTCCATATAGCCTGTCATTCATTGCATGGGATTTTGTCTAAAACTCTGTGTCGTGGGCTGGCAGGGAGCCATCTTTAGCCCTGCTGTGTAATAGTAGAATATAATTTATGCCTTTGCTCAGTAAAGCTTTTTCGCACATCGCATTAAGCTGCATGGCTCTTTTGGGAGTCGTTTCGAAAGGAATCTCTGCAAAATTTAATTGAATCTCTAAATCTTTCTCCTTTGAAAAGAGCCTAACTTGATTCTCAGAATTATTCCTAAAGAAATCTCTTATAGTCATTTCATTCTCTTCATCACTTTTGATAGGATTCAGATAGAGAAGGGCCTGGGACAAGTCAGTATTCTTTTGTTATTCTTTTCTAGTTAATGCTGTATGGACTTTTGCCCTGGGGAATTGGAAAAACTGCTTCTTGTAGTTAAATAAAAGCATTGGGATGTAAGCATATCCTCTCTGGGACTGCAGGGCTCTGTAGACACTGAAAACATCCTTGGTCTAATTCCAGAAGTGTAAAGGACAAGAGGGTTAATATGTACCTCATCCTGGCACAGGGTGGGACAGAGGCCCAGTGCCTAGCACATAGTAAGAGCTTATTCCCTTCCCTTCTTCTCATCACACATGAATTTGATCACCTCTGTCAGGTGTCTAAATTTTAAAAGAATCTGATAATCATGTAGCTTGGACATTATGAGCATTTAGTATGAAGACTTTTAAAAAAGACTTAAAAATTAAAAAAAATGTTATTCTTAATTTTTTATGTATCAATGTTATGTCAGTACAATGCTAACATTTTTAAGTGATGATTACTCAGAACCAAAACAATTTTTTGGTTGAATTCTTTTGATATTTATTGTGTGCCAGTCTAGGAAAAGTAGCAATCTTCTCAAGTACAACTCTAATCCCAAATGTCCTATCTTGCTAGGTATTAGGTAGGTGTTAAAATTTTAAAACTCCTGTGATGTGTTGTGATTTCTGTAATGTCCTTGCAAAATTTTCATTTATCTTTGTCTGGGTTCCTTAAAGATAACTCTTCTGTAATTTCTCATATTAATGATATGGCAATGAATTGGTACCATAAGCTTTCCTTTTTCTATCTATTTTTAAATTGTATTTTATTTTTTCAATTAGCAAAAATTTACCTTCTTTACTTCTTCCCTTCATCCTAGAGAATGAAAGAAAAACAAAACCCTGGTTACAAACTTATACAGTAAAGTCAAACAAATTTCTACATTAGACATATATATATATATGCTTTATTATTATATATATATAATGGCTTTTCACCATTTCTTATACCACAATGGTATTCTATCATCTATGCCTATATTTTTTTCTCTATAGATATCATTATCTATATATCTCATAACTTGTTTAGCCATTCTCCAAATTATGGACCACCCTTCAGATTTCCATTATTTGCCAACTTGAAAAAAACTATGTAGTTTTTTTACATCCTTATTTAGAGTGTATTTTGTTTAGGATTAATTCTTCCCTTAATTTGACCTTCCCATTAATTCCCTCTCCTCACCTTTCTTCCACCATTCCCCTGCTAAGTTAGATGTATTTCTGTACTCAACTGTGTATGTGTGTGTTCTTCTCTGTGACCAGTTAAGATGAAAGTTAGGTTCAAGTATCAGTTGTTCTTCCAACCCCTTCCTTGTTTGTACAGATGTGCACTCTGATTATGTGAAATAATTTCCCCCAATCTTCTTTTACTTTCCTGTTCCCCTTGACCCCCTAGAGTATTTCTCTTTCCCTCTTTCCATTCTTCTCTTAAGTTCATCAAGATATAACAGAACCACTCCTAAATCTTCTGTTTAATCAGATACCCTGATGATGACACATATATCATTTCCCCATATTAGAATGTAAGCAGTTTATCCTTGCTTAGCCTTTTATCAGTTCCTTTGTGTCTCTCTTTTTATGTTTCTCTTAACTCCTATGTTTGAATTCAGAGTTTTTACATGGCTCTATTCTTTTCATCAGGAATGCTTGGAAGTCCTCTATTTCATTAAAATCCATTTTCCTCTCTGTTGGATTATTTTGAATTTTCCTGAATTGTCTTTATTATTGGGTGTAAGCTTATATCCTTTGCCTTTCAGAATATCATATTCCAAGTTCTCCATTCCTTTAAAGTTGTGGCTTCTAAAATGTGTGTGATCTTCACTGTGGTTTCACGATACTTAAATTCTTCCTGGCTGCTTGTCATATTTTTTCTTTGATCTAGAAGCTCTGGATTCTGCCTATAATGTTCCTGGAAATTTTCATTTTGGGGTTTCTTTAAGGAGCAATACATTCTTTCTTTTTCCACTTTGCCCTCTGATTCTAAGAGATCTGTGCAGTTTTCTCTTAAGATTTCTTAAAACATAATGCCTAAGGTCTTCTTTTGGTCACAGCTTACAGGTAGTCCAAAGATTCTTAATTGTTTTCCCCTTGATCCGTTTTCCAGATCAGTTGTTTTTTCTATGACATACCTTACATTTTCTTCTATTTTTCAGACTTTTGACTTAGTTTTTAATATTTCTTCTTGTCTCATGGAATCACTGCCTTCTATTTCATCCATTTTAATTTTCAGGGAGTTTGTTGGTTGGTCAAGATTTTATATTTCTTGTGCCAAAAATTAACATTTCCTTTCTTTTTTTTCCTCCTATAGCTCGTATTTCTTTTCCATTTTAAAACTTGGTACTCTCACTGAATACTCTTATTTAAAACTCTTGCTTCATCTCTTCCAGGAATTCTAGTTCAATTTATGCCCAAACTGTGTTTTTCTTTGAAGCTCTGCTTGTAGATGTTTTGGAATCATTCTCTTCTTCTGGGTTTGTGCCTTGAGCATCCCCTCCTTCTCCCACCCTTTATATTTTTAATCACAATAGCTGTTTATTGTACGATTATCTTTTTTGTTTGTTTTCTTATTATGCCAGACTACTTCCTGACCATTGACTTGTTGTTAGGACTGGGCTCTGCTTACTTTTCAAAGGGAAGGTCTGGTCTGAACCTGTTCCTGCTTTCTTGGGGTATTGAGTTTTATGTTATTCTAGATTCTCAGTGACAGCTGAGGCTGGGGACCTGCAAGCTTTCGATGTTCCAAAAGTGTTCTGAACCAGGGTGAATTCTGACTGTCTGAATTCTTCAAATTTTTCACCTGTATTTAGGTCTGAGCATTAATAGACTGCTACTTGAAGCCACCTTTGAAGCCCTGGTAGTTTTGAGTGAAAGAAATGCAGGCTCCCCTTTGGGCTAGGATCCCTGCCCTGGTTATTATTTTTTTTGCATATTTCAGACTAGGTCAGATGCTGGACTGAGACCCTGCTCTGCTTCTGGGGGTCAGAGTCAACCACGGTTTACTTCTGAAGTTGCTTCTATCAAACCTGGATACAGCTTAGCCCACCTTTTCTTAGTCCACCCTGGATCTGGGACTCAGAACTGTGTAGTGTGTGAGAGAGTGACCAGATGGCACCTGTTCTAGTGTGGTAACCTCATATAAGTCTGGGATTTCCTCTTGCTCAGGTGCATAGCCTCTTCCTGGGTGCTGGTGAGCTCCATGTGTGGTGTGTTTTTGGCTAGACCTCTAGTGTTTTAAGTCTTCTGTGTCTGTCTTTTGATATTAATCTGATCTGAAAAATTGTCTCAGTATGGCTTTTTTCTTGCATTTTTCCATTTAAGTTCAATCTGATGCATTTTCTAGATCTGTTTGGGGGAGTTGGATGGGTTGTTGGTTCATTGTACTGGTTCTAGCAATACATCTACCATATTGACTCCAATTCCTCATTTCCGTAAACAAATTTCCATGACTTGACCATTTGTTCCATACCTCTTTGTCAGCATTTTATTGACTAGGTTCATGTGGATGTTCTCCACGGAGGACCTTTTGATGCCATTCTTGGTTTTTAGTTATTTTATAGGCTCCATTTAGTGATAAACCACTTTCAGCTATATTTGTCAAATTTGATGACCTGTACTTGTTATTATATTGAACTATTACTTGGTGAATTTCTACTTGTATCAGAATTATAATTCTTTATTTTTTTACCTGTTTATTGTATTCTCTATGAATATATATCAATTATTTTCCTTTTTAATTTTATTTTTGGTGAGGAAGTGTTAATTTTTCTATACCTCCCATAGAATGACAAGCCCTACGTTTCATTAAAATTGCTTCGCATTTTGCTAGGATACTTTCCAAATATATTATGGTCCATTTTATAGTTCCAAAAGTATACATTAAGAATATTATTTTGTAGGTGTGAATTGTTTAAAATGCATTCTTTCCATTAATTTAAGGATTTGATTGAAGGAGCCAGTAAGTATTTTAACATATTCAGGTAAGGCCTTGCTTTTGATATTTTTCTAGAAGTGGTAGGGGTACTATGATGTTGTACTGCTCTGGTGAGAAAATATGGTAGGAGAAATATCCTAAACCCCACTCCATGCAACTAAGACTTATTTTTTTCCTTAAAAGGTAATGATTTTAGAGTTACTGAGTTCAAATGACATTTTGAAATCACTGGATAATGATTCCATGAGATGAAGTGCTTTAATGTAATTTTCAATAACTTCATTTCTTTCCAGGTTGCACTCATGACTCTCTGGACTTTTTCTACAATGTCCTGGAAATCTCTTCACCCTGGAAACTCACTCTATCCCTAGATTTTTTGCATTGAAACTAGCCTCATCCCTGTTGCCTCTCCTTCTGATTGGCTGGTTCCTTCCAGAACCTCCATTTTGAGGAAGGCAGAAAGCTTGGCATTTCTTAATTCCTTTAGAAATTGTCTGTACAATGACCTTTCATTAGGTACCTTCATCCCCCTTCTGTTTTTCAACTCTGTTTTATGTGTTGTTCTCCCTCCACCCCCACTGGAATGTAAAGTTCTTAAAGCAGGAACTATCTTTCTTTCTTAGTTGTGTTTGTGTTCCCAGTGCTTAGCACAGTGCCTAATAATTTCTGGGGCACTAAATACTCTGGTAAGTATGCCTTAATGATAAAAATTGCTGAGATGACTGGAAAGCAACTTGGCAGGGGTAGGGTTTAGATCAGCACCTTATCCCATATGCCATTATAAATTTCAAAGGGCTATGTGACCTAAAAATAAAAGGTCACTTCATGAAAAATTTGGAGAGGAAAGGAGTGAGATATTTTTCACAACTATGGCTATAATTATAAAGCTATAATTTTTTTCTTACCTAAACAAAGAATAGAGATGAACATATAAAGTAAAACGAAGAATTTAAATTTCATGAAAACCAAAAAGTTTCTGCATAACTGAACAATTGTTGTTAGAATCAGAAGGGAAACAATTTTGGGGGAAAATTGTCTCAGCAAATTTCTCTGATTAAAATCAAATAAAGTTATAGCTATCATGATAGTTTGTTATAGTTGAGTTCCAAATTCTCTCCTTTCTACTCCTCCCCCAACTTGAGAAGGCAAACAATTTGATTACAATTATATATATGAAGTCATGCTAAACATATTTTCATATTAAATTGCAAAAGAAAACTCAAACAAAACAAAAATAAAATTAAAAAACCATTTTTCAATCTGCATTCACAATTTATCAGTTCTCTCTCTGCAGTTCTCTCTCTGGATAGCATTTTTCCTCATGGGTTCTTTGGAATTATTTTCAATCATTGTCTTGATCATAATACCTATGTCTTTTACAGGTGATCATCCTTAAAATATTGCTGTTATTATGTATAATGTTCTGGTTCTGTTCATTTCACTTTGCATGAATTCATATAAGTCTTCCCAGGCTTTTCTTGAAACCATCCTGCTAGTTATTTCTTTTTTTTCTTTATATTGAATTTATTTATTTTTAGTTTTCAACATGCATTTCCACACAATTTTGAGTTACAAATTTTCTCCCCATCTCTACCCTCCCCCACCCCAAGATGTCATGCATTCTGATCACCCCTTTACCCAGTCTGCCCTCCCTTCTATCACCCCATTCCCCCCATCCTTTTTCCCTTTACCTTCTTTTAGGGCAAGATAAATTTCAATACCCCATTGACTATATATCTTATTTCCTAGTTGTATGTAAAAACAATATTTTTTAACATTTGTTTTTAGAACTTTGAGTTCCAAATTCTCTCCCTTCTCCCCTCCCCACTCACCCTCCTTGAGAAAGCAAGCAATTCAACACAGGCCACACATGTATCATTCATTATGCAAAACACTTCCATAATAGTAATGTTGTGAAAGACTAACTATATTTCCCTCTATCCTGCCCTGTCCCCCTTTATTCAGTTTTCTCCTTTGACCCTGTTCCTTTTCAAAAGTATTTTCTTTTGACCACCCTCACCCCCAATCCACCTTCCCTTCTATCATCCCCTCCTCTTATCCCATTCCCCCCCTCCTCCACTTCCCTGTATGGTGAGATACCCAACTGAGTGTGTATGTTATTCCCTCCCTAAACCAAATCTGATGAGAGCAAGATTCACTCATTCCCCCTCACCTACCCCCTCTTCCCTTCTTTTATACAGCCTTTTCCTGCCACTTTTATGTGAGATAATCTACCTCATTCTATCTCTCCCTTTCTCCTTCTCCCAATATATTCCTCTCTCACCCCTTAATTTTATCCTTTTAGATATCATTCCTTCATATTCAACTCACCCTTTGCCCTCTGTTTATACATATGTATATTCCCTTCAACTACCCAAATACTGAGAAAGGTCTCATGAGTTACAAATACCATATTTCCGTGTAGGAATGTAAACAAAACAGTTCAACTTTAGTAAGTCCCTTATGATCGCTCCTTCTTGTTTACCTTCTCATGCTTCTCTTGATTCTTGCATTTGAAAGTTAAATTTTCTATTCAACTATGATACTTTCATCAAGAATGCTTGAAAGTCCTCTATTTCATTGAAAATCCATTTTTTTTTTGCTCTGAAGTATTATACTCAGTTTTGCTTGGTAGGTGATCCTTGGTTTCAATCCTAGCTCCTTTGACTCTGAAATATCATATTCCAAGCCCTTCAGTCACTTAATGTGGAAGCTGCTAGATCTTGTCTTGTGCTGATTGTGTTTCCACAATACTTGAATTGTTTCTTTCTGGCTGCCTGCAATATTTTCTCCTTGACCTGGGAACTCTGGAATTTGGCTACAATATTGATAGAAGTTTTCTTTTTGGGATGTTTTTCAAGAGCTGATCAGTGGATTCTTTCAATTTCCATTTTAGCCTCTGGTTCTAGAATATCAGGACAGTTTTCCTTGATAATTTCTTGATAGATGATGTCTAGGCTCTTTTTTGGATCATGGCTTTCAGGTAGTCCAAATAATTTTTAAATTATCTCTCCTGGATCTATTTTCCAGGTCAGTGGTTTTTCCAATGAGATATTTCACATTGTCTTCCATTTCTTCATTCTTTTGTTTCTATTTTATAGTTTCTTGATTTGTCATAAAGTCATTAGTTTCCATTTGCTCTATCCTAATTTTTAAGGCAGTATTTTCTTCAGTGGTCTTTTAGACTTCCTTTTCCATTTGGCTAATTCTGCCTTTTAAGGCATTCTTCTCCTTATTGGTTTTTTGGAGCTGTTTGGCCATTTGGGTGAGCCTATTTTTTAAGGTGTTATTTTCTTCAGTATTTTTTTGGGTCTCCTTTAGCAATTTGCTTACACTTTTTTCATGATTTTCTTGCATCATTCTCATTTCTTTTCCCAATTTTTCCTCTACTCCTCTTACTTGCTTTTCCAGATCCTTTTTGAGTACTTCCATGGCCTAAGACCAATTCAAATTTTTCTTGGAGGCTCTTGATGTATGTTTCAAGCAGTAGCTGTGGGGTGAAAAACCAACACAAGCACAACAACAAGAACGCTGCCAGCATAAGTTATTTTTGATCTGCTTTACTAAGGAAAGCAACGTTAAGGGGTTAACAAGCTTACTTTAGTCCAGCATACAGACATCATTCACTTAGTTCAGGGGAAAAAGCCAGCACCCTGAACTTCACAGCAAATACAAACAAATTACAAACATCAACAGACAGACCTTGTCTGTTTCAAATTCCAATATATAGTTACCAGAGTTTAACAAAGTCCCAGCATCTGGGTTTATGAGCTGAGGGTTCTTAGCTACAGCTGCCCGGAGTCTCCACATCAGCATGCCACCAAAAGTGAGAGCCCTAAGCAAATGGCTCTGTCTTCCCTTTTTTATACAGTTTCAGATGCTATCAAACATCATCTGAGCAACCAGAACTTAGGCTCCTATGATTGGCTCTGGAGTTAGCACCTCCCCTTAGGACTCTTGGAGCTTCACACCCACATAGGCTTAGCACCTAGTAATTAGGGGTTTGGGGCAAACTTAGCAGCAAAGATCTAATCAGGCCTCCCTTAGTTAGCCCTACCTGGGGTCCCACCTTAGTTACCAATTCACACCCACATAGGTTTAGCACCTAATAGGGGTTTGGGCCTGGGACTTAGCACCTAGTAAGACTCAATCAAAGACACTTACTCATTTTAAAAAAAGTGAGAAAGTCCCGACTTAATTGCTATTAAATGTAGGATCTTTGTTGACCTCTTCTGGCTGTATGTTTTGATCTTCTTTGTCACTAAAGAAAGATTCTATAGTCTGAGTCCTTTTATGCTGCCTGCTCATTTTCCCAGCCAATTACTTGATTTTTGAGCTTTTGGTCAATGTATGACTGCTTCCAGAGAGGAGAGTGCTTTGTACCAAGCTTCAGGGGTTTTGCACTGCTGTTTTCAGAGCTACTTCTATTCCAAGGTGATGTGATATAATCCTCTCCTGGCCTGTGCTCTGGTCTGTGAGTGTAAGCACTCCTTTCTGCCATGTAATTACCAGGAAGACTCCCTCTCTGTTCTAGCTTTGCCACACCAACACTGCTCCTCCCCCAAGAACTGCCAACAAGATCCAAGCAGGGCAAAGTGAGAGAATTCTGCCTTAGCGCCAGCAAAGAGATCCCTGCACTCCTGCTCTGATCAGCTGCCTGATTCCCCCCACTGTCTGTGGGCCTGGAGGTGGAAGCAGCCACTGCATCCACAACTGCAGCCATCTCCACTGTCCCCAGGACTGCGGCTGGACCATGCACTTCTGTCACCCAGGTCCAACAGCTTTCCCATTGACTTGCGGGTTGCAAAGTCAGGAAACTGCCACAGCTGCCAGTGATTCAGTACCCTGAGGCCTGCTCTGCTCAGTGTACTCCAGCCTGGTCTGTCCTGGCATGGCCCATGCTGGGCTGCACCTCGCTCCCAGCATGGTGTGATAGACCCTTCTCAGTGACCACCCAGGCCATCGTGGACTGGAGACTTATTTCACGCTGTCATGTTGTGGTTTCTGTAGCTCTAGAATTTGTTTAGAGTCATTTTTACAGGTGTTTGGAGGGATTTGGGGAGGGCTCACGCGAGTCCCTGTTTTCAAGCCACCATCTTGGCTCCATCCTCTTCAATTCTCACATTTTCTTCTATTTGTTTCATTCTTTTGGCTTTTTTAAAAAATGTTTCTTGATATCTCATGGAGTCATTCACTTCCACTTGCCCAATTCTAATTTTGAAGGAATTATTTTCTTTGGTGAGCTTTTGTACCTTTTTCCATTTGGCCAATTCTGATTTTTTAAAGTTATTGTTTTCTTCAGTATTTTTTCTTCCTCTTTTACCAAGCTATTTGCCTTTTTAAAATTTTCCTCCTTTGCTTTCATTTCTTTACCTATTTTTCCCTCTATCACTCTTATTTGATTTTCAAAAGATTTTTTTTAGCTTTTCTAAGAATTCTTGTTAGGCTTGGGTCTAATTCTTGCTTTTCTTTGAGACTTTGATTGTAGCTGTTTTGAATGCATTTTCTATATTCTTCTTACCAGCCAATTTTCAGTTATTTTCTTTTTCTATAATTACCTTGTTATAGGTGGTCATTTAACTTTTCTGTCATTGCTGATTCTCTTCTTTAATTAGTAACTTTATTTATTGGTAGGGGTATTCAAGTTCCCTTTTATTCCATCATTGATAATTTTTGATTAAGGGATTCATATGTTTTAGAAATACCAATTCAGTAGCTCTACAGAAGATGGATTGGAGAGGAGAGAGACTGGAAGCAGGGATACTAATTAGGAAAATATTATAATCATCAAGGAGAGAAATGTTGCGTGTCTGAATTAGAGTAGTCTCCATAATTGTATAGAAGTACATAGATATGAGTGATTATTTAGAATTAGACTACCTTCATGCCTTTTGACAAATCACTTACTTTCTCTGAAACTCAGTTTTCTTATCTATAAAATTAAAGACTTAGCCAAGATGATTTTTAAAGTCCCTTCCAGCTCTAAAACCCATGACTCTTTGTCTGAAGATATCATCCTAGCTCTGTAATTGTTCTATAATTTGGTGCATGTGTCAGCTCAAGATGAAGAAGCAAGGTTCAAAGGCATTAAGTGATTTGGTCTGGCTACACAGTTAGATGTTAGAGGTGTACTTTCAAACCTAGATTTGCCGACTGCAGGTATAGCATTATTTCCACTACCTTATGGTGTTTGCTAAAACAACAACAGCAACAACCAAGCAAAAAACAAAACAGAAAACAAAAATAAAAAAAAAACCTCCTCCCCCATTCCACTAAGTTTAGCCTAATCCATAGACACAACTAAAACCCAATTGAAGATATCCCCACAGAAAATTGTCGTTACTATCCTTGGGAGCAAAAAAAAGGTGATTAGGAAGGAGCTTTCTTAGGATATGGAAATTTAGACTCTTAGTGCTGTAATTTGTCATTATGATTTTAGACTCTCCTAATAGTTCTAAAAAATCAAACCACAGGCTCTTGGTACAAGGGTCCTAGATTGTAATGTGATCACACCTCAACAACTGACTTTCTCCTTGTATGGTGCATTGTCTTTTCTTTTCCTTTCTAGCAGTTCTGCTGCTCTTTATTTAACTTACAATGTGGATGATCCTAGAGCAATAAGAACAGATGCAGAGGGCAAAGAAGTTGGAGTAATAGTGTCTATGTTTTCACACACATACCCCTAACCCCACTCTTCCTCAACAGATGAACAAGCTTAGAAATGATTCAAATCTCATCTTATCAAGCGTACTGATATCTGAACATCTATTTCTGACTTTTTGAATGTCATGTTCTAGTATTCAGTTCTTCAGCAAAGGTCTGTTTATTTGGTATATATTTTGTAATTTCTTATTTGCGCACAAGATTTGCCCCTAATAGATGTAATATCCTTATATATAGTCACTTGTTATTTTTTTCTCTTTGTATTCTCAACACCTAGCAGGGTGTATTTGGCAGAATTTGAACTTGTTCAGGGGGAATCCAATGGATTTTTAGTCTATCACTTTAACCAATCAGCCATAACTACCATAGGCCTGGTACCATAGGCTTAATAAATAGTTATTCAATTGAAGCAAATGCCTAGGAATCATAACACAACATTCTCCAACCCACTTGGTATGATTAAAACTTGCTAAGTCAGACCAATAAAATTTGTTGTTTGCTTATGTGAAATCCATCTATTACCTCTAAATCTTCTTAAGTCAACACCATAGTTTACCAAACTGGAAAATTCTGTGTGTTTTCTTTATTATTAATATTTACTCTTGAATCTCCTCCAAAATGGAAGAGATCATGATTGCTACCCCTGCCTTTTTTTAACTTCAGCTGAAGCTTATTAGATTCTGCTCCACCTCTTTCTTTTAATTCTGTGAGTGTCTTCCTTTTTTAAGTGTGCCTCTTGTAAACAACATGTTGTTGGATCCTGGTTTCTAATCAATTCTTCTATTTGCTTCTATTTTATGGGCATATATTTCTTTCTTTGAACCAATTCCAATTCCAATGAGAGTGAGGTTCAAGCATTGCTTGTCTCCCCCCATTTTCCCCTCTATTTCCAAAGCCCTTCCTTTTTATGTGAAAAAATTCCCCATTCTATTTCTCCTTTCTGCCTTCTCCCAGTGCATATCTTTTCCCCTGCCTCTTCATTTTTTGATGGTTATTCCGACACAATTGTCTTATGCCCATGCCCTTTGTCTGTATAAAAAATTTTTTTAACTGCCCCAATAATGACTAAGTTCTTAGAAGTTACATGTTTCATCTTCCCATATAGGAATGAAAACAGTTTAGCTTTATTGAGTCCCTTATGATGACTTTTTCACATTTAACTTTTTATGCTTCTCTTGAGTCTTGTATTTGAATGTCAGATTTTCCATTCTGCTCTAATCTTCTCATCAGGAATGCTTGAAATCCCTCTATTTCATTAACTATCCCTTTTCCCCTGGTAGGTTTACACTTAGTTTTGCTGTGTAAGTTGTTTGTGGTTGTAATCTTAACTCCTTTGATCATGGTTTTCAGGTAGGCTAATAATTCTTTTGTGATGTCTCCTTGATCTATTTTCCTGGTCAGTTGTTTTTTTTCCCAATGAGATAGTTCACAGTTTCTTCTATTTTTTCATTCTTTTTGACTTTGAGTGTTCCTTGATGTCTCATGGAGTCATTAATTTCTACTTGCCCAATTTTTAAGTAATTATTTTCTTCAGTGAGATTTTATACCTCTTTTTCCTGTTGGCCAATTCTGCTTTTTGAGAAGTTTTTTTTTTCCTTCACTCAATTTTTGTACCTCTTTTTCAATTCAACCTATTATGCTTTTTAAGGACTTCTTTTCTTCAGTGAACTTTTGTGCTTCTTTTACCATTAGGCCAGTTCTGTTTTTTAAGGTGGTGTGTTCTTCAGTATTTTTTTGCCTCTTTTATCAAGCTGCTAATTCTTTTTTCATAATTTTCTGGTATCATCTCACTTCTTTCCCTAATTTTTCCTCTAGTACTCTTATATCTTTAAGTCTTCCATGAATTCTTGTTGGGCTTGGGTCCAATTGACATTTTTCTTTGAGGCTTTTTTTGGCTAGCTGTTTTCACATTGTCTTCTTCTGAGTTTATGTTGGTATTGCCTGCCACCATAGTAATTTTTAATGCCAAGTTCTTGTTCTTGTTCTTGCTTTTCTTCTTTTTGTTATTTGCCCATTTTCCAGTTTATTTCTTGACTTTGAACTTTACGTTAAAGTTGAGCGTGGCTCACCTGGGGATGGGGAGGCACTGCACCAAGATTTAAGCTTTTTTGTGATGCTGTTTTTAGAGCTAGTTCTGGGGGTTCTGCAAGTTTTTGTAGCTTCTTAGGTGGTGTGATCCTAGGAGAGGCATAGTTAGTGCTTTCATGGTCTGTGCTCTGGTTTTTACCAAGAAAGTGTCCTTGGTCCCTTGCACTTTTACATGCTAATGCTCCTTTCTGCTTTGGTACTGTGGCCAGGGTCCCTGCTTCCTTGTGACTGACCATCAGTACTTCTTTCAGCCCTGGAAATGTGACCCAGAACTGTGTATGAACAATAGAGTTTCCAATCAACACCACCTGGACCCAGTGCCACCAAAATGTCCCCTATAATATATTTCTGAGCACTTGTCTAACCCTCTTACTGTCTCTTGGCTGAGAGCTCCTGAAGTTGCTGTTGCTACAGAGCAGCTGTTGCTATCCTGGCCCTGAAGTTAGAAAGAAGTGAGATCAAATCCTGCTCCAGACACTTCTAGCTAAGTGATTCTTTAAAAGCACTTAACCTCCATCTGCCTTGGTTTACTGTCTGTAAAGTGGGAATAATGATAACTCTTTTGCAAAGTAGTTGTCAGGATCAAATGGTATAATTTATGTAAGACATTATATAATTGCTAGCTATTATAATGTCATTATGAACTAATTCCTAACCAAAATTTCCTAATTTCTAACTACAGTTTACAACTCTAAACTTCCTTCCTTTCTTTAAATGTTTGTTGTTGCTGGTGATGATAATAAATTTCAGTCAATGTCTAAGTTCATCTGTGTACAGAGTCAGAATGTCCTGGAAGATTTTGACATTTATATTGCATTTCCAATATGATAAAGCACTTTATACACATTATGCCATTTGGTCCTCACAATAATCCTATGAGGTAGGTGGTATTGTTATTATTCCTTGTATTATAGATGAGGAAATAGAGGTACAAAGATATTAAATGACTTGGTCAAGATAATGATAACAACGATAATGATACTGAAAATACTATCACTAGAGAAGGAAATGGAAAACCAGTCCAGTATCATTTCCAAAAAAACCCCAAATGGGGTCATGGAGAGTTGGACCTAATTGAAACAACTCACCACCACCACCACCACCACTACTACCAAAAAGATCAACAAGAATAGTAATACGTAGCATTTACATAGTGCTTTACAGTTTGTTAAGTATCTTACAAATATTATCTCATTTTATTCTCACAACTCCAGGTTGGTCCTATTATTATCTCCATTATACAAATGAGGAAACTGAGGCAGACATGATAATTAATTTGTCCAAGATCACATAGCCAGTAAATGTCTGAGACAGAATTTGAAACCTAATCTTTTTTTTTTTGACTCCAGGACAAGGACCCTTTCCAGTGAGACACCTACCTGGATCATGTAATTGATATGTGTCCCATTTAAACGTCAGTTGACTCTAGGTCAAGGAATCTATTCATTACACTTACCCAGCCAGGCCACACATTTCTCTTATTCATAAACTTTATGTTCTAGCCTATGTGTCCTGTTTGCCACTTTCTGTATGTGAAATTTCATCTCCTATCTCCATGCCTTTGGCACAGATTGTCCACCATGCCCCTCATCTCTAATAGAATCTCTGGGTTTGTTTGAAGTCCATTTTCAGTGTGATCATTTATGTGGAACAGGTTTCCAGCCAAACCTGGGTCATTTTACATGAGACTGTCCTAACTAATGGAGAGACTGTTCATGTAGCCATGTATGACCATTTAAAGGGTGCAAAAGCTTTAGAAAAGGGAGATAGTCTCATTTCTTCTTTGAAAGAGGACACATATAATTCCAGAATCTTTTTGTGACTGATTCTAGGAAGGAACGAGAAAAAGACTCTCTTGCAGACATGTAGGTGGAAGCTGGCTAATGAACTTCCCTAGAGACTTCAGGGAACTTCTTCTTGGGTGAGACTGGGGCCTCCCTCTTGGTTGAGCTGAGATATCTTGCTCCAAGAGGGAGAGAACATTCATTCTGTGTATTTTTGGTATGTTTTAATTCATAAAATTTCTCAGATTTCTGTTTGATATCTACTTTGATAAATGGACTTACCAACATCCACTATTTATGATGGAGTGTGTGCATACATTGTGTGTGTGTGTGTGTTTGTGTGTCTAACCTATATTTTCTGGGAAGGAACTAAACAAGTAATTGTAAACTAAGGGCTATCTGTTCTCTTTAAGAGACAGAATCCAGGGTAACCAAGCCAAGATGGCAGTGTGAATGCAGGGATATAGTTGAGCTCTCTCACAAATTCTTTCAGATACATCTAAAAAGTGAATCCAAACAAATTTGAGAGAGGTGGAATCCACTAGCAGAAAAGAATATTGCAGATTTCCAGCCCAGGAGAATCCAGAAGGTCAACGGGAAAGATCTGTTGCACCGGGTTGGGAGAGCAGAGAGCACACCACTCCACACCCAACCATAGGGAAGCAGAAGCAGGCTCTGCAGTTTAAATCATGGGAAGCAGTAGCAATTACCAAACCTCTCAGCTCAGAACTCTGTTGGAGATGGGTGAGAGAATGACAGAGCCTGCAACAGCTGCAATAGCTACTCCTAGGGCTATCAGCCCACAGACTGAAGTTTTGACAGCCGCCTACTTGAACTTCTGGGAGCCATGATGGCAGAATAAACTGTAAGTGCTCTCAAACCCCACCCCACCTTGTTTACCCTGAAAAACCCAAAGCATGTTGCCTCAGGAAAAATCCTAAAATAGAGGAGGCAAAAGTAGGGGTACAGCAGTCTTTTAGCTTGAGAAGATAGAGAGACAAGTCCCTTTTGCTGTGACTCAAGGGGACCAGTGCAAAACAAGAGCCATTCCCAGCAAGCCCCACCTCAGCAGACCAGTGGGAGTTCCTGAACCCCAAGGAGATGGAGCCAGCAAGCGCCAACACAAAGACCCCAAGTCTACCTATGCACAGCTAGGGGCATTGGCAGACACCAGCACAGATGATGGCTGAGGACACCTGTGCTATAGTGCAGCCCTAAGAGAAGAGGAGACTTCCAGCAGCCAGACCACCCCTCCCTCACACCTCACCTTCTGAGCTTTATTGTAACCCCAGGGAAACTCAGAAAGACTTCATGGGGCCTTGATCCTTAGCAGAAACCATCTAGCTCCAGCTCAGCACCAGGTGAGCTGCAGCATTATATAGCTTCTAGCTGACAAAACCAGAGGCACACAAAGCCAGTAACCAGGTCCCTAGCTCCCAGCACAAGAAGATTAGAACAGAGCCCCCTGTGCCCCAGAAGCAGAGATTCACTTCAAAAGCCAGGAAAAAGTAATCACCATGAAGAAGCAAACCAGAAAAGCAAAGCCCATACAATTTTACTATGGGGACAGAGAAGTTCAAAATACAAATTCAGAAGGGGACAGCATTGATACTATACTCACATCTGAAACCTCAAAAGGGAATATGAACTGGTCCCAAACCCAAAAAGCATTCTTGGAAGAGCTCAAGGAGAATTTTTAAAGCCAAATGAGAGAGATAAAAGAAAAATTGACAAATTCTTTTAAAAACACAATGGACCAAATGGAAAAAAAAATCACTGATGAATAGAAATCTTTAAAAACTAAAAGTGGCAAAATGGATAAGGACGTACAGAACCTAATGGGAGAAAATAACTCCTTGAAAAGTATAATTGGCCAAATGGAAAAGGAGGTACAGAAGCTAACTGAAGAAAACAAATCATTAAAAATTAGAATAGGGCAAGTAGAAGCTAATGACTCTATGAGGCATCAAGAATCAGTCAAACAAAATCTAAAGAATGAAAAAAGAGAAGAAAACATAAGATATCCCATTGGAAAAACAAGTGACCTGTAAAACAGATCCAGGAGGGATAATCTAAGAATTATTGATCTTCTGGAAAGCCATGATGAAAAAGAGTCTGGACAGTGTCTTCCAAGAAATCATCAAGAAAAATTTTTCCTATGTCCTAGAAATGGAGGGTAAAATGGTCATTGAAAGAATCCATTGATCACCTCCTGAAAGAGATCCCAAATTGAAAACTCCAAGAAATATTGTAGCCAAGTTCCAGGATTATCAGGTGAAGCAGAAAATACTACAAGAAGCCAGAAAGAAATAATTCAAATGTCATGGAACTACAGTCAGGATCCCACAGGACCTTGCAGCTTCTACATTAAAAGATCAAAGGGATTGGAATATGATATTCTTTAAGGCAAAGCAGTTTGGACTACAACCAAGGATCAACTACCCAGCAAAACTGAGCATACTCTTTTAGGCAAAGAAGTGGACATTCAATGAAAAAAGGGACTTACAAACCTTCCTGATGAAAAGGCAAGAACTCAATAAAAAATTTGATCTTCAAATACAAGACTCAAGAGAGGCACGAAAATGCAAACAGGAAAAAAATGAGAAAAAATAGCTTGTTATTCAACAAAGGCAAATTGTTTACATCCTTATATGGCAGGATGATACTTATTAATCTTGAGAATGGTACACCTAGTATGGCATTTAAAAGGGATATACGTAGATAAAGGATGTGGGTATAAATTAACTGATGTGATGATAAAAAACCTAATTAAGGTGTGCAAAGGGATTGTAATGGGAGGAGAGGTAAGGAGGAAGCAGAAAAGGATAAATTACATCACATGAAGAAGCACAAAAACATATAGTAGAGGGAAAGAAGGAAGAGAAAAGAGCATTATTTGAGCTTCACTCTCTTCGGATTTGGTTCAAGGAGGGAATAACATACTCTGTTAAGTATAGAAATCTAAGCTGGGCTACAGGCAGTAGGGGTGAAAAGGGGAAAGAAAAGGAGGGTGGTTAGAAGGAAGAAATAGTAATGGAAAAGGGTAAGATAAGGGAGGGAAGCTGATAGGAAGGGAAAATTGAAGGAGGCAATGGTCAAAAGCAAATGTCTTTTGAGGGGGGAAGGAAGAAGGAATAAATAAAAGTATAAATGGGGGGGACTAGGATGGAGGGATGCAGAGATGGAGAGGTGGTGAGAAAGACACAGATAGTAATCTTAACTGTGAAGATGAATGGGATGAACTCTCTCATAAAACGGAGGTGGATAGCAGAATGGATTAAAAACCATAATCCTACAATTTGTTGTTTACAAGAAACACATTTGAAACAGGGACATAAACACAAGGTAAAGGTAAAAGGCTGGAGCAGAATATACTATGCTTCAGTTGAAGTGAAAAAAAGCAGGGGTAGCAATCCTAATCCCAGACAAAGCAAAAACAAAAAAAAAGATCCAATTAAAAGAGATAAGGAAGGACACTATATCCTGCTAAAAGGCCCTATGGACAATGAAGTAATATCATTACTTAACATATAAGCACCAAATGGTATAGCATCCAGATTCTTAGAGGAGAAGTTAAGGGAGTTACAGGAAGAAATAGAGAGCAAAGCTATAGTGGGGGGGGAGGCTCAACCTCCCCCTCTCTGAACTTGATAAATCTAATCTCAAAATAAACAAGAAAGAACTTAGGGTGGTGAATAGAATTTTATAAAAGGTAGATATGATAGACCTCTGGAGAAAACTGAAAGGGTGATTAGAGAAATGCAAATCAGAGCAACTCTTAGGTACCACATCGCTTCTGTCTATTGGCTAACATGTCAAAACAAGAAAGTGATAAATGCCAGAGAAGATGTGGGAAAATTGGAACATACTGCATTGTTGGTGGAGCTGTGAACTGATCCAACCAGTCAGGAGAGCAATTTGGAACTATGCCCAAATGGCTATAAAAATGTGCATACTCTTTGGCCCAGCAATACTACTTCTAGGGCTGTATCCCAAAGAGAGCATACAAGCGGGAAAAGGACCCATATTTTTGTGGTGGCAAAGAATTGGAAATCAATGGGATGCCTATCAATTGGGGATTGGCTAAACAAGGTGTGGTATATGAATGTAATGGAATATTATTGTGCTATAAGAAATGAGGAACAGATGGACTTCACAAGAACCTGGAGAAACTTATATGGTCTGATGATGAGTGAAGGGAACAGAACCAGGAGAACATTGTACACAACCACAGACACATTGCTTCTGTGATGACTAAGTTTGATAGACTTGGCTCTTCTTAACAATGTAGAGTTCGAAGACAGCATGGAAAAGACTATCCACATCCAGAGAAAGAATTACAGAGTCCGAATGCAGATTGAAACAAACTATTTGCTCTCTCTCTTTTTTAAATTTCATTTTATTTGATTTGATTTTTGGTTTTGTTTCATCTTTCCTGTGGTTCATTGGTTATAATTCTTCTTTACAACTTGATTATTGGGAAATAAGTTTAATGTGAAGGTATATGTAGAACCTATATAAAATCACATGCTGCCTTGGGTGGGGGGAAGGGGTGAGGAGAGGAGGGGAGAAACTTTAGAACTCAAAAACTTGTGGAACTGAGTGTTGTAAACTAAAAAAATAATTAATTATCTTAAAAAAATGAAAACTGAATGGGGATGGGGTACCTGGCACATAGACAAAATCTGACCATATACTGGAGCATAAAAACCTCACAATACAGTACAGAAAGGTAGAAATAGTCAACACATACTTTTCAGATCATGATGCAATAAAAATTATTTGTAATAAAAGAGTGTTGAAAGATAGACTAAAGATTAATTGGAAACTAAATAATCTAATCCTAAAGAATGAGGGGGTCAAACAAAAAAACATAGAAACAATCAATAACTTCATTCAAGAGAATGACAATAACGAGACAACATACCAAAACTTATGGGATGCAGCAAAAGCAGTTCTTAGGGAAAGTTTTATATCTCTGAATGCTTACATGAATAAAATAGAGAAAAAAGGGACCAATGAATTGAGCATGCAACTGAAAAGCTAGAAAAAGAACAAATTGAAAACCCCTAATTAAATATCAAATTAGAAATACTGCAAACCAAAGGAGAGATTAATAAAACTGAAATCAAGAAAACTATTGAACTAATAATTAAAACTAAAAGCTGTTTTTACAAAAAAAATCTGTAAAACTGATAAACTTTTGGTCAATTTGATTTAAAAAAAGGAAGAAAACCAAATTACCAGTATAAAAAATGAAAAGGGTGAATTCACCTCCAATGAAGAGGAAGTTAAAACAATAATTAGGAAATATTTTGCCCCATTGTATGCCCATAAATTTGACAATCTTAAGGAAATGGATGAACACTTACAAAAATATAAATTGCCCAGATCAATAGAAGAGGAAGTAAAATACCTAAACAACCCCATCTTAGAAAAAGAAATTGAATGAGCCATCAAGGAACTCCCTAGGAAAAAAATCTCCAGGGCCAGATAGATTATTTACAAGCAAATTCTATCAAACACTTAAAGAACAATTAATTCCAATACTTTTAGACTATTTGGGAAAATAGGCAATGAAGGAGTCCTACCAAATTCTTTTTATGATACAAATATGGTACTGGTACCTAAACAAGGAAGAGTCCAAACAGAAAGAAAATCATAGACCATTTTCCCTAATGAATATAGATGCAAATTTTTTCAATAAAATATTGGCAACAAGACTACAGCAACTTATCATGAGAATAATACACTATGACCAGGTAGGATTTATTCCAGGAATGCATGACTGGTTCAATATTAGGAAAACTATCAGCATAATTGATCATATCAACATCAAAACTAGCAGAAACTACATGATTATCTCAATAGATGCAGAAAAAAACTTTTGACAAAATGCAACACTATTAAAAATACTAGAAAGCACATGAATAAATGGAGTCTTCCTTAAAAATATAAGTACCATCTATCCAAAACCATCAGCAAGCATTATATGTAATGGGAATAAGCTAGATGCTTTTCCAGTAAAATTGGGGGTGAAACAAGGATGTCCATTATCACCCCTATTATTCAATTTGGTACTAAAAATGTTAGCTTTAGAAATAAGAGAAGAAAAAGAAATTGAAGGAATTAGAATAGGCAAAGGAGAAACTAAGTTATCATTTTTTGCAGATGACACAACGATTTACTTACAGAATCCTAGAGAATGAAGTACTTGAAATAATAAATAACTTTGGCAAAATTGCAGGATATAAAATAAACCCACATAAATCCTCAGCATTCCTATGCATTACTAACAAAGCCCCAAAGCTAGAGATAGACAGAGAAATTCCATTTAAAGTTACTGTAGACACTATAAAATATTTGGGAGTCTACTTGCCAAAACAAACCCAAGAACTATATGAACACAATTCCAGAACACTTTTCACACAAATAAAGTCAGATCTAAATAACTGGAAAAACATCATTGTTCATAGTTAGGCTGAACTAATATAATAAAAATAACAATTTTACCTAAATTAATTTACTTACTTAGTGCCATACCAATGAAACTACCAAAAAATCATTTTATAGAGCTAGATAGCATAATAACAAAATTTATCTGGAAGTATGAAAGATCCAGAATAGCAAGGGAATTAATGAAAAGAAATGCTAGGGAAGGAGGCTTAGCCATACCATATCTTAAACTGTAATATAAAGCAGCAGTCATCAAAACTACTTGGTACTGGCTAAGAAATAGAGTGGTGGATCAGTGGATACGTTAGGCAACACAAGACACAGTAGTCAACGACTATAATAATTTACTGTTTGATAAACCCACAGACTCCAGCTTCTGGGATAAGAACTCACTGACAAAAACTGCTGGGAAAACTGGAAAATAGTATGGCAGAAACTGAGTATAGAGCAATATCTTACACCATATAGCAAAATGAAGTGAAATCGTGTTCATGGTTTAGATATAAAAGCTGATACTATAAGCAATCTGAGAGAACAAGGAATAGTTTGCCTGTAAGATTTATGGAGAAGGGAAGAATTTATGACTAAATAAGAGATAGAGAGCATTACAAAATGTAAAATGGGTAATTTTGATTACAATCAATTGAAAAGTTTTTGTGCAAACAAAACCAATACAACCAACATTAGGAGGGGAAGCAGAAAATTGGGAAAAAAATTTATAACCAGTGTCTCTGCCTCATTTCTAAAATATACAGAGAACTGAGTCAAATTCCTAAGAATATAAGTCATTCCCCAATTGATAAATGGTCAAAGGAAGAAATTGTTTTCAGAGGAAGAAATTGAAGATACCTATAGTCATATGAAAAAATGCTCTAAATCACTATTGATTGGAGAAGTGCAAATAAGAATAACTCTTAGCTACCACATCTCACCTGTCAGATTGGCTAACATGTCAAAACAGGAAAATGATAAATGGTGGAGATGTGGGAAAATTGGAACACTAATGCATTGTTGGTGGAGTTGTGAATTAATCGAACTATTCTGGAGAGCAATTTGGAAATATGCCCAAAGGGCTATAAAAATGAGCATACTCTTTGGCCCAGCAATACTACTTCTAAGGCCATATCTCAAAGAGAACATAGAAGTGGGAAAAGGATCCATATGTAGAAAAAATATTTATAGAAGCTCTCTTTATGGTGGGCAAAGAATTGGAAACCAAGGGGATGCCCATCAATTGGGTAATGGCTAAACCAGTTGTGGTATATGAATGTAATGTCATACTATTGTGTTATAAGTAAGAGGAGCAGACAGATTTTGTAATAACCTGGAAAGACTTATGTGATCTGATGCTGAGTGAGGGGAGCAGAACCAGGAAAATATTGTACACAATTTCAAACACATTGTCTCTGTGATGACTAACTTTAATAGACTTGGCTCTTCTCAGTAATGCAAGGTTCTAAGACAACTCAAAAAGACTCATGATGGAAAAAGCAATTCACATCCAGAGAAAGAATTATGGAATCTGAAACCAGATTGAAGCAAACTATTTGGTCTCTCTCTCTTTTTTTGTTTCTTCTTCCATGTGATTCATTCCATTGGTTATAATTCTTCTTTACAACTTGCCTATTGTGAAAACGTTTAATGTGAAGGTATATGTAGAACCTATATTGGATTACCTGCAGTCGGGTGGGAAGGGAGGAGGAGAGGAAGGGGGAGAAAATTTGGAACTCAAAAACTTGTGAATGTTGTAAACTAAAGATAAATAAATTTAAATAAAAAAGAAAGAGAATCCAGGAATGCATCTTTTATTTACTTTTTTCCTTGAACCAATAATGTTATTGGCTCTGAAATACTTATGGGACTGGACAACAGACAATTCTAGTCTATTACCCCTCTCTCAGAGTGGAGAGTGGCCAATATTTCTCCTGCTACTCTTAAGGCATGAATTTCAGTTTCTCTTGGAGAGGAGTTATGGACTAGATTTCAGAGATATCTATCAGTGTCTCCCCTCAAGCCGCCCATCTTTTACATTTATATATCCCTTTTGTATAGGTGTAACCAATGCTTTATACCTACAAGAAGTGAATTCTGATCTTGTTTGGTTGCTAGTGCTTCCCCAAACAGTGATTACTCCGCATATATCTTATGTTTAAATTTTTATAGACATATTTCTTTGTACACATTGCCAACCCAGAATGGAATATAAGCCCCTTGATAGCAGGGACTATTCTATTTTTGTCTTTCTCTGTCTAGCACTTTGCCTAGGGCTTGGCATCCATCAGAGCTTAATAAGTGCATGCTGAATTAAATTGTGTTGACATTCCCTATGTAACTTTGGGAAAATAATTTAATCAACTTTTGTCTCAGTTTTGTGAGCTTGAGGCAGAAAAGAAATATCTGTTTGTATTCCATTTGAGGTTTTTCCTTTCTAGCAGAGAGAGCAGTGAGGGCTCCCCACAGCAATGGCTCTGCCATTAAAGTGGGCATGGTGAAGTGAGAACTGAAATTGATCCTGGAAAACTAGGATTCTTGCACTAAGACTTGGAGAGCTACAGACCTAGAGCAGATGGGAAGAAGTGGCGTGAAAGAGGAGCATAACAAATCAGATTTGGGAATGATGGGGTGTGAGACAAGTGTGCCATGAAACACAGTCATGGCTAGATCAAGGGGATCCAAATATGGTATTCCACCGCACTCTCCTCTCTATTTCATCAGCACAGTTGCCAAATAATTCCTGGGGGTTCTAAATATCCCCCAAATACTTTCCTTATTCTTTTCCTCCTCTGTTGGTTGGGAGGTGGTGCAGGGGTAAAAAGTTGATTTGAACTACTACAAATGCTGAAGTTTACCATTGGAAAGCTTTAAAAAAAGTTTTTGTTTTGTTTTGTTATACTCCTGTTTTTTTAGTTCCCATATTATATTTCAAGAAGTCACATGGTTATTAAGGGAAAAAAATGTCAAATATGAGCAATGAAGTAGCATGAATGAGAAGGTAAGTTTCCAAGCATGGGAATGGATGCTCAGAGACCAGATGAAAAATATTTCTTCTTTTGGAAATTTAGAGGATACTCCAGGTCATACCCTTAGATTTATATAGAACCTGGGGTCAACTTGTGACAGCCTTTAGGCTTAAGATAGGGAGAGGGAGACAAGAGGGAGCTGGAAAGGGTGAGGGAAAGGGCCTGTAGAAGGTGGAACTAAGTTATTCATATATAGTTGGTGTAACATTGGGTGGCCAAATTTTGTAATAATGCCCAGGAGGCTAATTAATTAATTATGGACTTTCTAGCTACGCTGTATAAAAAGAAAAACAAAGTAAGGGAAGGAGTAGGTGAGGGAGGATGTTGTTCTGTTGACACCATGTGTGCACCTAGCACTCACCGTTTATACTTATCAGTCACAATAGGTTGTGGGCTTTAGAGGTGGAAAAGAACCATCTAGTTCAAACCTTTTGTTTAAAGATGAAGAAACTGAGCTCTAGAGAGGATGAGTAGCTCTTCATAGCAACACGCATCGTAAGTATCAGCAAGCATTCAACCCAGGTCCTTTGCAAATCTAGTTATTTTTCTTCTTCACCATACTGCCTCACCATCCCTACTGAAAATATAAAATGAATATATCCAGTAAATCAAAGTTTCAGTTGCATTTCTAAGTGGATCATTTGTCTTTTGCTCAATGATCCATACAAGAATAGACAGAATAAAATTTCATTCTACAGAAGTAATAAATCCCACAGATTTTGTTATATTGAGAATTGAATGGTTTCTCACTTAAATAATTGTTCTTACTATAGAATAGTATAACTACCATCACTAGTGATCTATTTGTCCTCAGCAACTGTTATAGCAGCAGCTATATTTTATACTCACAATTAATCACAATTTTTTTGGTCATATGTTCTTAAACAGAAATACTTGCAATTTCCAACAGGAAATTTTGACCTTTCCAACAACCTTGGGAGGTAGATGTTATAATTATCCTCACTCTACAGATGAGAGAACAGAGGTATATAGAAGCTAAGTGACTTGCTCAAGGTCACACATCTAGTAAGTGTCTGTGGCAAGATTTCAACTCAGGTCTTCTAACTCTAGGTTTTCTATCTATTGTGCTGCCTAGCTGCATCTACCTCCTTTTTCAATCACACATATCCTGAATGATACATTTTTCACCACATTTTGGTCATATGTTGTTGTTAATATTCTTCTGCTTACTTACATCCACTATATTTCTCTTTTATCACCCATACTATGTCATGCTGATGAGTTCTCAACCCATTTAGTTTGTATTCCATCAACATATATACATATATGTATGAATTCATATGCGTATATATACATATATGTATGCTAGCTATAGCAAATTTAAAAAATGATTATATTTGGGAAACTGTACAACGCATTCACACATCCATAATGGTTTCCTATACAAAACGTCCACTTAAACATCAAAATTCTTTATGATATTATACATCTGTAAATTATGGAACACTATGATCTCCAAATATCAAAGTTGCGGGTGACTCAAAATTTTGCTTATGATTTTATTTGGAATTTTCCCTTGGATTTATGTGATGTCTTAGAATCCATTTTTATTCTTGCTAACTTTTTTTTATCAGTAGTATAATATTTCTTTTGGAGAACTATGCAATTAGAACACATCCTCCCAGGTAATAGAAATATTACAATATATTTTAAATGTTTATAATATAATTTAAAGAAATACCTAGCTAAATTACTATTGGGTCTTGGACATTCTTTCTTTAATCCTCTCTATTCTTTCCCACACCCAACATATATGCACTCAGTGGAACAGGAGGAGAAATAGCCATTCTTCTTCCTTACCATCACTTGTGGTTGCATCTCTGTTACTATCAGTCAGTAGACTTTTTTTTCGTACCATAAATTATATCACCCAGTCTGGATTATGATCTACTGGTCTTCCAGTCTTTTCTTTACAAATCATGTTTCCTCAGACTAGCCTTCCAGTTCATTAACATCAGCAATATCCAAGATTTATCTCTTCTAGCTACCTTTGACATCTACAGAGATGATCATACCTTAAATTTCACCCTTACAAATAACTGTGCCATGTACCTCCATGTTCTGTACTCATCTAATTCTCACTTTCTGACAACAGTCCTTCTATTTCCTCTTTTTAATTCCTTCTAAACTTAGCCTTCCTAGTTCCTCTGTCCCTCCTGACTTTATGCCAGACCATCACTTCTCTAATGGCTTCACTTTTCTCTCTTCAGAGTCCGAAGACGTGCACATCCCTCTAGGTGACTATGCAAGAATATAGAGATAGGCAGATAAAGCCTGGAGCCACTATAAGGCTGCTGCACCCCCATTCTTGTATCCCAGGAAACAAAGGCCAAAGCTAGGGAGTATGGCAAAGGGCTCCAGCCTTAGTCATAGATGCAGATCCATCTCCTGATCCCCAGTCAAGACTTCAGGAGATAGGGATTATGATAAGAGAGATGGGACCTGAACCTAACCACCCTACTCAGAATAACAGTAAGAGAAGCATCCTGACTATAGTGTGGACATACTATATCCCCAATACAGCAGTAGCCAATACTTCAATGAAAAACAGCCACCTTATTCAAGAATTTGAGAGGGGCCAGAGACTGGCTCTGGCACAAAGTCCCACCTCTGCCATATACTGACAAGGCGACCCTGGGCAAATCACTTAACTTTTCAGCGATATAGGCTACTCTTTAAGACTACAAGTTCCAGAGAAGGTGTTGACCTGCACTGGTAGAGGAAATTCCTTACCTGGGAGTTCTCTATGCCTATGAAATCACAGAGCTAGTATCTATCTCTATCCAGATCAAATAAATTTAATTCAAGCGGCCGGGAAGAAAGAGGCCAAGGACCAAGGAACCACAGCCAGGGTTATAAAAGATTTTGCAACAGTGATGATAAAGGAAAGAAAAGCTCATAATATGACATACCAAAAAATAAAGAAAAATATTTACAACCAAGACTAATTATCTTTCAAAACTATATCTAGTCCCACACAGGGAAAATTGAATCATTAAAAGAGGTGATATAAGATATATATAGTCTCACTTTGGAGAACAAAACCAGTGGGATAGTACTTGGGATAATTTAACTCCTCCTTATCACTTCCTCTCTCATTTTAGAGTCCAGAGATGTAATCAGTTGTAAACACCCCATTATAATGCATAGACTGCTTTTAAGCTAGGGTCAATATAATGGCCTTCAGGTCCATGTGGTCCCTCTCCTTGCTATTTTTATCAAGTTTATATAAGGTGAAAAGTTATGAATAACATTTTAACAGCTAGGGTGTTCAGTTAAGAAAATTACTAACACTTCAACAGAAGCTTAGCTCTCTGCCTTAATTTAAATTTTGAATGTTTCCAGTTCATCTTTGCTTCCCTCCATCCCCTTTTTCTCAGCATAGACTAATTATTCAGACATTCAGTATAAGCTTTAAATACAGCTATTAAAAATAAAGTAAAATAAGGATGAAGGAAATCACATAGATAAAAGAACACAAGAAAAGAGTACATTATTAGACAATCACTGGGAAGGGAAGGTAGATAAAACTTTTAGAATTTCCTTTAATCCTTCAAGATGTGATTGTGACAATGAACTTTCATCTAAGTTTTTGTCCCTATATACCTGCAGGGACACAATGGTCCAACACAACTTTTCCCCTTTCTGTTGCAGCTCAGCTTTTAACCCCATTGCCAATTACCTCTTTAGCTACTGCTTCTTACCAGCTCAGCTTATTAGGACCCAATTGGGGAGCTGAGGAAGCCACTTCCTTCCATCACTGCTATGCTTCTACTTAGCTTACCAGATCCTCCCTCTCACTCTGTCCTCCCCCAAACTATCCCTCATATAAAACTTATCTGTGTAACTTAAGTTTACCTCTCATCTCAAAGAACAAGATAGGAGGTAGGAGTAGCTTTAAAAAATTAGATTTTATTGATAATTGATACAATTGCTCCTTGAGTTGGTCCTCTCAACCCAGTCTTCCTCATCCTCGTCTTCCAGAAACCACTTCATAATCTTTCCAAATTGCTCTGACTTCTGTCAATTCATCTTTCCCAGGGTGGCTTTCCTGGACATGATGTGTTCTAGCTGGGCTTTAAAGAGGAGATGGGTTCTCTTTTGGGTCATCTTCCTGGGAGAGATGGCATCTAGCTGGGAACTGAAGAGAAGGCAAGCTCTCACTTTGGTGGCCTTCCTGGAAGTGATGGCATGTATCTGGGCAATGGAGAAAAGGTACATTCTCTTTCAGGCAGGATTGACAGAAGTAATAACATCCAGCTGGGTACTGAATCACTGAGATAGGGCTATAACAGCAGGACCTATCTTGGCTCAGAGAGGAGTCACGTGGGAAGCTGGCACTAAGTGAGCATTAGGAAGAGGTAAGACTAATGGTAACTAAGATACACCAACTGCTGTTGGATTGCTGTCTGGGGTCTTCATGTTCAGGAACTTGATTTGAGACAAATTCCCAGATACCAAATTGCTGCAGAGGGCCTCGGCTGCTGGAAGGCCTGGTACCATCTGAGGGTTCTGTTGGCCTAGATGGCATTATCACTGGACCTTGAAGCTCCCCTGGGATGCTGGTAAGCATCTCTTGGTGCTCACAGCCGTCTGGAGCCCCATACCATTTTCGCTTAGCTCTGGGTCTGACGAGATCGTGGCCAGGTTGTGGGGTGAGCCATAAAGTTCACAGGCTAAGTGACATCTCTTCTGTGCTTCCTCTCCAAACAAGAATGGTTTTCTCCAGGCCCCATGTTTGCTGTATCTGTACCATCCCTTCCAGGTTACTGGGAGGAAGTTGCCCTCACTGGGACTCAAGGAGGATGGGGTTGGGTATTTTCTTCAAAGTGTACATGAGTGATATGATTATCAATCCAGAAATAGATAACCAATTTTTTTCACTTAGTTTACTACTCCAAACTCTAAAGGTTTATTTCTTTTCTTTTAAATTTTTTTTTTACTTTTTTTTTTAATTTTAGGCTCAAAGGCCAGAACACAAATACAGAATAGAGAAAAGAAACAAAAACACATCACAACCTTAAATGTTGGAACTTAAATACAAAGTAAAAAAGAAAAAAAAAGCATGTCATATGCATAGCAGAACATGAGAGGATTCGAAGTATATAACAACTAAATTTCACTTCAAGAAAGCCTGTATCATAAATAATACATGTTGTGTTGAGAACTGTCCATCTTTTCTTTGCTTCCTTGTAAGTTTTCTTTTGTACTCTGCTGTGCACTTTTTACTTTGTTCTTTTTTCCCTCCTCCCCCAGCTCCCCAAGAAGGCTACAGTTAAGTTTGTATATGTTTCTCCATAGCTATAAATATATACACACACATATACATATATACATACATACATAGACATACACTTTCCCAAACAAATTCTACTCCTGATCTTTATTTTTATGTTTGTGTCCATATCTCTTGTTTCCTATCCATCATGCCCCCTCTACTTTACTTCTATCTGCTGCCTTGCCCTCCTATTACTTGTCCAGCTCCCTTGAAGGATCCCTCCGCTATCCTCCCATTCTCATAAATCTAAAGACTCTTCTATACCCCTCTTTTATTATTCCCTCAGCCTTCCCTCTAAAATTCCTCCCTTGTCCTCTCCTCTCTCCCTATGCCCCTACCATATTATTTCTTTTGAACTTAGAAGACTTCTATATTCTTCTTTTATACTCAATATATAAATATATGTACATATATGTATATATATTGTCCCCTTTTAAGCACATTCCTGATGAAAGTAAGTTACCAGAATTACCAGTCCTCCTTCCCATCTAAATCCTCTGTATTGATTCTACCTCTTGCACCTCATTTGTATAAAATAATTACTCTTTTTAGCTGTTCCTAAATAGTTTTACTTTTTAAATTCATATTATACTCAGGTTTGCCCCAATCTTTCTTATGAGCTACCCAATTATTAAGAATCTTAGATGTGCATTTTACATTTTACATATATAAAAAGTAAACAGTTTGTCCTTAGTGAATCTCTTATAATCAGTCTTTGGTATGTACCTTATATTTCTCTTGGCTTTTGTATGTCAAATCTTCTATTAAGTTCAGGTGGTTTTTTTAAACAAAGTCTTGAAAGTCGGACAGTTGATCAAATGTCCATTTTCTTTTCATTCAGGATAATGCTTAACTTTGCAGGATATAACAACAGTGTTGCTAGCAGCTGATGTGGGGGTGAAAGATCAACAACAACAGCACACAGAAGGGCTGCTAGCACAGGTTCTTTGATATGCTTTTCTAAGGAAAGCAACTTTAAGGGGTTTTCAATCTCAGTTTAATCAAACATACAAAATATAGTTCAGGGGAAAAGCCAGCACCCTGAACTTCAGAGGAAATACAAACATAAACAGAACAAATAACACAATTCAATAGACAGGCTTTGTCTGACCAAGATATCACATACATAATTACCAAAAAGAGAAGCACCAACATCTGGGTTTTCAAAGCTGGGAATGCTCCAGCAGCTGCCCAGAGTCTTGTCTGGTCAAATCATATGACACTCTTCCAGTGAGTGAGAGACCCAAAGCAAAACACCAACCTCTGAGATGATATACCCTGTTCAAGGTCATAGGGTGTCAAAACCATGGGAATCAAATCCATGTGACTTAAGCCTTCCTGTGGTTTAAGCAGGTCAAAGACTCTTGATCTAATCAAAGGCTTTTTACTCAAACAAAGGTAAGACTCAATCAAAGGCAGTTGATGGCTTTAGCATTCCAAAAGAGGCCTGAGCCCCAGTTCTTTTGCTCATCAATATATATATATATACATATATTATATGTGTGTATATACATACATGTATGTATATACATATATTATATATATGTATGTAAGTATATACATATATTAGATAGATAGATAGATAGATAGACAGATATAGTGTTCCAAGACCTGCAGTTCTTTAATGTCTCTGCTGCTAAATCTCATGTGATTCTAATTGTGGCACCATCATATTTAAATTGTTTCAGTCTTGATGCTTTTAATATTTTATCCTTGAACTGGAGGTTTCAGTATTTGACTATGATATTCCTATGGATTTTCCTCATAGGATCTCTTTTAAGTGGTTATCAATGGATTTTTTTCTACTTCCCCCTCCTCCCACCCTTGTCCTAATGCTTCAGTACAATTTTCTTTAATTATTTCTTGTATTATTGTATCGAGATTCTTTTTTTCATCATGGCTTTCAGTTAGACCGATTATTTTTATGTTTTCCCTTCTTGACCTATTTTGTTGTTTTTCTTATCTATCAAATCTGTTGTTTTTCTTATGTTATACTTTCTCTTCTATTTTTTCATTATTCATATTTTGTTTAATTATTTATTGATCTCTCATAGTTTTGCTGGCTTCACCTTGCCTAATTCTAATTTTCAAGGTGTTGTTTTCTTCCTTAAGATTCTGGATCTCCTTTTCTAATTGGTTGACTTTCTTCTCACAATCTCATTTATTCTTGGATTCTTCTTATTTTTTAAAAGTTTTTCTTCCATCTCTGTCATTTTATTTTTAAAGTCTTTTTAAAGATCTTCTATGAATTCTTTTGGGCAGGTGATCATTTGATGTTACTCTTTGGGGGTTCTTTACTTCAATATCCTCCTTTGAAGATGAACCCCAGTCTTCTCTATTCCTATAACAGCTTTCTATGTTTGGATTATTTCTCCTTTGCCTGTGCATTTTTTGTGGTAATAGCTTAATTTTTGTAATCATCTCTGGCCCTGGGGTATGAGAGATGGTGCCTCTTGCCCCAGATCTTCAGAAGTTCTTCCCTGTAACCTGAAACCAGAGTCAAACCTCCAACCTCCTAAGTGCCCACAACCAGGGGCTTTCTCCTTCTATACTCACCTTCTGGCCCTTATTCCCCTCCCCTGCCACTCTTTGCAGCACAGCAGGGTCTGGCGTTCCTGGTCAGCAGAGGTTCCCTTGATCTCCCCAGGCTCAGATGCCCAACTCCCCTCACTATCCCAGGGGTACAAGTTCCTGTGGCTGGGACACAGGTAACCTCTCAAACCAACTAACCCCAGGGTTTGTCCCTTGTTGTTTTAGCATACCCTAGCCTGAAATTGTTTACTCTTCACAGGGACAAAACCTCCTCCTGGGATTTTTCTTCTGATCTTCTCAAATTGTTCCAGGAAGGCCCACTTTTTGCCCCTACCCTTATTTATTTTTACCCACGCTTTGTTCACCCTAAGGTGCTATTTTAACTCATTTGTGGGGGAAAATCTTGAGAGCTTGGAATTTTCTGACCTATTCCCACCATCTTCCTTGAATCCTCTTTAGGGGTTTCTTTCTATTAGTCTGACACCTTGGGTGTGCCAGATACCTTGAGGGAGGTATAGGAGGTGGCAAGTGTCAGATGTGTCAAATTTCCTGAACTGCCACCTCTATTTTATAGAGGCAAAACAGGACCATGAGCCCAAGAGCTCCAGAAATAGCAATATCTCCTCATGCAGCCCTCCTTTCCCCTACACTATATACCATCTCAATGCTTGTAGCCATCATTAAGAAAGCAGACCTTTTGAATAAGTGGACCATCATTCATGCCACTAGCCACGTCAACTAGTAACTGTCATTGATGGACAACTAAGTATAAGAGAGCAGAGAATGGCAGTACTCATCATACTCCCAGCTCTATTGCTAATTTTTCAGTTGTTCAACATCAGAAAGCAAGATGATTTTATCAATAAAAATTACATTAAAGAAAACTCGTGAATATTTATATTGCTGCACTCCAAGGCTTTTCTATCTGACTTGTAGCCAAAACCTACGTCTCCCCTATTAGTATGTGAGCTCCTTGAAAGAAGGGGGTTGTCTTGTCTTTCTATTTGTATCCTCGACACCTTGCATAGTACTTTTGTACGAAGTATGATGTTAGTAAATGGTTTTAATTAATTAATTCCATGAACATCAATATTTCTCAGTAGTACTCAATGACGCTGTTGAAGGTCTTGGGACAACAAATTAAAGCATCATACAGCCATTTATTTCTTTTAGCATTCTTCTTGAATGAAGTTATAGCTAAGTGGTAAGCATCCTTAAACATTCCTCTCAGCCAACAGATATACTGATTGTGAGTATCTGCACTCTCTCATTCCACGGAGACTCCAAAGCACAAGTCAATTTGAGCTCAAGTCCAAATATGAACATAAAGTTTAACGTTAGCGGCATCATTTCTCGTGAAGTTGCATACATGTACCAGGAAAACCACACGTTGACTCCACTGAGATTTTTGCTTTGGCTCCAGTGTCTTTTATGTGTTTGTTAATGTATAATAGAAAGCTGTAAGTTATTGGTCTCCTTGAGGGTGGTAAGGTGTTGTTCTTGATTTCTTGATTCTAGCCAAAGCTAACATGTCTTTGAGTAGTTCATACCTTTATAAGTATCTGCCTTGGTCTGAATGGATCCTGGCAGGAAGTACACACACTGAGAAAAACTTCACCTCTAATATTTCAGCAACTGGTAACTTTAGGAAGTTTTGTGGTTCCTGGTATAATATACCTTTCCTTTTTCCATCCCTGGCCCTGAAAGGTGAGAACTTCTTGGGTGGGATTTAAAAGATTGTGAAGTTGATTTTCAAAGTCATTCTCTTCTAATTTCAACTAGCCATTCTAGGAAAACTGTCACCAAATTTGATGAGTTTCTGATGGAGAAATGTACCTTACGGTGGAATTAATTTGGAGGGATGTGTTAGAAACTTTTAAAAATATACAGATGCCAGATTTTGAGATTCAGTTGTAAGACTCAGTGCTAAAATAATGTATATATTCTATACACAAGGGTAAGATATTCAAGATCATAAGAGTTTTATTCCTGTTTTTAGAGTTGAGAAGGCAGGGCAATTGGTGTTAAGTGACTTGCCCAAGATCACACAGCTATTAAGTGTGTCAAGTATCTGATGCTATATCTGAACTCAGTTGTTTCTGACTCCAGGGTCAGCACTTTACCCATTGTACCATCTAGCTGCCCCATAAGAGTTTTATTCTGAAAGCTTTACCAACATTAGTCTAGAGACAAAGGAAGACCCAGAAAGATAGTGAGAAAAGAGAGATAAAGACATAAAGAGAGAAAGGGATAGAGAGGGATAGAGATAAGAAGAGAAAAAGAGGGAGTAACAGAGGGAGGGAGGCAGGGAGGGGGAGAGAGGGGGGGGGTAGAGAGAGAGAGACAGAGAGAGACAGAGAGACAGAAAGACACACACACACACACACAGAGACAGAGAGATTTCTTTTACTATTTTTTTCTGGTAAAGATCCAAACACTAATAAATCATATAAGGGCTTGAATAATTATTATTTTTTAAAAATTAAAGTCATACTATTACTAGTTATAAAATATCTTTAAAATTAAAGCTTTGTCAACACACCAGAAACTTAGCCAGCAACTCAGGAAACTTCTTTCCAAAAGTACCTATGCCCAAGATTCGCAGACAATTATGGCAAATGTCTTTCCCCTCCTATGTTAGTTTTTCCCCCTTTATATCAAAAAAGTGGTCTCAATTCTCTTTTTATAGTCTTTATGTAATATACAACTCTATAGGTCTATAATAGTTGGGGAAGGGGGAATCATTTAGTGGACTTAAGCTTCTTGAATGCAGAAGCTGTTATTTTCCATCTTTGAATCTCTATTATTTAGTTCAATGCCAATTCTTTTTGGTCTTTTTCTTTGATTTCATTGGGGTAGGGAACTCCAGATGTAAAAACTCCCTTTACTGATGCAGATCAAGAACTTGGTGTCTTAGAGAATTGCCTAGGGGTTCTGAGTGGTTATGTGATTTGTCCATGCTTATAAAAGTAGTGTATGACTTGGAGGTTTTTATGATTCTATCCCTAGCTCTGTGCCCACTACACTACCATGCTTCTTGTCTCCCTTCATTGAAAGCTTAATAAATATTTGTCAGTTGAGTTGAATTAAAGTTCAGACACAGGAGTCAGAAGCCACAACTTTACAATAAACTCCTTTCTGCACCAACAATTCCATTTTTCTCTCCTTTCAAAGTGCCATCCTCTGTCTAAGAGAGCTTTTGTTTGGCTCCCAGTCAATAATAACTGAGTTACAATCATAATTAATATCATAGGCACTGTTTAAGTTTCCTAATAATGTAGATAACGTCTATACAATATGTATACTTAGGGCCCTAGGGAAATTTTTTTTATTAAATTCAGTTCAACAAACCATTAAATACTTTTCACAACCAAAGGATGAACAGCAGCAGCACAAACAAAAAATACTACTACAAGGCATTGTGCTTGTAGATATAAAATATCAGTAGATTTGTAGATAAAAAATTAGTAGATTAGTAGATATAAAAAGCCATTGCATTTTAATGGGGGAAATGGAAGGGAGACACAACATAGACACAGAAAAGTATAGTACAAGGCAAAAGGAGGGAGGAATCAGGGAAGGCTTCGGAGAGGTGGCAACTGAGTTGCCATATAAGGAAGAGTTTTGATAGGCAAAGATGAGAAGAGGTTGTATTTCAAGGATAAAGAGAGACTTATGCTAATGCATTCAAGTAGGAAATGATGTATTGAGTTTGGAAAGTAGCTACTTAGTCCATTTTGGTTAAAACACAGAAGATAAGGGGGTGGGGAAGAGAAATCTATTGTTTAGTCGACATTTATATGTGAGTTTAAAGTTTACAAAGCTCATTGCTACCCAAATTCTATAAGATAAATAGTATATATTATGATGCTCATTCAATAAACGAGGAAACTGAGTCTTAAGTGATTTGTCCTGGGTTCCACTGTATTAAATCATTAAGAAAGATCAGTAACTTATAAAAGAATAGGATTTTATAGCTTGAAGATAATTTATAGATCATTCAATTAAACTACTTCATTTTACAGATGGAGAAACTGAGGTGCGGAGAGACTAAGTGGTTTGCCCCAAAGTTGTGGAGCAGGTTGTATATTTGAATAGCTGTTTGCTATTTTTTCCTAAGCAGGTGAATTACTAAGCCATCTGTAGAAAAATTTCTCTCCACAGACTAGGGTGCATGATCCAAAGTGTGTGTGTATGTGGAGGGGAGGAGTCCTTTTAATTCCTTTCTCCCCAGCCCCCCACTCCCCCAGGCTGCATAATGCTCTTGATTGAGTGATTGGAACTATGGTTTGCAATGAAAGGGATTTAGGCTGTTTTTTTCTTCTTTTCTACTCCTCCCCCCTCCCCCCTTTTTCCACCATCCTAATGAAATTTGCAGACATGGAAAGGAAACTCAGTTATTTATAGAAGTGGGAGGAATGTGAGGCCTAATTGTGCTTAGTCTATTGCTAAGTACGTAATCTGTTTGCTATTAAATTTTACAATCTTTCAGCAATATACACTTTAAAAAAAGGACTGCATAAATCTGACAAAGGAAAGCTCAAATGAGTGCTCCAAGGGTTTCAAATCTCCTAATTGAAGTCAAGTTTTTGAGACTTAAAAAAAACAAACACAAAACCCAACTAATTGCAGGGTTAACCTGTCTTGCACAGATCCCCCTCTCCACCTTGGAAATGCTGGTTTATTCATTTCCTTTCCAGACCTGTAAGTCTTGACATATCTACCCATGGGCTACATAAATTGTTAAGTGTTGAGCCATCATTTCTCTGTGTGTGTTTGTGTGTGAATGTACGTGGCCTTCAGATATATGAAATCATCATGATAGTGTCAGATGGTTGAATTGGTCCCCTTGTGTTCTGACCATTTGAATGTCTGGTGGTGAAAGTCTATCTTTCGACAAGCTGAAAAATGAAAACGGATCAAACTTAGAAATTCTCTGGTGACAAGCAAAGTTGCCTCAGGGCATGAGCTCAGGACTTTTTCTCTTTGGTCCTGAGGAAGCCAAAAGACAAGAAGAGGTTTGGGGGGAGAATTGAGCTTCTCAGCAAAGAGATAGGACACAAGTATTTGATAAAGACTGAAGAACCACAGGAGGGACCTTCAGATTTCACATAATTTCATACTTTTGATAGGAGAAAATATTTCCTAGACTTTGTCTCCATTAGGCTGAACAGACTTGAAGGCAAGGATCATGTCTTATAATAAAAGATCACATTAACTGTGTGTCCTATGGTTTTCAGAACATTTTCCCATAATAATAGATGCATATTTTACAGGGGAGAAAAGTGAACTTCCCGGAAGTTAGGTGACTTGCGCAAGGTCACATGAGGCAGTTTCAGAGCCAAGACTCAAGCATGGTACCATGAACAGAGTAGGTGCTCAGTGAGTATTTGTTGACCTCACCCTCCTTGGTATCCCTTTAAATTTTTACTGAAGGTGAAAGGGAACCTCAGGGTCATTTAGAACAACTTCCTCATTTTACAGATCAAAAACTTGAAGCCTAAAAAGTAGAAGTGATTTGAATCTGGTCTCATAGCTAATTAGTGGCAGGATAGAAGGGAGTTCTAATTTCAGGTCCTATTCTCTTTCTGCTAGATCATAAGAACTCTATTAACTCTTTATGTAGATTATTTATATGGTGGACTCTTCACTGTTTAGGATTATCTGAAGTCTTCTATTTCCCATTAGTACTTATTAAGAGTTATCTCCAAGGCAGATCTTGTATTTGACATCTCTACCCTTTCTTTGGGCATGTCATCATCAGGGACCCTTTATTCTCATGCAGTCTCTGATTTCCAGCTCCTTGCCCAGCCCTGGTCTCATCACCAGGCAATAATTCATGTTTTATAATCATTTCCTTTTTTCTCATTAAAATACATTTGTCTTTAGCTTTTTATTCTTTGGTTTCTTAGCTGTATCTCCTGGAGATCTCATCTACTCCATTGCTTCAATTATTGCCTCTCTGTAGATGTTTGCCAATGACTCCATCTCAGACCTCAGCCTCTTTGCTGAACTTTCAGCTAGGTGGCACAGTGGATAGAGTATTGGTGCTGGAGTCAGAGAGAGCTTAGATCAAATCTGATCTCACATATCACCTAAATGACCCTTGGAAAGTCATTTGGCCTCTGTTTACCTAAATTTTCTCATTTGCAAAATGGGGATAATAATAGCACCTGCCTCCTAGGGTTATTGTGAAGATCAAATGAGATATTTACAAAACACTTAGCGTAGTGCTTGGTGCTTGTGCTTAATAAATGCTTGCTTCCTTCCTTCTTCATTGACATCTCCACTTGATCTTTCTCTATCACTTAAATTCGACATGAGTAAACTCAAATTCGTCATCTACCTTATTCAGACCTGCTTCTTCTCCTCACTCTCCTATTTGTGATGATTCAACCACTTCTACTCTGTTCAAAGGCTCAGATTTATCTTTGATATCTTTATGTCTTTTTTCCTCCATAATCATTCACTACAGTTTTGTTTATGTCTATTTGTATTCATCTTTTCTTTTAGGTTCCTTCTTCCATAACTTTAGTACAAGCTTCTCTCTTTATACTAGAACTACTAGATTAGCTTTCTACTGTCTTCAATCTCTTTCTCTTCCAATCCAATCTCCCAGCTTAATTACTCTAAAACACTGCCTTATTATGGAATTCTTCACCATTATTAATAAATCTGCCAGTGGATTCTCATTATATAAATTCATCACAGAATTCAAGATTTTCCGTGGTTGGGTCCCAGTGTAGCAGAAAAGGTAATGAACTTGGAGTCAGGACCTGGGTTCACATCTTACCTCCAACACTTAAAGTTTCTGTGATCATGGGCAAGTCCCTTCACCTCTGTGAACCACACTTTATTCACCTATAAACTGGTTATTATATTGCATGCAATATCTAATTCACTAGGTTGTTTCAATGCTCAAATGAAGTAATATCTGTATATCTATATCTACACATATATTGCCAACTTTAAGATGTTATATAAATACAAAATGTTCCACTCTTTCTTTATAAGAAGTTTTCCATCTAACCACATGACATTATTCACAATCTTCCAAATGTTTCCTGGGCTTTTGTTCAAGTTGTTTTCCCATATTTTTCTCTGCTGTTCTATTATTTAAGGCCCCATATAAGTGCCATCTCCTGCATTCAGACTTCCCTAGCCACTGCAATCCATAATCAATTCTCTTTCCTCTAAACTTATAACACTTATTGACTACTGTTTAACATTCATTGTAGCAATGAATCAAGCATTTCATTCTGAATTGACATTTAATTTTACATTCTGAATTCCCATGTGTTTATATCTTATTTCCCTAATTTAGATGTTCCTCGAAGGCAGAGACCCTGTTTCCTTCATCTTTGTATCCCTCACAATGCCTAGAATGATCCCTTGTACAGTAGGTAATCAATAAATATTTGTTGATTTATTGATCCTTCCCCTCCTATTCTCTTCCAAATAATGATGAATGGTAAATTGTTGGTGAGATAAATTAATTCATACTAATTTCTTTACTCCTTTGACATAAACACAGGTAGCATGATGCCTTCACCCCCTTTAAAACACATATGTCTTTGGAGAGCAAGATGGTGTGGTGAAAAGAACCTGGACTAGGAGTCAAGAGACATTTGTCCTGGTTCCAGGTCTGCTGCTAGATAGTTGTGTGACCTTGGACAAGCTACTTCACTTTTGGGGGGTCTTGGTTTATCTATAAAATGAAAGAGCTGGAAGAAATAATCTTGAGAAGCCATTCTAACATTCTGTAAAATTTTATGATCAATGAAAGGTCACTTTGGAATCTAATGACATGGAGGGCCTTGGATGTTAAGCTGAGGAGTTTGGACTTAATCTGGGAGCCACTAAAAATTCTGAGCAGTGAAGTGACATCTTCAGATATACATATTAGGAAAATCTTTTTATAATATTGTAAAAAGAGTGTTATAAAATGAGAAAAGACTAGATACTAAAAGATTGGTTAAAAAGCAGTGATAATACTATTCTTAGTACATCAACATACTCCTTCTGACACATGATTAATAGTACATAAGCTTCAACTTCTTTTTGCCAGCAGTGGAGATAAATGAACATTAATCTAATGACCGCATTTGGGGCAGTGACAAGAACAGTGCCTCTAGAATCAGAATTCAGATCCCACTTCTCCCACATCCTACCTATTTGACCTTGGGAAACACTTTACTCCCCTAGGTTTGAGTTACCTCCTCTCTATAATGAGAGTCTGAGAGTCTCATGAGGGATGAGAGCTTCTATGTGCTTTTTCATCTCTAGATCTATGATTCTGGTATACCTCATGACCCATACCTCATGACCTTAGGAGTCTGGGGCTAGGGGCACAGTCTTAGAAGTGAAGGATATTGACCATATGGAAACTCAGGACCTTGGACTTAGTAGAATTTAATCCTTAGAACAACTTCCTGGGCAGGAAGTAAGGCAAACAGATGTGTCAGTAATAACATCGGAATCTGGCATTTTGTAGGACCACTCCTTTTTTTTTTCTTCCTCCCTTCCTGAACCAAAAAAAGCAGTGAAATAAATAATGTGAGAAAATGTAGAGGAGTCAACCGCTTTTTAGAAATTGGAAGTAAAGATGCCATGGGCAACATGAAGATGAAGCTAAAAAGCAAGAAAATGGAGCCTGGGAGCTTGATCACCAGCCTGATCCCTGGAATTTTTAAGATCTCTTTAAGTTTCTTTGGGATGGGTACATCTAAGCCTAAGGAAAGCAAAACAGGAATGATGTCCATAATATGGATGACTTAGAACATTGATGAGGAAAATATGTAAGTAATGGTGGTTTCAAAATCTGATTCTGCTATTTGCTTCCTGTATAGACCTTGGACAAGTCACTTATTTCTCCTTGGCTTCAAACATTGGTAGAATGAAGGATTTGGACTAGATGAGATGATCTTTCTGGTCCTTTCCAGCACAAACTTATGATCTTGTAATAAAAGACTTGGAAAATAGTACCATTTAGGAAAGTAAAAAGAACTAGGATCTTGTTGAAACTGATTTAATTCAACAAATGTTTATTTAGCTCCTAATGTATATAAGGTACTTTGTTAGGCAAAGGGGAAAACAAGACAGAAAAGAAATACCTCCTAAGGAGCTTACAAATACTGGGAGATAATAGGCAATAATACTTAGGAAGGAAACGAAGCATGAAGCACTGGTAGAATTGGGGAAGGCTTCATGGAAGATATGATAACTAAACTAGGCTGTGAAGAAAGAGGAGGGTTCTATGAGTCAGAGGTGTGGAGGGAGAGAATATTAAACATGGAGGATAGCCTGTGTGAATGTATGGAGGAGGGAGATCTAGTGTTGAGTTTGAGAAATAACCAGTAGTCCAAATGGAGAAATAATTAGCAGCTTAATTTGATTGGAATGTAGATGCACAGAAGGGCACAATAAAACTGGAAAGATAGGCTGGAGACAGATTCTAGAAGGCCTTAAATACTAGCCTGAGTGTACATTTTATCCTCAATAGAAAGGCAATAAAGACTTTTGAGCAGCGGAAAGATATAGTCTTGTGTCTTGGGGAGATCACTTTAGTAGTTGTATGTAATGGAGCCAGGAAGAAGAGTTAGCAGTGGGACCCATTGAGAGACTGTTACAATAGATTAGACAAAAATGATGGGTTCATGAACTAGGACTATATAAGGAGAAAGGGCTATATGTGAGAGATGACGTGGAGGTAGATTCAACAGGAGTTGACGACTGGCTGGAAAAGGTCATTGTGGGGCAAAAAAGGAAGAGTCAAAGGTGATTTCAGGGTTACAAACCTGGATGAATAGGCAGATTATTGTTGCCTCTGGGAAGGTCACAGGAAGCATAGTTTAGATGGGAATAATATGAGTTCAGGTTGGATATGCTGAGCTTGAGGTATAAATAAGACATCAAGGTGGAGATGCCCAGTAGGATAAGTTTTCCTGGTTGATGATTCAGGAGAGAGATTAGAGTATGAGAAAAAGATTTGGGAATCATCTTCAGAAAGGATAATTAAACCTTTTGGAGTGGTTTGTTCTCACCAAGGGAGTAATTATTCAGGGACTACTATATGTATGACACTGTTATAAATCTTAGTTAAGACACAGTCCCTTCCCGCAGAGTTCACAGTTTAGTGAGTAGATAAAATACCAACATATGTAGCATTGCTAGTATATTATATAAGTATATCCAACAAGTGCACAACAAAGTGTTATGTGAGGTTGAAGGAAGAAACAGGGGTGACCATGGAGAAAATGATTTCACAGCTGTACCATCACAATCCACCCTTGTCTGATATGCCTAGGATCCTAGATTTAGATCTGAGAGGGGCATCTATCTAGTCCCTCTATCTAGTCAATTGCTTCTTTTTACAGATTAGGAACTAAATCTCATAGAGGTTAAATGACTTGCCCAAGGTCACATTGCTTGTAAGTACCCTAGAAAGGCTTCAAACCCAGATCCTCTGACTCCAAATCAAGTGTTACTTCCACATACCACACTGCCTCTTGTAAACTGAGAAATACAGAGACTCTTCCTTGTCCCTTACCTTTCATACCAAGTTACAAAATTCTGTTAAATAGACCAATGCAAAATCTCATGTAGTCATTCTTTGGTCTCTCTTCCCTCTGTCACCACCCTAGCATACAGCTATATTATGTATTTGATAGACCACCAAATTTGGAATCAGAAAGAAGAGAGTCTGAATGCTGTCTCAGACATTTATTAGTTGTATGACCCTAAGCAAGTTGCTTAATCTCTCTTATACTTATTTTCCTTATCTGTTAAATTGAGTTAACAGTAATATATACCTCATAGAGTAGTTATGAACCTTAAGTGAGATAATATAGGCATTTTGTAATATAGAAATATTAATTATTATTTGTATGAGTAGTAAAGCCCTTATTGTCATTCACCTAACTTTTCTAATAGCCTCTTTAAAGGTTTTCCTGTTTCTTTCTGTTCCCTCCAAACATATTTTTACCGTAATTATCTTCTTTATTAGTTCAGAGTTCTGGTCATATTACTTCTCTGTGGGGAAACCCCCCTCTCCCATCAATTTTTTCTAACCCAGTTCCCAAATAGAAATTCCTCTCTCTGGCATTCAAGGCTCTCCTATACGTTAGGGAAGGTATACCAAAGCCCTCCATTGACTGAGGTTTGGTAGTATATGTGTCTCTCTTCTGATAGAGACAGAGATATATACTTTACCCTATATTCCTCTTTCCTTTCCTGCCTGCCCCTTCATCATGTAGCTTTGTGTCTCAATTAGGGCTCATGCCTTCTCTTGGAAGTTAAAATACACTTGTAATCAATTAGTCAATAGGTATTAATTAATGTCTACTATGTGCTACTGCACTAGGTGCTGGGGATACAAGTAAAAACATGAAACAATGCCTCCTTATAATGACTTTATATTTTAATGAATGAGAAGACAAGTACAATATAAAAATAAATACAGCATAAACATAAAGTTAATAAATACACATATGCACACACAAAGTAACTAAATATGAAGGGATTTGTAAAGGAGGGCACTAGAAATTGAAATGGATCAGGGAAGACTTCATGCAGAAGATCGTGTTTAGCTGCATTTTGTAGGAAGAGATGGACTCTATTGTGAGAAAAAGGAAAGGAGAAATTGTATTATAGGCTTGAATGATTGGTCAGTGCAAAAGCAAGAAAAGGGAGATGGAGTGTCATGAGTAAGGAATACAGAGAAAACCAGTGAGACTGGGTTGAAAGCACAGGAGAGAGAGAAATGCTGCTTTTAACATCACTGGTTAACCTGCCTCTTCTGTGCAGCCTCTAAGTCCCGAAGGCAGGTACAATTGACTGGGGGAAGAAATCACCACAGTGTTTAGGTAGTTCTTCATTAGCAGTTTTCACTTCTATTTTGCAGTTTCCATCTACTTTTCCCTTAGATCTTCATGTCCCCTACTTTCCAGTCTCCTCATCATCCTAGTTCCTTTATTCTGGACGTGTTCCAGGTTGTCAATGGCCTTCCTAAAATGTGGTACGCAGAACTGGGCGCAGTTCTCCAGATGTGGCCTGATCAGGGCAGAGCGGAGGAGAATTATGACTTCCTTTGTTCTAGACACAATGCCTCTGTTAAAGTGGCCTATGATAAAATTTGTCAGTTTCTGTATCACACTACTGATTCCAGAAGAGGGCTTATTAACAAATATTGACAAATATTTGTGTGTTATAGTTCCCTTTGGCAGTCCGGTAAAGCCTACAGATGCTTTCTCAGAATCATGTTTTTAAATGCAAAAAAAATTACATATGATTATCAATGAAACCAGTGATATTGAAATAGAGCTACTAAATATGTATATTTTAAAACCTCATAATTTTGGAAGATCTTAAACTTTATTCATGGCCCAAGAAGAACCCTTGAATTAGAGCTTGTGGAAATCTCTACTGTTACATTTGAATTTAAAATATGGCCTGTATTTTTGTTCCAAATGACTTTGGACTACCTGTTTTTGGAGAGTAAAACCTTACATTCTTCATCTGACATTTTAATTATTTTTTATATTAATAGCATGTGGATACATGAATGAGGAAAGAAAGATCAGACAACAAAACAGATTGAGCTGATTGTGAACCTGGTACGTTTGAGATTTTTAATTCATAGTTTTTATTGAAATTGTTCTTCCCTGCTCAAACTTGTTTTCATTGCAGTTATCATTAAGCAAGAAGGAATAGAACACAAACACTTCACTAATTTAGCACTCATTAATTGAGCATTTATTAGGTACTGGGGGAAGAGAGAAAAGAAAGAGAAAATATCTATTTGCCCTTGGAGAACTTATCATCTATCTGGAAATTTGACTCATCATTTAGAGCTAGATGGACTTTACCAGGCATCTAATTTTGTAAATGAGGAAGATGAGATCCAGGATGTGAAAAGACTTTCCTAGGATGACATTATTATGTTGGATTGTCCAGATTCAAACCTAGCTCTTCTGACTTCAGAGCCAGAACTCCTTCTATGGCATGTTGCCCCTATTCCATTCTATTCTTCAATTCCATGCCAATCAATTTGACCCAAAGCAGCCTACAGTAGTAGGAAAAAGCTTTGAAATTAATGTCCTAAGACATAGTTTTGAACCCCAGCTCAGATATTTACTTGTAGAGTGTCCTTGAGTAAGTGATTTCATCCCTCTGGATCACAATTTCAACTGTAAAAAGAAGGGGCTTGACTGAATGATCTCTGAAGTTCTAAAACCTATGAGCCTATGGCTTCATCTTGTTTTAATTTACTTCGTGACCTAAACCTATTTCTTCCATAATTTCTTATGCTGTAATAATATTGCAATACGTTTATTTATCATAATTTGCCCAGCTATTACACAATTGATAGTCACTCACTTTGTCTCTGGGTGGTACATGTGTTCAAGGAGGACTAGTACTTCTGGTGTGAGGGCTGCTGAGCTCTTTAAAGGTCTGCTTTCCACCTCTGGTTTCTACCTTATCCACCTAATTCTCACCTGTGGCTCCAAGAAGCTGTAGCATGGGCAGCAGCCACATCCTGGTAAGCCCTTTTGGCAGACAGGTGAAACCAGGTTGAGGATAACCAAGTGGTTTCAAATCTGTCAGTGAGTTAGGGGGGTATCTACACCAAGAAGACTTCCCCTGGTGGAATGGAAAGATGAGAACAATTTGTTACAACAACCATGGAGGAAGCTGGAGCAGGTGCTATCAAATGCATAGAGCTTGGTCAGACATTGAAGATGCCAAGGGCATCCATTGCATATTGAGACATCACCAGTCCTCTTAACTCTGACCTGCCGTCGGACTGGGATGATTCTGGAAGAGAGAGTAAGGCCAATGGCTTTCTGTGACTCTGCCTCACTTAAATCCAATTTATGCACTAATCATGTCTTTTTCTCCATCTTTTATTGTAACAAAAAGTGGTACGCATGAGTCCTTTCTCTATTTTTGATTTCTTTCTAGTATATGAAATCAGAATGTTAAAGAATGTGAGTATTCAGTGACTTTTTGGAGGTAAATCCAAATTGCTTTCTGGAATGTTTGGACCAATTCCCAGCTGTACCAAGCTTGTTTTAGAGTGCCTGTTCTTCCACTCTGCCACCATTAGCTGTCACTTTCCTTTTTTGTCATGTTTGCTAATATGACATGAGGTAGGAGCACAGGGTTACTTTAATTTACATTTATTATTAGTGATTTGAATATTTTGAAAAATAGTTGTTGATAGCTTGTACTTCTTCCCTTGAGAACTGCCTGCCCTTATCCTTTGGTCATTTATCCTTTGGGAAATGGTTCTTTTTATGTAAACATTTATATTAATTCCTTATGATATTTTGGATATGAGACTTTGAATAAATTTCTTCAAGGATTTTCCCCAGTGAACTATTTTTCTTCTAATTCTAATTAGATTGATAATCATTTGTACAAAAATTTCAATTTTTTATTCTCAAAATCAATCCATTTCATATCCTGTTACCTTCTTTATGTCTTATTTTGTCAAAAACTCTCCCACTATCTGCCACTGAGAGCTGTTTTTCTTCATTGCCTCTCTAATTTGTTTATATGACCTTTAAAAATCTAGATCATTCATTTAAAGCAGGAAAATGTCAAATATTGAGTTTTTACCATAATAGTTGCCATTGTTTCAGGTCTCATGTACCTCACCTGTTCTACTGATCAATTTTATTATCTTTCAATCAGTGCTTTAGTGATTACTTATTTGTAGCGTAGTATGAAATCTGTTAGCAATTTTTACTTTCAATTTTTTTATTACTTCCCTTAGTATTGTTCCTCCAGATGAATTTTGATATTTTTCCCTAGTTCTATAAAGTAATGTGTTAAGAATTTTGGACAACTCCCTTGTGTAGAGAGTTTACTACTTCCTGCTGCCACCTCGTAGCCAGTCTCAGGTGAGAAGACCTCAGACTGCATGCTAGCAATTTGTGCCTTCCATCTCCTGCTAAGTGCTGTATGTTCCCTGAGGGAAAGTTGCAAAGGGCTGGGCAGGTGTCTTCCATCTGCCCCAAAGCAATCATCTCCATCTGTGCCAACAAAGGACAACTTCCACCTCTCGCTGCCAGCTCAGTCTCCCAACTTGGATTGGAGAACTTCCATTACTAAGGAATACGACTTTTCTTTTGACTTCAGGCCTTCTACCTCTTCCTGCATGAGAAAAAAAGAAAAGAACAACTGGTGGGAAATGGGATTTCTTTCTTCTGTGGTGCAGGTTCAACTTCTAACTTCAGCAACCCTCTTTTCCTGCTTAATCACCAGCCTTTGAAGGGATGAGAAGTTGTGAAGTGGGGCCTCTCATCTGACCACCCGACTGTGTGCCTCCTCTCTTATAATGTGCTTGATTCCAGTCCAATCTTCAACCTCTTATAAGAAGAGGAATGGGGCCCTCCAGGGAATAATGAACATTCTCACACCTTTTCATACCCTTCACAACCCAGTTTCCAGATTCCTGTGTATCATTATCCAAACCCCATCCCTCACCCCTACCTCTTGATTCCTCTTTCTCATTCCCCTCAAACTTTCCACCCAAAGTTTCAACCTAACTACCCAGCCCTTCTATTGCATACTCTGGAATGCCTGTTCCATAGGCAACACACTTCCCTTAATCTGAAATGTTTTCCTCTCGCATTCCTTCATCTACTACCTCTTACTGAAAATAGACTCTTCCCTGATGACACAGCCTCCCTGGCCATTCTTTTCAGTACTGACTACACCTTCTTCCATTCCTCTCATCTCACAGGTTAAGGCAGGGAAGCTGGAATACTCCTTGCTCCCCATTATCATTTCCAGGTTCTCTCCTTTTCTCCATCAGTAATCTCTTTTCCTTTGAGGTTCATGCTATTCATAGCTATCACCCTAATTGGCCTAATTTTTCCCTAAATTTTTTGGTTGCATATCCAGTTTATTGAACCATTCTCCTTTCTTCCTTTCCCTTCTATATTTCCCCCCTTATATTTGCTCTGTTACCTTTCCAAGGCTTTTTAATATTGTCTCTGCCATTTTTTGATGAGATTATCTATTGTTTTTATGATTTGTTTTTTGGCCTACATATTTGTTGGGATTAAATTATTTTGTGTCAATTTAAATTTGAATCCTTCTTTCAAATGTACTTTATTGATTATAATTTTATTGTATTCTCAATAAAGTATATGTTTAGTATTTATGCTTTTCTGTATTGGTTTATGAGATTTTTTACGACTTAACACATGGTCATAACACATACACAGCTGAGAAATGCGAATACCCTTTTTATACATAATTCAATAATTGCCAAGAAGCTATCATATGTAACTTTAAAAACTCTATTCAGGTCTTTAATTTCTTTTTTATTTATCTTTTATTTTCAGATTCATCTACATCTGAAAGGGAGAACATTGAAATTTCTATTATGGTTTTACTATCTATTTCTCCCTATAATTTGATTAAATTGTTTAAATGTTTAGATTCAATTCCATTTAGTGAATATATTAAATATTTAAATTATTTTTTAGTGTTTTTAAGCACAATATTGCTTTCTTATTCCTTTTAGCCATATCTTTTTACTGTTCTCACAACTGATTTCAGGGTTTCCATGTCGGCTTTTTAAAATCCACCTGGGGCATAATATATTCTATTTTAGGCCCACTTTTTATTGTAGCAAAGCACTGGAATGGAAGGGAAAGCTCATCAGTGGGTCAATGAATTAACAAACTATGATTTATCTTTAAGAGGACTATTCCATTCCCCTGCCTCAATAATTACACAAGTCCTAGACTTTTCAATTGAATCAATTAATCAGATATCTAAATGTGGTCTAACCAAGATGATTTCCATTAAATCAATCAACCAATTAACCAAAGGTATTATATTAGGTTGGAGAAGTCATTTATTGTCACCAAATAAGAGTAACATACCACAGGAGGTCTGTGGGCATTGGATGAGGAGATTTTATCAAAGTATGTAGATCTATAAAATAGACAACCAGTTCAGAAGCCATAGCTTTGAGTATTTGGTGCAGTCCAATCAAGGCCCTGAAAGAGAATTGCCTTGCGTGGATGGAAGGAGGGTGAGTCTCTTTTCCCACCCTCTCTTTGGACTGGAGGACCATATGGACTTCAAAGAGTCAGGATTTGTACTTCCCTTTGATTTCCTACCCCTGTCCCCAATACAACAAGAACTATTGACAGCGTTTGCATCAGGAACTGAGGACAAATTAGATAGGCTGATGAAAGGCAGCTTCACGAGACTTTAAAGAGCCAAATTATCCCCATAACTGCATCATGCCTAAGGAAAACTTTAAAAGTACCATACAAAATCTCCCACAAAGAAAGAAAAGGACTTTGGACCAGCAGCTTTTAGCTCTCACTCTGACACATGTGCTCTCTTTTCCCTGTACTCTGTATGTACTGGTGGAAGAGTAAATCACAGACTTTTGGGGGAACATTGAATTACCTTAGTAAATATGTATTTCTAAAACCTAATTAAGTCTGCCTGACTGATATCAACTGCAAATCATGAAGGGCATATAACTGGGGAGACTTGTTAACTCTAACATTAGAAAACGACCCCAAGATCTCATGGATACCTCTAAAACTTTGAGGGTAGCCATAGTAGCCAAGCTGTGGGAACCTAACCTGTCAGTGTGGGTTTGAAGAATGATTCCAGAGCTTGTGCCACATATACACATAATGGAATATTACCCTACTAGCACAAATTGATGCAGAGTGAAATAAAGAGTATCAGGAGAACAATGTATTTGGTTATTATAGCATTGTAAAGAAGAGTAACCTTGTAAGAATGGAGAACTCTGAAGCAATGGCTAATCATAACTCTAGAGGCCCAATGATGTAGCATGCTCTGCCCCCACCTCTTGAGGAAGATATTTTTGATGATGGCTTAGAGGTGCAGAAGGAGACATATTTTTTTTTTCAACATGGCCATTATGTGAATTTATTTTGCTTCATTGTGATTATTTGTCACAAGGAAAGGTTTATTTTTTAATTACTAAGAGTGGAGTGTGGGGGAATTAAGAATAGTTGGGATACTGATGGCAAAAAATCTAAAATGAAATAAAAATGTCAATTAATGTTTTAAATGATTTTGTACAGAGGAGAACAGGAAAGAGAAACACAATATCTTTGAAATGATTGTGTTGAATTTATTGTAAATTTAAAAAAAACAAGCTGAATATAGTGGAGATTCATTGAAATCTTCTTTTTATGTTTTACTTTATGTATGGTAATGTTTGTCTTTAATGAAACAAAACAAAATTTTGAAGTGTCAGATCTGACACTCAAATTCTCATCTTCTCATTCTACCTCACTGCTCTCTAACTTATCTTTACTTTGTATCTAACATATCTTTACTCTAAAAAATCCATGACAACCTGGAGCTATACCAAGAAGACCCTTGGATTCCTCTGGTGAGGTTAGATGGCTGAGAATAATTCATAGTTTCAGAAATTCAAGATTTTTCTGTAAATATAAACTAGCCAGCCACCTGAATAATTGAAAGGGATGTAGGCCATAAAACTAAAAATTGTAGTATACTCTTGCACTCAGCTGGGTATAATTTTCCCATAAATCTTACTTCCCTTACTTCCGCACATCTCTTCCCAAGTAGTGGCAGTGGTAGAGGAGGAAGATAGCATTGCAACATTTTGGTATACATAAAGAAAGCCATAATGTAAAGGTTCAAGCAGGACTTGATAAAATTGATGCAGAAGTCCTTGAGTGAGCAAAATGTAACCGACACTGAGTGTAAACTCACGGTGTCCTAGCTTGGACATCGTGCTTGATGAGACTGACCCTGTCCTGACAATTCCTCATGCTGCCATATTGATGACTTGATGTTTACTGAATTTAGGTCTCAACTTTCCTACTTGGACTTTGATGAGACTTTCTTCTGGTTATTTATCTGGTAGTTCTCTGTGGTCTTTGCTCTTCTTGTACCTTGAAATATAATGGTAAATATCCCTGCATCACTATTAGTATAATGGATCTGGGTTCAAATCTCAATCCTGACACTTTTTACTCATGAAATCAAGTGACTTGCCACCTCCAATTCTCTATTTGTTCAATTGTACTTTAACGCTTCCATATTTGGATCAGTGATGTCATTGATGTGAGTACGTCCTCCAGTGATGGAAATTGCAACTCATCTACACTTTGTTATCCTGGGGAACTCTTGTCCATCTCTTCTTATATAAATTTACCATTGTGGGTCCAGTAAACAATCGGTGGTCCTTCTTCTAACTTTCTTTGGAAGCAGCATAAGGTGCTGGCCTATGAGACAGGAAGACCTATGTTTGAATCTTGTCCCAGAGAGTTACCAGCTGTATGACCATGAGGAATGCTTTAGTTTCATTTTCCTTATTTGTAAATTGGGGATCATGGTAACACCTACACAAAGGATTGTCATAAGCATAAAATGAGGTGTGTTTTTCATGTCTTAAAGGATTATATAAATGTCAGCTGTTATTATTATCATCATTGTTATTATGTGGGTGATAATGGAAGACATTGTCTGTCCTTGTTGTTATCCCTTACTCACTACATGCCTGTTCTGTTTTGTTAGATCTCTTAGACAACAATTTTAATATCACTTCAGACACTCAGTCAATATGCATTTATGAAGCACTTTCTATGTTCCGGGCATTGTTCTGAGCCTTTCATAATAACAATATTACCTAGCCTTTTATAGCTCTTTAAGATTTGCAAAATCAAATATTCTCACTTTTATCCTTACAACCCTGAGAAATAGGTGCCATTATCTTTATTTTACAGATAAGGAAACTGAGGTAGGCAGAGTCTCATCCAGATTACTCAAGCTGTAAGTGTCTGAGGACAAATTTGAACTCAGGTCTTTTTTTCTCTAGGTCCAATGCTCTAGTATTACCTATGTAACAATGTACACCTCACGTCTTTCCATTGTTCATTGGTTGAACTACAAACTCAATTCTTTGAAGGCTAGTATTCCAAACTCATAACAGCTATTAAACAATAGCTAAACAATACAACTAGTAGTTGTATTGTCTATTTCATGGTATTTTTGTTGGGAAAGTGCTCTGTAAATTTTGACATGCTATGTAAATATGTGTGATTGCCATCATCATCTTGTTCTCTTTTGTAATACTCTTAATGAGCTTATTTTATATCTGCTATTAATTTTAAGCTCCTTAAATTCAGAGGCCATATAATTTATCTTTTTAGCTTTCTTAGTGTCTGGTACAGTTTTCTGTATCCATAGAAAGTGGTCGACTAATATTTGCTGAATGAATGAATGAACTAATCAACTCAGCTTCCCAAATACCTTCTTAGTCCCACAAGCACATATCCAGGAATGAATGTGAATGATTTTCTATTTATGGTCATTACTGCTGGGCAGCCTGTGGAGAAGTATTTGCTGGGAGAATCTTATACATTGAAAGTAAAAAATAGAATATATATGGGGTATTTACAACCAGATGCCCAAGTCTCCTTCCATTGTGAATATCATGCTGACTTCTAGTTGGCCCATAGTTAGCCCCTTGCACAAGCCAACTGGTAACCCTGTCACTCCCACCACTCTCAGTGTCTTCAGATGTGTGCTCAACATTGTGGAAATGGGTGTTTTATAGTTGCCTTTAGTTTATTCCTGGGGTAAACAGTAGAGATTAAAGGATAATTGCAGCAAAAGGTTTGTTTCCTATTCCAGTGTGAATAATCTAAGAGTAGCCAATTGGCCAGCTGCTGCACACTTCCCCCCAAAGGGCCAATTGGCATCTGCTCCATTCATCGTTGAAGGATTTACAGATGTACGTTGGGGGGTGTAGGATGGTGGCTGCGCTTGTGTGTGTGTGCGTGTGCGTGTGCGTGTACGTGTGTGTGTGTGTGTGTGTGTGTGTGTGTGTGAATGTCTAATGCTTTGAATGTTTTCTTGGTAAGGGTTAAAGAAGAGGTGGAGGTTCAGCTCTAGATGGAAAAAAATTGTTTCTTCTCTACTGGAGAGTAGCAGAGTAAGTGCCAATTGGCCCCTTGACATTCTTTGCAAACCATAGGGCCAACAGGAACACACCAAGTCCAGTTGCCTATTCTTTTTCCTACTTTCTTTCTTGGGTTGTCCTGAAGGTTGTTAAAGCTCTGACCAGCATACCACAGCGCATCTGTCTGCAGGCAAGAGCTGGCTGCTCGTTTCCAGTAGCCTGGTGTGAACCGATTATAGCACCTCTCACACTTTGACTCCTTACAGACAGCTGAGATTTTTTCCTTCTAGATTTCTTTTTCTTTTCTTTAGGTGGGAACTTACTTCAGGTGAAATTCTGTTTTGTTTTGTTTTTTATTTTGATGAGAACTCAGATATGTTATGCCCCAACAATTTAAAGAAAAAGAGCTAGCGTGTCATACTGGGATAAGCACTGGATTTAGAAAAGGAAGAACTGAATTTGAATCCTTGCTTTTGTGACCTTGGACAAGTCACCCCAACCTTTACAATCCTTTAGTTTCTCATCTAAAAATTGAGGGGGCTGGACTCTAAGATCCTTTTCAAATCTAAATCCTGTGATACTAGTAAGACCTTCACATGTTTTGACCCCTCAATAATAGTATAAACCCACATCTACGAAACACATTTTTCTCACAGTGGTCCTATGAGGTCGGATGTGTAAGTATCATTAGTTCCATTTTATAGATGAGGAAACAGCCTCAGAGAGCTTCAGTCATACCCACAGTTGTGCAACTAGTAAATATACAAGGTAAGCTTTGACCCCAGGTCTTCTGACTAAGTCATTATTTCCAGTATACTGCATTGGCTCCCACATAAAGCAGTTTTTTAAAAATCTGAAACTTTAAAAAAACTGACAATAATCATAACATGTACTTTTGTAAGGTGTGCGTGTGTGAGGGAATGTGATTTACCTCCAATATCTCTACCCAAACCATATGGCCATAATATTAATAGGTGGCATTTATATAGTACTTTAAAGCTTACAGAGGCTTTACATGTTATTTCATTTGATAGAAGCTATCATTACTGCTATTTTATAGATAAAGAAACTGAGGCTGAGATAGGTTAAGTGACTTTCCAAGATGGATCATAAAACCATTAAGTGGTTGTCACAGGATTTGAGCTTAGGTCTTTCTGAATGTAAGCCTAGAACTCTTTCCATTGTACCACCTAGAATGTTGTCACGTAAGATGAGATTACGAAATGTTAATACCTTCTGATTTTGTTGAGAACAACTCAGTTTGTTGAGTATGTGAAGTAGCCATATCTTCATGGACTTTAAATAGCTAAAACACAGATGAATTTCAGCTGTCAAAGAGTAGGAGAGATTGTATATTGGGAGTTGCCTGTGGAGGAGACCCCTGGGTGGGAGAAAGAATAAGTTTCTTTCCCTCTTTATTAGCCATTTGCTAATGATTTGAAGGGGAAGTATTCTCCCAGGAGCATGCATTGCATACAACAGGGAGCAGAGACATACTCCAGACAGACATGGATACAGAGAAGTAGTCACTTAATGCAAGCAACTTCAAGGCCCTGGCACCAGAGAAGAGAGTTAACTACAAAAGACAGTAGATCCTAGGAACCCAGCCAAATCACCCACTCAGTAGAGTAGAGACAATGTTCCCAAAGAGAACTGTGTGAGGACTCTTTGAAATTAGAAAGTATTTCTGTGCCCTTCAGTACCAAGATTGATAAATTTCCTTTGCCACACAAGTATTTTAACATGAGCTCATGTTGGATATCCTCTTTGAGTATAAGTTTAAGTTTAAGCCTACTCTTCCCATGGATACCATGTATATTTTTTTTGGATAGTTAACCCCACATTTGGGTGGGCTTATTTTTGCTATGCCATTTTGCCTTTACTAAAAACAAATTGAGCCTACTGGCTAACCGATATTAGGAATATACCATTGTGTTTTATGAATTATAGTATTAGTACATACCCATAGTATTACTCCTAGAACCTAAACTAGGTAGCAGCCACCCTCTGAAGACACAACCTTTGTCTGAGGGAACAAGCTGAGGGAAGTTGCTCTGTGAGTGGTGCTCTTTTATCTTTTGGTATCATAGTAAGAGAAGATATCTTGGAACGAATCAGAAATGTAAGCACTCCACCCACTGGAAATGACTCAGTGCAGATGATGATGACCACTAAAAAGGGCTAATCACGAGAGTGTGTGAAATGGACTAAGGATATGAATGCTTTTATTATGTCAGTACTCTATCATAACAAAATTGGAAACATTTTACCTGTTGTAAGCAAGGACTTCATCCTTCTTTTGGTCAATAAAATCTTCAGTTCCAAATTTCACAACATCTTATTGCAGATCAGTGCAAGGCAGATTGAAGAAATAAATTATTTCCTAAATCCAGACCAGATGAAATAATAGTGGAAATTGGATAGTTACTTTAATTTGAAGAGGGAAAAGCTGAAGAATTTGAATGCATTAGAAATCTAAACATGAACACTAACACATGGATTAGTTTGCCATTCTGGAAAGCGATTTGGAGTTCTACAAATAAAGAGAACAAAATTTACCTACCCTTTGACCCAAAGATTCTATTGCTAGGCTTATGCTCTGAGAAGATTATTGCCAAAAAGAAAGGCTTCATATACACGAACATATTTATAGTAGTACTTTACTTTTTGTGGTAGCAAAGAGCTAGAACAAAAGCTGGCCATTGGTTGGGGAATGGTACATGAATGCAATGGAATATTACTGTATTATATGAAATGAAGAACAGAATTAATACAGAGAAGAATGGAAAATGTATGTGAATTGAAAAGGAACTAAAGAGAGCCAGGAGGACAACATACAAAATAGCTACTAAAACGTTAAAGAGCAAAGAAATGATGGAAATTGAATTATGTGATACTAATAAAGAACAATTTTGGTTCCAAAGAAGAGATGAAACATCATTCCCTCTCCTCTTTTGCTGAAATCAGTGTGTCCAAGTGTGTAACATTGTATATAATGCCAGACTTTTTTAATGTGTTTATTGAGTTTATGAATATTTTTATTTTTAAAATAATCTTTGTTATAAGCGGTGATTGTCTGGAAGGTGGAGAGAGATGGATATATAAGGAGAAATTTCTGCGACAAAATAAATTAATTTTTTAAAAAGAAAATCTGCATGACATAAACTCCAGGAAAGCTATCTTAGAGTTAAATAGACAGCAAAAATAATGTTGATTTTTTAAAGATGTCTCATGTGGAAGGTGAGAATATTTGAGAATTTGAGATCTACATATGAAACTGCTCTCTACTTAAAATATGTTGCCAACACGGTGTCAGGTATACTTCATTTAAGACAGAATTTTAAAGGCAGCAGTTGAAACTGATGATAGTCCTGCCTGTCTGTGAATTTATCATCATCCCTTCTGAATACAACTAAATGTGACTTTCCAATTGAACAGGGAGTTGAACCAAAGCATTTTATTAATCACTTGTTGTACATGGACAACATAAAGTTATATGGTTCTACTGAGAAACATATTAAACAACTACTTCCTGATAGAATATTCAATTTTTAATATTCATTATTCTTCCTGATAGAACATTCATTTAAAACATTACTTGTATATCATAGATATAAAAATTCTTAATGTACACCAAGGAGAGCCTAAAGAGTTCATTTTTGAATTTGTAAGTTAAATTCAAGCAATGGATGAAAGTAATACATTTTCTCTCTACATTTTCATGATGCTGTTTTCTCCTGGTTCTCTTCCTATTTGTCTGGTCATCTTTCTCCATGTCACGCACATTAACTATGAGTCTTAACAAGTTTCTGTGTTTGACTCTCTCCTCTTCTCCTATGCCATCTTACTTAATGTTGTCAACAGCTCCCATGAGTTGAATTATCATTTTATACTGCTGATTCTCTGATCTGCTTTTTTAGCCCTAATCTCTATCCTGCCCTCCATTCTTGAATCACCAACTTCCTATCAGATGTCTTGAATTGGAGTTATTATAGACAGTCGAAGCTCAAAATGTTCAAAAAGGATCTCATTACCTTTCCCTCTAAAACCTCCCCTCTTCCCAATTTCCCTATAACTGTTTGGGGCACCACTATCCTCTCAGTCACCCAGGCTTTGAAGCTCAGTGTCACCCTTGACCATTTACTCACATTTATTCCACATATTCCATCTGTTGCCAAACTTTGTCATTTCTATATTCACAACATCTGTCTTTAGTAATGAGATGTTTTTATAGTGCCTGCTAATAGATTAATCTGGATACTAACAGCAGAAATGAACAATCAGTTTTCACAGAAGTCTTGTTTTAGAACAAGGTCCAATTTGTGTGCCAAAATGTCTTGTTCACAATTAATTTCCCTCTAATCTTTCTCTCCATTTACACAGCCACCACCCTCACCATCCACTCAACAGCCTTCTGGTTGGTTTCCTTGCCTCAAGTCTCTCTCCACTGCAATCCATCCTTCATTCAAGTAGCCAAAATGATTTTCCTGAAGTACAAGTCTTGCTATGTCAGCTCCACCCCACTGCAAAGACAGAAATCTATTTCTCTCCCTCCCACTTCCCTCACTCCAATGGAAAAAAAAGAAAAGAAAAACAAACTTCTTATAACAGATATGCATAATCAACAAAACAAATTCCTTTATTAACTGTATACTAATATCTATATATCTGTGTCTTTTTGCATAAATATATATACATGCATATATGTATATGTAGATACATATTTTGTAATTTTAATCCATCACTTTTTTGTCAAAAGATGGGTAGCATGTTTTATCATTGGTCCTCTGGAATTATGGATGGTCATTATATTGATCATAGTTCTTATGGCTTGAAGGTTGTCTTTACAATGTTGTTATTGTATAAATTATTCTCCTGATTCTGCTAATTTCATTTATCAGTTTATAAAAGCCTTTAAAATTATTCATTTTTATGATATTTATGTTACAGATTATCTTTTGGTTCAACTTTCTTTACTCTCTATCACTTTGTATGTCTTTCCATGTCTCTTTGAAATCATCTATTTCCTCATTTCTCACAGCACAAATTCCATCACCTTCATATGCCACAACTTATTTAGCCTTTCCATAAAAGATGGAAATCCCTTTCATTTCCAGCTTTTTAAAAATCATGACAAAAAGAGGTACCACAAATATTTTTTTGTACATGCAGAGTCTTTTCATATTTCTTTGATCTCTTTTGGTTGTAGGGCTAACAGTGGCATAGCTGGTTCAAAATGTATCTTTGTGTGTAATTGCAAATTGCTTTCCAGAATGATCATACTCATTTACAGATCCATTAATTTATTTCTATAAATAGTGCTTTGTGGTTGTATTTATATAGTTCTTGTGCATATCTTAGTAAGTGGACTCCCAAATGTTTATAAATTCTGTAGTAATTTTTAAAGGATTTTTACTTTGCATTTCTTAGCTCATGAGGACTGCTCCACTCCAAGCTCTTCCTGCTTCTGCCTGACAGCAGATTCCAGGGGTTGCGGCCTCTGGGAAAACAAAGCTTAACAACACACACTACTAGCACCACCATCTCAATTCACCTCCAAAGTCCAGAGGCTCTGGGATAACAGCTCGGTTCACTTTAACAGGTCTCAAAAGGGGCTTAGCTAAGCCTCCTTCCCATGGGCAGGTTTCTGCCCTATAGCTCTATCTACTTTTACAACTCAGAAGTTCCTTCAGCAAGTATCTGAAATCAAAGGTCTTCTCTTCACTCTTAGAGGCCTCCTCTTCACTCTCAGAGGTCTCCTCCCAGTCTCAAAGGTCTTCTCCTAGCTCTCAGAGGTTTTCTTTTGGCTCTTAAAGGTTTCCTCTCAGCTCAACACCCAAGGCTCATTCTTCTTCTTTGTCTTTTCTCTTCATCCTCTTCTTCTCAATGCTGGCTCATCCTCTTGATGCTGGGTGTCTTAATGTCTGCTTTCTTTCAACACTGGCTCTCCTTATATACAGTTCTGGTTGGCATCTGATTGGCTGAAACTCAATCTCCATGTCTGATTGGCTAGAACTCAATACACATCTGATTGTCTAGAGCCCACATACAAGTCTCTGATTGGCTAGAACTCAGTCCAGCAAAAAAATTCTACTTTGCTTGCCTTTACAGAATATTATCTCATTGTGGAAGAAAAGTATTTTAGCATCATGAGGTAAATAAAAATTAAAAACCTCTCCATCATCCTCCTCCCCACAAGTAAAAGATCTCAACCAACTCTATCTCATCAGAGGAATGTGACTACAGATTTAACTGAGGATTAAAGAAAAGGCTTCTCTTTTTTCTCTCTTGGCATTCAAAGGAAGTAACTTCAACTAAGACTTATCACAACAGAGGAGAACTTTGATGTCTTTGGTGAAAGATAAGGCATGATTTGAAACCCTAACACTCCCAAAAGGGAGAGCCTAACTTAAAGAAAGACCGGTAGTATAAAGGAAAAGTTTTCAACTTGATTTGATTCCCCAGAGGAGGAGTGACCTAGAACTCTACTTCTGGGGTTGAAACAATAAAAATGAGTAAACCACAAAAAAGGATTTTTATGATGCCAACGATGAGCAAGACAGAAACCTAGGAGAAAAGAAAAACTGAATACGCCCACAATCAAAACCTCAAGGAAAAAAATAAAAGCTTGCTGACAAGAAAAATTAGAATCCTTTGAAGAAATGATGCAATAGTTTAAAAATATTATACAATAAATCATAGCTATGAAAGGAAACTTGAGTTGGGAAAAAAGATCAAGAGCTTAATAGAAGATCTACAAATCTTAACTTATTAATAAACTCATTAAAGTCAGAGTAAATAGAAATTAAGGACTCCAGGAGACAGCAAGAATTCCTAAAACAGTCAAAAGAATGAAAAAAAAAACAGAGGAAAATGTAAGATAGAACACATGAAAAAATGACCTGGAAAATATGTCAAGCAGAAATAACTTAAGAATCATAGGATTACTTGAAAGCCTTTTCCAAACCCCCCCATCTCCTCCCAAAAAACCCAAAACAAAACCAAACATGGAGATCATATTTCAAGAAACCATTAAAGAAAACCTCCCAGGCATGTTACAAGAGGATGATTTGAAAGCAGAATCTACCAATCATTTCCAGAAACACCTAAGTGAAAACTCTTAGAATGTCATTGAGAAAATCCAGAGCTTCCAGGAAAAAGGAAAAGAAAATATTACAAATAATCAAAAAAGAAAGACATCAAATATTGAAGAACCACGATTAGAATTTAACAAGATTTAGCAGCTATCATTAAAAAGTAGTGGAGAACATAGAATGAGATATTCCAAAAAGCAAAAAGATGAAGGTCTGTAATCAAGAATAACTTAACCAGCAAACTTTAGTTAATCCAACAATGAAAAAATGGATTTTCAATAAAATAGAAGACTTCTAAATATTCCTTATGGAAAAAAAGAGCTAAAAAGAACTTTGTAATACAAGTAAAGGAGTCAAGAGAAAAATAAAAAGGTAACTAAAGTGATCAAACAGAAGGGGCTTCATAAGGATGAATTTACATTTTATTCGGGGTGTCATAAAGATTCTGAATCCCAGTGTCACAGAGGTCATAGAGTTAGTCAAACTGAGAAAGAAGAGCCATAATTATTAGCTTTGTTATGTTTTTAAGGTACTGTAAGAAAAAAAGAAAAAAGGAGAAAGGATAAGTAGAGGAAAAATCAAGAAAGATGGAAGAATCAGTTAATACACATGGTCTGGTTGTCTAAGTAGTTATCTATCTATCTATCTATCTATCTATCTATCCATATACATATATACATACACACATATATGACTGACAGTAGAGTCAATGACACAAAAAATATGGTTAAGGGACCCCTGTCTAATTCAAACTTTGTCACCTTCAAGTCTGTTTCCACTTGTTTTAGATGTGGAAATGACCATCATCCCTTTACTCAGCATATCATATCCTTGACAATGTCATTAAGTATAAATGCCTAGTCTACCAGGTCATCATCTTAATGTTAAAGCCACAGTCTTGCATGTCTGATCTCCAGTGGAATGGTTTGCTCCTTCATGTCAGATGGAGAAATAGGAGGTTCAGAATTGAGTAGGAAGGCACATAAATAAAAGCTTATTCCATCATTTTCTCAATTGGTTTGGGCAAGATCAGCTCCAGTATGATTGATGAATCCACCAGTCAGTCCCAAGTTTATCTTAACAACTGGCTAGAAAATGATAAAAAATCCTTGGGTTCTCATTCATTCATTCATTTTTTTGTACAAATAAAATTTCTGAAAGTCATGCCTCTGTGAAAAGAATGCTTAAATCTAGCTTGAAGGGATATCTATCTATCTATCTATCTAATATGTTAGTACTTTTTGTTTAGTTTCTTTCTGAAATAACATGCCTCTAGTGAAGTGGGGGAAGGTGAAAGCAAGTCCCCTGTGCTTCTCCTCCTTAATTTCAGCTGGATGTCCACTTTCCAAAATCCAGAATTGCACCTCTTCTTTATTAAGGAAGAAAAGAGCCTCAGTCCAAAATATTCACACCTCTTCTTAAATTTGTTTGTATAAAGGCACAATAATAATTAGAGGAAACATGAAATGGAAGAGTAGTTTCTTTAAAAAAAAGAAAGTACTGGGAATTTTGTTCATTATTTAAAATGAAATTATTAGTGATATCCAAGATTTTCATAATTTTGGGTCAAACACCTTTGTTCCATTTTATAATGAGGATAAAAGATAAGTGGTCAAAATGTTTCTTGGAAGATGGCTTCTCCATTTTCTCTAAATGATAATTCTTTATATATCCTTTTTAAAGGATAATTAGAAAGTAGATAATTTTTTTAATATTCTGTCAAGAGTAGAGGTAAAATAGCAGTCTTATTTCAACAATTCAATTAAACAACCAACTATTATGTGCTTGTGTGGTTCTTAATACTGGGGATACAATGCAGCTTGGCACTAGAGATATAAATAAAGAAAACAAGTACTTCCTACTGGGAGGATACAGTGCCGCACAGAAAAATAGATAAGTAATGGTCAAGAGCTCGGGAGCTACTCTACCAACCTTTCTGGTACTGGCAGGCAAGGTCTCCAGAGGATAGGTACTACATATCCCATTAGGATTCTGGAGTTAAGTACTCTGGGGCAGTATCTTTTAACATTACAGCATGTGAGCCTCTACTAGAATGCTTCCCCAGCATTATTGTCTTTTGATATCAAATAACTTTTTTAAAAAGCATGTTTACTAAGGTAGTACAAACTCTGAAGAGTCTGAGACACATACTCCCATAAGTTCATATAGGTTCCAGGGGGCAGCAGGCTGAAACTTATCGTGTTCATATAGCAAACATGTAAGCTCACACAGCTCCTGATTATTGGAAGTCCTTTTCTTCATTTGTTGGTTCCTCACAAAGTCTTCTTTGTAGAATCCTGAATCTGCTTTTATTTGATGTGTCTAATTTGTTTTCAGCTTCTGATGCAGTCATCATTGTTCCTGGGACGCTACTGGGATGCTGATGAGAATTCCAAATCTTTAGACCTTCCAAACATCAAAAGTTTGCCTTCTGGCTAAGGAAGAGGAAGGGAGACAAAGGTTCTTCTCCCCTCTACAATCCAGTGATTCTCTCTTAGATACTTAGTGTAGGTCACTTTCTCTTCTCTCCTGGAGGCTGCCAGACACTTACCTTATATTAGGGTCTCCAGCGATGGCCTATGGCACATAAAGTTGCAGTTAGGCCAGGACTCCAAGTCTGAAACATAATCATAGCTATTGTGTTTAGTTGTTTTTCAGTCATGTCCAACTCTTCATGACCCCATTTGGGGTTTTCTTGGCAAAGATATTGGCATGATTTGCCATTTCCTTCTGCAGCTTGTTTTACAGATCTGAAGCATAGGAGGTTAAGTGACTTGCCCGGGATCATACAGCCACTCTGTGTCTGAGGCTAGATTTCAACTCAGGAAGATGAGTCTTCCTTATTCCAGGCCCTACAGTCTATCCACTGTACCACTTAAATGCCTCCAAAATAGGCATTCTTATTATTTTTAGCCAATTGTATGATAGTGCATGATAGCCAGACACTCTCATTCTGTGGGGATTCAAAGATAAAACAGAAATAAGCCTGTCCCTAAAGTCTCTTACATCTTATCAGAGGAACCAAAAAGTACACATCTAAGTAAATACAAAGTATATATAAAATCAATGCAAAGTAATGCAAAGGAATACTCATAGCAAGAATGGTGTCAAGTAGGAGGTGAAATGAGCTAAGCTTTGAGGGAATCTAGGATTCCAAGAGGTGTAGATGAGAGGGGAGAATATCTTAGAGATTCAGAAGGAAGACAATTCTTACGCTCAAGAACTTATATTCTAACAGGAGAAGGAAACCTAAGGAGGATTGTTTTGGCTTGGAAAGTCACGGAAATGTGAATGGAGCCCTAGCGGAATAGAGTCACACATAAGAGTTTCCTGTATAAATGTCAGTATTAATTTTATTCCAGAGCAAGAATGCAGATGAAGGTGGAGGAAGATGGCAATGAGTGGATGAGGGATAGGTATCTCACAATGACAGGGTGAATGGCAAGAAGATGGACAAAGTCCAGAGTGAAGCATGGTTGTTCTCATCTTAGGTATCTGGGTGCTAAGTGGTACTCACCAATCAGGTCAGTGTGGGCATTAGGGTAAGAGTTCCAGAATTTAAACAGTTCAAGTCTATTAATACATGGTCCTGGGCCACTAAACTGTTTGTAGTTTTTGATCCAGAGATCTAAAGTAGATCAAAGACAGAAATAAAAGGATCTATCTATCTATCTATCTAGGTGTGGGTGTATACACACATACATATATGCATATATGTATACATATATACATATGCACAGACTCACATACAAATATATACATGTATATATGTTCATGTCACAAAAAGTTAGGAAGAAGTAAGTGCCTATCAATTTGTAAATGGCTAAACAAATTATGATATTTGAATGTGATTAAATATCCCACCTTAATAAATGATGAATATGAAAATTTCCCAGAAACATGGGAAGACTTACAGGAACTGACAGAGATTGTAAAAACAAAACAAAACAAAAAGAAACCAACCCAACACAACTCAGAACCCTAAAAACAGTTTATGAAATGATTACCACAATGTAAAAGAAAACAGACTAGAACTGAGTTTAGAGACAGAAAGTACCAATGTTTCAGCTATATCTTATTTTACCACAAAAGGAATATATGATAGATTTGTAGTCAGAAGAACTGAGTTCAATTCCTGACACTTAAAAACTATGTGAACTTTGATAAGTCACTTAAACACCTCTGTACTTCTAGTCCCCTCTCTCTAAAAAAGGAGAATAATAATTTTATGACCACCTCACAAGATTTTTGTGAAAAAAAGATGTTTACAAACTTTAAAGCACAATAAAAATGCAAGCAATTATTAATATGTTTATGACTGGCAAATCTGGAGATCTGTTGGTTGTTAGGATTGTGGCAATGCACTATTTTAGCCTGAATCATCCACTTTGGTGGCCTATATAGCCCATACTAAGCAAGTTGTTGCTTAACCAACCCTATGCTTGATTGTGGCTGTATGGACTTCGCTCTTACTGGCTATCTTCTGTCTCCATTTGGCAAAGGTTTCCTGCCCCTAACATTCCGGTCTTGCACAATGGAAATGATGCCCATAAGGTCTCAATCAAGTTGTCATGTGAATTATTTTACTTTTCATGAGTGAGATAAAAATAAACTAGATTGGGATTGGAAAAACCATTTCATATCATCCAACCTCAAGCAGGCTTCATCTGTAGTCAGGCCAGAATGGTTTTATCCAGTTTCTAACTATCATTGAATCTTTTCATTGATGGTGACTCAGGCCCCTCTTCTGTTGCCCAATTCTTGTTACTACTTGGGAGGTTGTTGTGGTTGGTTTGTTTTTAATATCTTGCCCAATCTTTCCGTTTTTATTTCCAGACTGTTGCTTTTAACCACTTTCAACTATCTTTTTTTTCCCCCTAGGGTGACTTTTTACTGAACACGATCTAGTCCATGAGGTTCTTCAACAACAAGGGAATCTTTGGGTCAAATCTGAAGACTATACCATAACATTCTTTTTTTTTTTAAATTGATGTATTTTATTTTATATCACCTTGAGTTCCTAAATTTTATTCCAACTAACCCTCCCTCAAAACTACCTATTATACTAAAGAATATTACTATATTCTATGACTTCTTTTGGAGAAATTTGTGGAAGTAGGAGTGAAGAAAAAAATAAGGACTCAAGACAAGTAGAGGAAGAAAATCAGGTATGTAACATTCTATGCAATTTGAAGGGATTTGAACTATTTAAAAAATCCAGAGACTGAATTTAGGTAGGAAAATTTGCACATTATTAGGAAAAATTGAGAACAATGTTCAGGTCCAGATACTGATCCAGACTCTACTTCCTGGATGAAAAGATCAAGGACAATTAAGAAGAATAGAAAAGAGTTAAATATGATTGAGGAGGATTATTAGGAAACAGAACCAAAAGAAAAATATGGAAAGAAGTCATAAGAGGGATGGGCATTATTATTCAAGTCCAATTAATACAATTAACAAGATGCTTTCTGTCCAGCCTTGAAACCTTTAACTTTACTTAATACCTATACCTCTTTGAGTTACTGAATCAATCAATCAAATGGGGTAAACTAGGTGTGAGCTATAGGAAGACACTTCTATTGAATCAATCAAAGGTACAGGTGCCAATTGAATGAAAACAGATTATTCCACACAGGTAGTGTCTTGCCTTGATTGAAGAGAATCTGTCATTCCCTCTGGGGTTTGGATAAAACAGCAATACAGATCCAGTTCTTAGAGATAGCACCCTATTATTGTAGCAGCTACAGCCAAATCCCTGAGAGGAAATAGTTTGTATGGAGAAAAATTAACCTCCCTCGACCACCCCAACCTCCACATAACTAGAAGATGACCTTGAAAGTTGGAAAGTTTTTAATCCTCCTTTAGCAGTGGATTTCAACATCCAAGGAGCAACAATTTGCTTTTGGCAGTGTCTCTACAGGGAACTGAGGACAAAGTATCGACACTGAGAAAGGCTTCATCAGGACACTACCAAGGAACCAACTTTCAGAGCTCAGCAGAGAGCTACAAACATAGAAAGCAAAATTAAAAGAGGGAAGGTGTAATCAATTGGGGACTTACCCACCAGTTTGAGTTATAGTAGGGATGGAGCTGAAGCAGAGGTGCTAAAAATTAAAAGGAGAATACAAGGCAAGGTGAGTACATTAAAAAAGGTAAGTGTAACAACTGGATGGTAGTGTAGATTGTTGGGTGGGGCAAACTGGAAAATAGGAACTGATACAAGGCAAGGAATTCATGCTCTTGTTGAGACCAAAGAAAGGAAGTCGAGTGGACTTCTCAAGTTTTGGCTCTAATATTCTAATTGGATACTTAGAGTTGAAATGTAAACAAATAGTACACCTCGCCAGAACCGACCAAAATCAAAACCAAGTCTGAAAATTTCAAGTAGTGTGGAAAGTGAGAGAACTGTGTAGTGACTCTCATTAAGTGTGTAGTACTTGTATTTCTGCCATAGTTGAGAGTATTATCTGTGTTCCAAGTGCAGGATGATCTCCCTTATGTAAGAAAATGTAAAGGAATGCAAAGATTCATCCCTCAGGTCATTAGAAACAATGACATAGTCCTAAACCAAATAGAAGTGAAACTTTAACTAAGAAAAAGTGTATATGAGGGGAGAAAGGGAGATTTGGATGTTGGAGAGTAGAAGTCTTAGCCATATATGAAAACTTGATGCTCTGAGGAAGCAGCTGTTTTTTCCTCCAAGTAATGGTATAATAGAGCCACAGAAACTGTAAGATGAAAGAGTCTACAAAAAGGATAGGGAAAAATAGTCATAGTAATTGGTGATTTTCTGCTTAGGGGTACTCAGCTAGCTACTTGTAAATCTGATAACTGCAATAGAGAAGTCTATTGTTCTCCCCCGGCATGCATCCAAGATGTAGAAGAGAGTTTTTCAAGGCATCAAAACAGATGACAACTACCAACATCTGGTAATTCTGTACGAAATAAAGGGATGACACATTCCTGGCCAGAGATGGAGTATACCTAACAATGGATGGTAAAAAATATAATATAATATAAGTCTTATCAAAAGGGCTCCAGATAAAAAAGGATGGAGGGGAAAACTTGCTTATGTATATCCCTGAAGTATCACACCATGAAGAGTAGCTACAATTAGGAAAGAATAGAAATGGAGATAAAAGTTCACTGAAGACAAAAATCCAAGAAAGGATCCAGTACTATAGCATGTAGCCATAAATGTCCACACAAAAATAATTTAAGTTTAGGCAGTAAACAATAGGAGGTAAGGATCCCAAAAGAAGAGGAAACTTTAACCTTAGAACTGGTGAGATGAAACTCATGACTGGACTATGGTTCTGGAAAGGCATACCTTATCCAAAAGAAAGAGAATTAGTAAGTGGGGGGGGGGTTCCCAGTTTTTTTTCCTTAAAATGGCAAACAATATCAAACATAAACTTTTTCATATGCAAAGTAGAAAAGATGGAGAGCTGCATTTGAAAACTTATACCTCTATTATATGCAGTTTTCATTTCTTTTAAAAATTATACAATATATTCCACAAATTAATTTTTAAGATATCCTTTCTATATGTCTCCCTGGGAACCTCTTGTTCTCTTTCTGTTATGTTAAAATAATAATATGCTCCCCTTTTCTTTCATTTTGGGGGAGCAGCAAAGTTTACCATAATCATATTATTTCTCTCCCTCCCAACTCCTGAATTAGGAACAAAAAATGAAAGAAATTTTGTAATAAATAAGCATACCAAAGCAGAACAAATTTACATTTTATTTTGGCCATATCAAAAAGTGGATGTCTAAAATTGTCCCTTGTGCTCCCCACATCTTTGTCATGTGGTGAGTGGCATGCTTCATCATTGGTTCTCTCATCTTTATTTTGATCAGAGTTACTAAAACTTTCAAATTGGGCTTTTTAATGTTTTACTTATATAAGTTATTCTACTGGTTCTGCTCACTTCGCTCTGCATCAATTCTTATGAGTCTTCTCAGGTTTCTCTGACTCCATCTCTTTTACCACTTCTTATTGTCAATTCTTTGCTATAATGAAAAGTACTATTATATATTATTTTTATACATAGAGATTCTTTTTTCCTTTCTTTAATCTCTTTGGTGGTATAAGTCTATCAGTGTAATCACTGGATCAAAAGATGTGTATATATGTGTTTCTCTCTCTTTTTTGACATTAGAGTTATACTTTCAAATTGTTTTCCAGAATGGCTTGGTCTTTTCACAGCTTGATGTGTGCCTTTTTTTAGTGTGCCTTTCTTCTCAAAGCCTCTCTAGCAATTGTTAGTTCCCTGCTTTGTCATCTTTGCAAATCTGATGGGTATGAGCAAAATCTCAAAGTTGTTTTAATTTGTATTTCTCTTATCAGTGATTTAGAATATTTCATATAGTTGGTAAGAGCTTGGATTTCTAACTTTTGAGAATTTCATGTTCATATACTTTGACCATTTATATATTGAAGTATGATTCTTCTTCTTACACATTTTGATCAGTTCCTTAAATATCTTGAATAGAATTGCCTTTATTAGAGAAGTGTTACAGAGATTTTTCCCATCTATTTCCCTTTTAATTTTAACTGATTGGTTTCATTTGTGTAAAAAAAAACTTTATTTTATCTAATTAACACTGTCCTTTTTATCTTTTGTTATCTTCTATAGCCTTTGTTTTATCCTGAACTCATCCTCTATTCAAAATTGCAAAATATATCTTCTTTTCTCTTCTATTTTTTAAAACTATGACTTTTTAAAGCTGAGCAGCACATCCATTTCAAGCTTGCTGTGGTACACAGGGTGAGATGGACTAAATCTAATTTTATTCAACTATTTTCCAGTTTTCCCAGCATTTTTTGTCAAATAGTGTACCTATCACAGTAGTTGGGGTGTTTTTTGGGTTTACTGAACACCATAGTAATATGTTTATTTGTTTCTATAATCTCCATCATGACTTAGTTTAAATCCAACTTTTTGCAAGAAGCCTTTCTTCTCTCCATATACACTCCACCCTGGCACTGATACTGCCTTCCTTACGAGATGATATTTCATGTATGCTGTATATACTTTATATGTTCATGATTATTTGTTGTTTTCATCATTAGAATACAAGCTCTGTGAAGGCAAAGAGAGTGTTTTATTTTTGCTATCCTTTCTACCTTCAACACTTAGCATAGTGCCTGGTAAATGATAAATGTTTAAATTTGCTTGCTCATTGATGGACAGACTGATTCTGTATATTGTATTTCTCAGTAGTTCCACTAATAGACTGCTCTATCTTTTAATTAATTACAAAAGTTTTGATGATTATTACTTTCTAGTATGGTTTGAAATCTAGTATGGTTAGGCCCTTTCCTTCCAACTTTTTTCATAATTTCTTTTGAAATTCTTGACCATATATTTTTTTCCAGATGGATTTTGATATTACATTAGCTAGCTCTACAAGATAACCCTTTGGTAGTTTGATATGACACTAAGTTGACACTAAGTTATTTAAGTTATATTGTTAATTTCATTACATTGGAATGGCCCAACCATGAGTAATTAATGTCTTTTAATTTGTTAACATCTGTATTTCTAATGCAAACGTTTTCTAGTTATATTCATATCATTCCTGAATAGGTCTTAATATATGTACTCTAAATATTTTGTACATCTTCAGGTTATTTAAATAAAATATCTATTTGTTTCCTTTCTTCTTCCTGCTGTGTTGTGTTGATAATATATAGAACTCATGTTTCATTTTTTATCATGTAACTTTGCTCATTGTTCATTATTTAAAATAATTAATTAATTAAAATTAAATTCAGTCTCTTGAGTTCACTTAGAATACCATCATATCACTTGCAAAATCATTGAATTTATTTTGTTTTTTATGCTTCTTCACTTAATTTATTTTCTTTTGTTTTGTTTCAATAGTAGCAATATCTAAAATGACATTGAATAATAGTGATGATAATTAACATCTTTGATTTGCTCTTGATCTTATTGGTAAGGCCTCTAGCATTCTTTGATTACATAAAAGACATTTCATTACTGAAGGAACAAATATAGGAATAACTATTTTTTGTGTTTTTAAACATAAAATGCTTTTATATTTTTTCAAAGAGCTTTTTCTAGTTTGCTAGCATTTAATTTTCATAGTTTTAGCTATTGATATATTTCATAATATTTATAGTTCTCTTAACACTTAACCAAACTTTTATTTTTAGTATCAATCTAAACTGTCTTATTGACATATTGCTGTTAAATATAGCCTCACTGATGATATTTTGTTTAATATGTCTATGTTGATGTTCATTTCAGATATGATTTTTCCTTTTGCTATGTTTTCCTTTCTCTTCTCTGTCCCTCCTTGTTTTGTATTTCCAACAATATTTTTATCACAGAAGGAATTTTGTAGAATGTCTTTTTACATTTTTTCTTTTAGGAAACAAGTAGAGCAAGTCAGATAATTGCTCTTTAAATGGTTGCTAGAATCCACTTGTAAACCTATTGGTCCCATTTTTTCCAATGTTGAAAATTCTTTTATTCTTATTTGTTCATTCTTGTTCAGTCTACAATTTTTAATTCCATGTTTTGTTAATCCAGTAACTTTATAGTTGTCTAATAATAATTCATTTAATTTTTAAGTCATCTGTTTTGTTGTCATAATTGGGCAACTATGTTTCTAATAATTTCCTTTATTTCTACTTCATTTGTTGTGAATTCTTTTTCCGGTTTTATACTGGCAATTTGACTTTCCTCTCTTTCTTAATCAGAATAGTTGACAGTATACCTATCTTGTTATTTTTTAAACAGTCTATCAAGATGCGAGAGGAATAAACAGATAAAAAGTGAAGTGTCTTGCTCTCTTAGATTACTTTCCATCCATTCTGTACACATTTTCTTTGAAGTACCTACTTGTCAGCTTGTGTCTTCCAGCAGGATGTGTGTTTCTGGAGAGAAGGCACAGTTTTTATTTTTATTTATTTATTCTTTTATCCCTAGCACTTAGAACATTGCCTTACATATAATAAGTACTTCATAAATGTGTTCTGGCTGATTGTCTTTGCCTTAGTTCATATATCTGCCCATGATTTGCTGTAGTCTTCATAATATTTACTTCTTACATTGGAATAATTTTCTACTACACTAATGTACAGAGTGTCCCCAAAGTCTGGACACATGGGAAAATCGATGGCAATGTGGAATTACTGCATTGAGTTCACATGAATCTTGCAAAGCATATCAACCTTTGCATCACAAACGATGGAAATCACATTGAAGATGTTATTTGCTAATATTCCAATTAAATAAAATGTGGTCAAAAATTTCATTTATTTCATTTCTTGAAAATATGCATTTTTGCCTATGTGTCCAGCCTTTAGGAACACCCTGTACTATAATTTGTTCATTCATTTCTTAATTGATATGTATCTACTATGTCTCCATTCCTTTGCTAACACAAAAAGTGTTGTTATAATTATTTTGGAATATATGGCTCCTTTCTTTTTATCTTTGACCTTCTTAGGATGTATGCTTAATAGTGAGATCTCTGGGTTAAAGGGTATGAAAATTTTTATCATATTTTAGCTTAATTCCAAATTGCTTTTAAGAATGGCTGAAGATTCTGACTTCCAGGAGCCAAGATGGCAGAGTAAGCAGTAAATCACCATAACTTTCCCATATTCACCTCCCACATAAAATAGTGCCCCAAAAACAAATTTCTGGAACAGTAGAAGTAGTAAACAATGGGGTGGAAACAATCTATGAGCCCAAGAAACATGGAGGATTGGCAAGAAAGGTGTGTCTCACTTGGGTAAAACAGGAATGCGCTCCAGGACAGGAAGCAACCCAGGAAGCCAGAAGCAAGCCCCACCTCAGCAGACAAGTGGTAAATTCTGACCCTCAGGTGGTGGAGCAGGCAAAAACCAATGCCCGGAACCCCCATGTGCCTCAACATAGCCAAGAGAATGGTGGAATCCAGCTCTGAGAATCTCCATGTGCTCAATCAGTCAGATTCCACATGCTCCAGCATGCTTCAGCATAGTCCTGGGCAAAGAGGCAACCACCAGGGGCCAGCTTCAAGTGTAATCTTGGGCAAACAAGTAAACACCAACTCTAAGCATGCCTGATCAAACAGGCACTGCCAGCAACCAGACTGCCACATGCTTCAGTGTAGCCCTGGGGAAATTTAGAAACACTCCACTGGCCTCAGCACAAGCCAGACACCACAACTAGACCCTGGCTCAGCACTAGGTAAGCTGCTAGACCCCTATGCCTCCAGCAGCACTAGACACTCCCACCCCACCCCCTCAGTCCAGCACCAAATATGAGAGACCACCATGGACCTCAGGGCAACATCAGTGCAGAAACAGGTAAACAGTCAGAGGCTGAAGCCCCTGGCATAAGAAGCCTGGAAATTGCCCTTCCACCCTAGGAACAGAGCTCAAATTTAAAAGAAAGGAAAAAGGGCAAAAAATATGAGCAAAAACCAACAACAAAAAAGAATTTGACCATAGAAAGTTGTTATGGTGACAGGGAAAATCAAGACACAAACTCAGAAGAAGACAGCAATGTCAAAACAACTATGGGTGAAATACCAAAGAAAAATAGGATGTGGTCTCAAGCCCAGAGAGAACTCATAGAAGAACTCAAAAAGGAGCTTAAAAATCATATAAGAGAGGTAGAAGAAACACTGGAAAAAGAAATGATAGCAATGCAAGAAAATTATGAACAAAGAGTCAACAGCTTGGAAAAAGAAAACAACTGCTTAAAAAGTAAAACTAGACAAATGGAAAGGGAAATACAAAAATCCACTGGATAAAACAGCTCCTTAAAAAGTACAATTGGCTGAATGGAAAAGAAAATACAAAAGCTAAATGAGGAAAACAACTACTTAAAAGTTAACTGAATTGGGCACCTGGAAGCTAATGACTGAGATATCAAGAATTAATCAAACAAATACAAAAGAATGAAAAGATAAAAGACAGTGTAAAATGGGACAAGAAAAACTGACCTGATATCCTGGAACTAGAGGGCAAAATAGGCATTGAAAAAATCCACTGATCCACCTCAGGAAAGAGATCCCAAAGTAAAAACTCCAAGGAGCATCATAGCCCAATTATATGCCAATAAATCCAACAACTTAAGCAAAATCAATGAATATTTATGAAAATATAAATTATCCAGATTAAGAGATCAGGAAATAGAATGCCTAAATAACCCCATCTTAGAAAAAGAAATTGAATGAACTCCTGAAGAAAAATCTCCAGGGCCAGATAGGTTCGGAAATTAATTCTACAAAACATATAAAGAATAACTAATTTCAATACTATATAAACTATATGAAAAATAAGCAAAGAATGAGTCCTACCAAACTCCTTTTGTGACACAAATATGATGCTGATATCTCAACCAGGAAGACCTGAAAGAGAGAAAGAAAATTACAGACCAATATCCCTAGTGAATATCAATGCAAAAAATTTGAACTAGGAAGCCAAGATGGCAGCTGGTAAGCAGGGACTAGAGTGAGCTCCGTACCCGAGTCCCTCCAAAAACCTATAAAAATGGCTCTGAACCAATTCTAGAACGGCAGAACCCACAGAACAGCAGAGGGAAGCAGGGCTTCAGCCCAGGACAGCCTGGATGGTCTCTGGGTGAGGTCTATTCCACACAGAGCTGGGAGCTGGGAGCTGGGAGCTGGGAACGGAGTGGAGCAGAGCCCAGCCTGAGCAGCGTGGACCATCCAGACCAGAAGCTGGGCGGAGGGGGCCCTAGCACCCTGAATATGTGAGCTGTGGCAGTTACCAGACCCCTCGGCCCACAAACACCAAAGACTGCGGAGAAGGTTAGTGGGAAAAGCTGCGGGAGTGGAAGGAGTTCGCGGTTAGGCTTCCAGCCCTGGGGGTAGTGGAGGTGGGGCAGCTACAGCTGTTGTTACTTCAGGCTTCAGGCCCACCTGGTGGGAGGAATTAAGTGGCGGATCAGAGCAGGAGTGCAACAGCCTGCAGAAGATCTAAGCCCAGTCTGGACTGGGGGTTTTTGGGGAAGGAGTAGTGCGGGTCTGACAGAGCTGGCACCTCCCCCCCAAACGTGGAACATAGAACTCGTTAGTCTACAAGCAGTCATACCCCGCTGAAAAACTCAAGGGTCAAGTTAGTTGGCTGGGAATATGGCCAGGCAGCGAAAACGCGCCCAGATTCAGTCTCAGACTTTGGATTCTTTCTTTGGTGACAAAGAAGACCAAAACATACAGCCTAAAGAAGACAACAAAGTCATAGAGCCTACAACAAAAGCCTCCAAGAAAAACATGAACTGGCCCCAGGCCATAGAAGAACTCAAAAAGGATTTGGAAAAGCAAGTTAGAGAAGTAGAGGAAAAATTGGGAAGAGAAATGAGAAGGATGCGAGAAAACCATGAAAAACAAGTCAATGACTTGCTAAAGGAGACCCAAAAAAATACTGAAAAATACACTGAAGAAAACAACACCTTAAAAAACAGACTAACTCGAATGGCAAAAGAGCTCCAAAAAGTCAATGAGGAGAAGAATGCCTTGAAAGGCAGAATTAGCCAAATGGAAAAGGAGGTCCAAAAGACCACTGAAGAAAATACTACTTTAAAAATTAGATTGGAGCAAGTGGAAGCTAGTGACTTTATGAGAAATCAGGATATTATAAAACAGAACCAAAGGAATGAAAAAAATGGAAGACAATGTAAAATATCTCCTTGGAAAAACCACTGACCTGGAAAATAGATGCAGGAGAGATAATTTAAAAATTATTGGACTGCCTGAAAGCCATGATCAAAAAAAGAGCCTAGATACCATCTTTCAAGAAATTATGAAGGAGAACTGCCCTGATATTCTAGAGCCACAGGGCAAAATAGAAATTGAAAGAATCCATTGATCGCCTCCTCAAATAGATCCCAAAAAGAAATCTCCTAGGAATATAGTTGCCACATTCCAGAGCTCCCAGATCAAGGAGAAAATACTGCAAGCAGCCAGAAAGAAACAATTTGAGTATTGTGGAAACCCAGTCAGAATAACCCAAGATCTGGCAGCTTCTACATTAAGAGATCGAAGGGCTTGGAATGTGATATTCCGGAGGTCAATGGAGCTAGGATTAAAACCTAGAATCACCTACCCAGAAAAACTGAGTATCATGTTCCAAGGCAAAATATGGATTTGCAATAAAATAGAGGACTTTCAAGCTTTCTCAGTGAAAAGACCAGAACTGAATAGAAAATCTGACTTTCAAACACAAGAATCAAGAGAAGCATGAAAAGGTAATCAAGAAACGGAAATTGCAAGGGACTTACTAAAGTTGAACTGTTTTGTTTACATTCCTACATGGAAAGATGATGTGTATGATTCATGAGACCTATATATATATATATATATATATGTATATATATATATGTTTACGTATATATATAAGTGAATGTGCATGTATGTATATATCTATGTGTATATGTATGTATGTGTATGTATGTATATATATATGTTTTTAATATATATAGATAGATAGATAGATAGATACATACATACATATGTAAAAGAGAGAGAGCAGACACAGGGTGAGTTGAAGATGAAGGGAAGATATCTAAAAGAAATAAAATAAAATTAAGGGATGAGAGAGCAACATACTGAGAGAGGGAGATAGGGAGAGATAGAATGGCGTGGATTATCTCGCATAAAGGTGGCAAGAGGAAGCAGTTCTGTGGGAGGAGGGGAGAGGGCAGGTGAGGGGGGAATGAGTGAACCTTGCTCTCATCAGATCTGGCCTGAGGGGGAATACCATACATACTCAGTTGGGTATCTTACCCCACAGGAAAGAAGAGGGAGGAAGATAAAAGAAAATAAAAGGGGGGGGATGATGGAGGGGAGGGCAGATGGGGGTGGAGGTAATCAAAACAAACACTTTGGAAAGGGGACAGGGTCAAGGGAGAAAATTCAATAAAGCGGGATGGGTTGGGAAGGAGCAAAATGTAGTTAGTCTTTCACAACATGAGTATTGTGGAAGGGTTATACATAATGATACATATGTGGCCTAGGTTGAATTGCTCGACTTCTTAGGGAGGGTGGGTGGGAAGGGAAGACGGGAGAGAATTTGGAACTCAAAGTTTTAAAATCAGATGTTCAAAAACAAAAAAAAGTTTTTGCATGCAACTAAAAAATAAGATACACAGGCAATGGGGCGTAGAAATTTATCTTGCCCTACAAGAAAGGAAGGGAAAAGGGGATGAGAGGGGAGGGGAGTGATAGAGGGGAGAGCTGACTGGGGAACAGGGCAACCAGAATATATGCCATCTTGGAGTGGGGGGGAGGGTAGAAATGGGGAGAAAATTTGTAATTCAAACTGTTGTGAAAATCAATGCTGAAAACCAAATATGTTAAATAAATAAATTTAAATTAAAAGAAAAAAAAGAAAAAAAATTTGAACTAAATACTAGCAAGGCAATAACAACTTGGAAGAAAAGCATAAATCCAGGAAACAATCTTTAAAGCAAATGTCTCTGATAAAGGCCTCATTTCTCAAATATATAATGAACTGAGTCAAATTTATGAGAATCCAAAATATTCCACAATTGATAAATGGTCAAAGGATATGAACAGGCAGTTTTCAGATGAAGAAATTAAAGCTATTTATGGGCTTATGAAGAAGTGCTGTAAATCAATTTTGATTAAAGAAATGTGTTAAAACAACTCTGTGGTACTACCTCACACCTATCAGATTGGGTAATATGACAGAAAATGATAAATGCTAGAGAGGATGTGAAAAAATTGAGACACTAATGCACTGTTGTTGGAGTTGGGAACTGATCCAATCATTCTGGAGAACAATTTGGAACTATGCCCAAAAGGCAACCAAACTATGCATTGATCCAGCAGTAACACTACTATGTCTGTATACCAAAGACATCAAAAAAAGGGAAAAGGATCTTCATGTGCAAAAATATTTATAGTAGCTCTTTTTGTGGTGGTAAAATATTGGAAATTCAGGGAATGCACATTAGGTGAGGAATGGCTGAACAGGCTGTGGTATATGAATGTAATGGAATATTATCATGCAAAAAGAAATGATGAGCAGGCGGATTTCAGAAAAACCTGGAAAAATTTGTACGAAGTAATGCTAAGTGAAATGAGCAGAACAAGGAAAACATTGTATACTGTGTCAGCAACACTGTGTGATGATCAACTATGAATGATTCAGCTCTTCTCAGTAACACAATGATCCAAGACAAGTACAAAGGATTCATAAAGGAAAATGGTATCCTCTTCCAGATAAAGGACTGACTGATGCATATTGAAGCATATTTTTTTCCACTTACCTTTTTTCTTTTTTGCATTTTCTCTCCTTTCTATTTGTTTCTTCTTTCACAACTGTGACTAATATGGAAATACGTTTTACATATGTATAACATATATCAATTTGTCCACCATCTTTAGAAGAGCAGAGGGGAGGGAGAAAAATTTGGAACTCAAAATCTTGTAAAATGAATGCTAAAAATTGACTTTGCATGTAACCGGGAAAAATAAAATATTATTGAAAAGAATATTTTCTTACATATATATATTTCTTTTAAATATATTAGATAAAAGATAGGGATATTTTCACACCCCCTCAGGATAAACTGTCCCTATATTTACCATTATTGTGAGTTTGAGGTGGAACCGGTTGCTTCTATTAAAAGTTCTCTTATTATTAGTGATTTGGTAATAATTTATTTTGGTAATAATAGTGTGCAATTCCTTTGAGATCTTTGCATCTGTTGACCACTTATCTATTGGAGAATCACTTATATATTTGTGTTAGTTCACTATATCTTGGATATAAGACCATTATTAGAGATATTTTATGCAAACATTTCCCTCACCAGCCTTTATCTTATCTTAGTTGCATTATTTCATTGAAAATAATTTTTAAAAAATGTCATGTAATCAAAATTATCTATTATATCTTTCATGATCATCCCTATTGCTTGTTTAGTTAAGAAAAAAATCTTATTTTCCCATTTAGTCTATTCTACTGATCTACTTATCTGTTTTTTAACTTTCAGTTGCTATTCAGTCATTTTTCAGTTGTGTCTGATTGTTCATGACACTGATTGGAGTTTTCTTGACAGAGATACTGGAGTAATTTTCCATTTCCTTCTCCAAATCATTTTACAAACATGAACACTGAAGCAAACAGGGCTAAGTGTCTGGGTTAAGTTGCCCATGATCACATGACTAGTAAGTATCTGAGGCCAGAAAATTCACAGAAAAAGAAGTGTGGCACTTTGACTGAATCCAGCCTTCACAGAAAAAATCAAGTTTGGATTCAGCCAAAAGGCCACATGTGACCTCAAGGCCACAGGTTCCACACCCCTGTTTTAGATCTTTGCCTGTCCAAATGAAATTTTTTATTATTTTTTCTGGTCTCCTGTTGTATCCCCTTGGTAGTTTGATTAGTGTAGCAACATGTTTATAAATTAATTTAGCTTTTGTCATTATTTTTAATAGTTTGGTGTGACCTAGCCAAGAGCACTAAATAACTTTTCAGTTACTTTCCATTGTTTATTCCTTCAAAGAGTGTTTTATCATTGTATCAGTAAAGGTTTTAAGTGTAACATCTTTCATTGGCTACTAGAAATTTTATGCAATTTATAGTTATTTTGACTGGGACTTCATTTTCTATTATTTCATCCTGGATTTTATCATTGCTTTATTGAAATGCTGTTGATTTTGGTAGGTTTATTTTGTATCCTGATACTTTACTAAAGCTATTATTCATCTTAATGCTATTTCTGGTGAGCCTCTGAAATTTTCTAATCATGTTATCCTGTCACTACCAAATAGACATATTATTATCTCCTCTGATTACACCATTACACATTATCTGATTACACATCTGGTAGCACTAATCCAATTTTATTTCAGGATATCTGACTATATAGTATCTAAGAAATCTCAAAACTGCCTTTCCTTTGATTTCCTTGCTTTAATTGACTGATGCATATATAATTTCTTTCATTTGACTATTTTTTGGATCCTCCTGCCTCAGAGTGAATGTAAATAGTAACTGTTTCTTTTGTGGCCAGCAACCTTAAGGATCTTCCTCTCCCAGGTTAATTTTTTTAATTAAAGAGGCCATCCTTTGACTTATTTTTTAAAGAGGACTATTCACTGAATGGGCATTTCCTCACTCAAAGTGAGAACCCCCAGAAAGACCTTAGCTTAAAAAAGGCCAAGGTCTCCCACTGCATCCTGTGCCATCTCCAGTCATCCTGATTGATATCTGGCCACTGCACCCAGATGGCTCTGGAGGAGAAAGTGAGGCTTGTAACCTTGCATAGCCCTCCCTCACTCAAATCAAAGCCAGTTGCAAGTCAAGTCATCATCTCTCTGATGTCATGGCCGTCTTCAAGAATGAAGGACAAAACACAACCGCAACTTTCTTGAACTTAATTCCTAAAATGAGGATTGTCTTTTCAAACAAAAAAAATGGTAATATCTTTTGACCAATGCATAGGAATAAGTCACCTTCTTCCCAACAATGGTGCCAGGAAAGAGCAATGACTTGGTTATATTTAGCTATGTCATATTGCTTTCATAAGGTTCCAATATTTTATTTGTACTGTCATTAATTGTTCCCTATTAATTATGTGGAATCAGGATTGTGAAGGTAATTTCTTTAAGTGGTTTTCGGGTCAGTAACCTCTGAGGAATATTATCCCTCTAGAATTGTAGGATTCTAGGATGTTTCTTTTTCCAAACAGATATTGCTGACATAAATTGAAGCTGGAAGGCGAAGGTGCTCAGTTGAACCTCTGGATTTATTCTGTCAGTTGGGAATCTTTATTATGGCTGATTATATAACAGGTTTCATTTGAAAAATAAAATATATATATATATATATATTTCAATGAAACAATTGTTTTACAGCTTTCTCATTTATCAAAACCCTCCAATCCAATTCCTTGTAACAAAGAAGTTAGTTATGCAAAACAAATAAACCTGTTGGCCATGTCAGACAACATGTACTTCATTCCATAGCTGTTGTCCACCGTATTTCTGTTGAGAAAAATAGGGGTGTTCTTCCAGTTCTATTGTTATTTTTGTTTGATAGATACTTGACATGTGATTTTATTGGTATAAGGAACTTCTTGGTGAGGAAACTCATTCTACCAAGTCAGGTCGACATCCTCTGTGTAATTTAGAGAATTGCTTAGAGCACTCAAAGGTTAAGGGACTTATTGAGGTAGAACTCAAACCCAGGTTCTCATGGCTTTGGAGCTGGCCATCTGTCTACTATACCAGGCTGCCTCATTATTGTTTGACATAAATATATCAAATTTATAATTATAACATAAAATAATATTTATAAATCACATAGCACAGTGGCTGACACAAAATATGTGTTTCATAACTACCTATTCTTTTCCCTTCCCCTGTATCATAAATAAATAATGATATTGCTCTTTATTAGAAACATTTAGTAATTTTGACTTAATTCTTCAAAGTTTGTGGCTTTCATAGCAACTGGGAAATAGTTTGATTTTTTCACCATCAATGAGAGAATAGTTTTCATGAAGTGGTCTTTGCCATTGTTCTAGTTAGATCATCATTATCAGGCCTATGTCACTCTCTTACTCAATTAATTCCAGTTTCTCCCCTCCCTGAAGAAGTTCAGTTTTGTGCAGACAGTAACAATCCAAAACACCTTTATGATGCCCTGTATTGGCAGTCAAAATGGGCTCTTAGCACTTAATTCAACCAAGTGCCCTTGAAGAGTTTGTCTTTTATTTCCTTGATTAAATTAGGAGTCCTTGATGACCACCTTGCCTCAAGGGAAAGCCTAGTTTACATGTTAGTGACATCAGAGGCTTTTAAACCACATGGGTTTAAGTGGCATTTTTGTGACAATTTTAGGTCATGTGGGTGAGTCGCATATGTGACTCACCCTTGACCCTGAAAAAGATATAAAACCAGGGGTTGTCTTTCTTTTTTCGGAGCTCTGACCCACAGCAGGAGTATTGTGTGACTCTGGGCCAGCCCTCGTCGAGCTCCTGGCTGAACTCAGATGTTGGTAACTATGAATTGTATTTGGTCTGTATGTTGTAGTTTGTAATTTGTTTTTATTTGCTCTGAAGTTCAGGGTGCTGGCTCTTTTCCCTGAACTAAGTGAATGATATTTGTATGATGGATTAAAGTAAGAGTGTTAACCCCTTAACATTGCTTTCCTTAGTAAAGCAGATCAAAACAACCTGGGCTTGCAGCATTCTATGAGCTGGTTGTTATTGGTTTTTCACCCCCACAGCAGCTGCTAGCTGGATTGTTGAAACATGCCCTGAAGGCTATTTATGGACCAAAGACCTATGGTGTATCTCAACTACTCAGTGCTGATGGAGCCATATTAATTAGTGATAAAGACATGACTAGAGATATGGGCTGAACACTTCCATAGTGTTCTCAACAGACCATTATCAATCAATGCTGAGGTCATTGACTATTTACCTCAGGTTGAAGTCAATCCTTCCTTAGATGAAGTTTCAACTGAAGAAAAGGTTTTGAAGCCTTCGGGCTCCTTTTCTGTGGCAAAACACCTGGCACTGATTCTATTCCAGCTGAGATTTACAAGGTAGGGCATCCATTGCTCATACAAAAGCTGACTGAAATATTTTGGATTATGTGGCAAGAGGAAGCTATCCCCCAGGCATTCTAGGATGCCTCCATTGTCCATCTCTATAGCGGTAAAGAAATAGATTGTCCTGTGACAATCGTGGTGGGGAGAGGGGTATCTCTCTTTTAATCACTGCTGGCAAGATTCTTGCCAGAGTCCTTTTTAATAGGCTGATCCTTCACTGGGAATTGGTCATTTACCTTAAAGCCAGTGTGGCTTCAGAAAGGGCTGAGGAATAGTCGATATGGTGTTTGCTGCCCGACAATTCCAGGAGAAACGCCAGGAGCAGAACAGAGGTATACAACATTTGTAGATCTAAGCCCTTTGATACTGTCAAGTGTGAGGGCTTATGGAAAATTATGTCAAAATTTGGTTGGCTGGAGAAGTTCATCAGCATTGTATGTCAATTGCATCATGGCATGCTTTCCCGGGTTGTGGGTAATGGACAATAATCTTGTGCTTTCCAAGTCACCATCGGAGTAAAACAAGGCTGTGTGCTTGTCCCCATACTTTTTAGCATGATGTTTTCAGTCATGTTGTCAAATGCCTTCAAGGAGGATGAACACAGCATCAAGATCAGCTCCCTCACTGATGGTAACTTCTTCAACTTGAAAAGGCTACAAACCAAGACCAAAGTGGAGGGAGTGATAATGCATGATTTTCTGTTTGCAGATGATTGTGTATTCAATGCAGCCTCTGGAGTTAAGATGCAAAAGGATGGATCAGTTCTTTGCTACCTGTGCTAATTTTGCCATAACAACACCAAGAAATCACAGATGCTCCATCAGCCACCACCACGCCATCCATACGTGGAACCATCAGTAACAGCAAATGGAGAAGTTTTGAATGCTGTGGATAAATTCACTTACCTTAGCTGTGTATTTTCCAGGGATGTACACATTGATAATGAGATTGATTCAAACATTGCCAGAGCTAGCTCAATGTTAGGAGGCTCTGAAGGAAAGTGTGGGAGAGATGTATTACACTGACTACCATACTGAAGGTCTGCAGAGCCATTGTGCTAACTATATTGTTGTATGCCTGTGAAACCTGGGTAGTATATCAGTGCCATGCCAGGAAACTGAATTGCTTAGAAAGATTCTGAAGATCACCTGGCAAGATAAGATACCAGACACTGAGATCCTTTCTTGAACTAAACTGCAAAAGCATTCAAACTCTCCTGCAGAGAGTGCAACTCTTATGGGTTCTGTTCAAATGCAAAATGTATACTTGTCCAAAAGACTATTTTATGGACAACTCACACAGGACAATTGCTCACATGGTGGTCAGAAGAAGATACAAGGACTCTGACAAGGTCTTTCCTAAGAACTTTGAAGCTGATTGTGTGACATGGGAGGCACTGCACAGAACTGCCCAGTAGCCCTCATCAGAGAAGGTGCTGTACTCTATGAGCAAAGCAGAATTGAAGTAGCTCAAAAGAAATGTGAGAAGCACACATTAAGAGAATCCATCCCAAATGTTCACATGGACTATTTATGCCTGACCTGTGATAGAACATTTAGAGATTGTATTGGTCTGATCAGCCACAGCCTGACACACTGTAACTTGACTCTAGCAAAATGATGTCATTTTGATCCTCTTCCAGAACTAAGGACAGCAACCAACCCTTCCTCCCTCCCTGCCTCCCTCCTTCCTTCCTTCCTCATTCCTTCTTTCCTTCCCTCCTTCCTTCTTCCCTCCCTGCCTCCTTCCTTGCCTTCCCCTCCCTCCCTTCCTCCTTCCTTCCTTCCTTCCTTCCTTCTTTCCTTCCTTCCTTCCTTCCTTCCCTCCTTCCTTCCTTCCCTCCTTCCTTCTTTCCTCCCATCCTTCCTATCTTCCTTGCTTCCTTCCTTCCTTCCTTCTTATCTTTCTTCCTTCCTTCCTCCCTTCCTGCATTCCCTCCTTCCTCCATTCCTTCCTTCCTTCCTTCCTTCCTTCCTTCCTTCCTTCCTCCCTTCCTCCTTCCTTCCTTCCTTCCTTTCTTCCTTCCCTCCTTCCTTCTTTCCCTCCTTCCTTCTTTCCTCCCATCCTTCCTATCTTCCTTGCTTCCTTCCTTCCTTCCTATCTTTCTTCCTTCCTTCCTCCCTTCCTGCATTCCCTCCTTCCTCCATTCCTTCCTTCCTTCCTTCCTTCCTCCATTCCTTCTTTCCTTCCTTCCTTCCTTCCTTCCTTCCTCTCTCCCTCCCTCCCATCTCTTCTTTCTCCCTATCTTTTTCCTTCTTTTTCCATTTAAAGCCTTTCACAATCTATATCTAAAATACCTATCCAGATTGATTATATGTTTATTTCCTTTCCATACATTTACAGTACAGCCATACTAAACTTCCTGATGATCTTTATATAAAAACATTCCATCTTTCATTGCAGTGACCTTGCATTATTTTCCCCCATTCTTGAAATGTTTCCTCTTCACATTTACCTCTTAGAATCCCTAGTTTCCTTCAAGGTTCAGCCTAAATGGCACCTCTTATAGAAAGTGTTTCCTGATGTCATTAAGTGCTAGTATCTGCTTCTAACATTACTTTGTACATATTTGCTATATGGTTATATGTGTATATGTTAGAATATAAACCCTTCAGAGATACTTTCTTTTTTTTTGCTTTTGCATTCTGAGTGCCTAGCACAACAAAGCTTGTCACATAGTAATTGAAAAATTCTTGATTTTTCTTAACATGCGTAATGTTTATCTCCCAGGACTTTCTTTTTCAACTGAATCAGTGATATCTTTGGCATAGGGAATACCCAATGAGGAAACTCTCTCTGTCACCTCTGTCTCTATCTTTGTTTCAGTCTGTCTGTCTCTGTCTCTCCCTCCCTCCCAGTTTTTAATGGTTAAATGTTCTGTCTGTTCAAATGAGCAGGTGTGCAAATCATTAGACTATTGTTACTGATTCAGACAAGGCAAAACATAACCCTTTTTAGTATCTTTAATTTTCTTGATAAAATATAAACAACTGTTCCTGACTAGCTGTTTCTCTAAGCACAGCCATTGCTTTGATAGCAGTGGTTCACAATTCAAGTTAATTTTCTCTGAAGTTTGCTGGATGCAATTCTATTTTTTTATTAAGATTTTTATTTTTAGTTTACAACACTCAATTCCTCATGATCCTGAGTTCCAGATTTTCTTTCTCCTCTTCCCCCTCCCTCCCCAAGACAGCGTGGAATCTGATATATCTTCCACATATAACTTCACATTGAACTTATTTACACAATAGTCAAGTTGTAAAGAATTATTACCAATGGAATGTGTCATGAGAAAGGAGAAACAAAAAAATTAAACAACAAAAAAGAGGGAAAAAATGAAAGAAAAAAAAGGAGAGCAAACAGTTTGCCTCAATCTGCATTCAGTCTCCATAGTTCTTTCTCTGGATGTAGATGTCTCTCTTCCTCATGAGTCCTTTGGAGTTGTCTTTGAACCTCGTATTGCTGAGAAGAGTAAGGTCTATCAACGTTAGTCAACACAGAATCCATATATCTGTGGTTGTGTGTAATGTTCTCCTAGTTCTGCTCTGCTCACTCAGCATTATATCGTGTGGGTTTTTCCAGGTTATTATGAAGTCTGTATCTTCTCCACTTCTTATAGCACAATAGTATTCCATTACATTCATATACCACAACTTGTTCAGCCATTCCCCAGTTGATGGGCATCCCCTTGATTTCCAGTTCCTTGCTATAAATACTTTTGTACATACAGGTCATTTTCCCACTTATGTAATCTCTTTGGGATACAGCCCTAGAAGTGGTATTGCTGGGTCAAAGGGTATGAACATTTTTATAGCCCTTTGGGCATAGTTCCTGATTGCTCTCCAGAATGGCTGGATCCATTCACACCTCCACCAGCAGTGGAACAGTGTTCCAATTTTCCCACATCATCTCCAGCATTTAACATTTTCCTGTTTTGTCATTTTAGCCAAACTGACAGGAGAGATGTGGTACCTAAGAGTTGTTTTGATTTGCATTTCTCCAATCAGTAGTGATTTAGAGCATTTTTTCTTTTTTTTTTTTTTTGATCTGTATCAAGACCCCATCAGTTCTTTATCTGGAGATGGATAGCATTTTTCATCATAATTCCTTCAGACTTGTCTTGGATCATTTTATTGCTGAGAATAGTTAAATCATTTACAGTTGATTATTTTAAAATATTATTGTTACTATAGCATGATGCTTTCTTTTTTTTTCTTTTTTTTTAATATTTTTTTATTTTTAGTTTACCACACATGGTTCTACATAATTTTGAGTTCCAGATTTTCTCCCCTCCCTTCCCACTCCCTCCCCAAGATGGCATGGAAGCTCATATAACTACCATGTATAACTTTGCATTGAATTAATTTATACACTACTCAAGTTGTGGAGAAGAATTATGACCAATGGAATGAATCATGAGAAAGAAGAGTCAGAACCAAAAAAAAAAGAAAAAAAAAACCCAAGAACAAAAACAAAAGGGAAGAAAAAAGGCGAGCATGTAATGTGCCTCAATCTGCATTCAAACTTCACAGTTCTTTCTCTGGATGAAGATAGCATTCTCCATCGTGAGTCCTTTGGAGTTGTCATTGCACCTTGTGTTGCTGCGAAGAGTGAAGTCTGTCAGGGTTGGTCCTCACGGAATCCATATATCTGTGGTTGTGTACAATGTTCTCCTGGCTCTGCTCCGCTCACTCAGCATTATGTCGTGTAGGTTTTTCCAGGTTGTTACGAAGTCCGTATCATCCCCATTTCTTATGGCACAATAATATTCCATTACCTTCATATACCACAGCTTGTTCAGCCATTCCCCAATTGATGGGCATCCCTTTGATTTCCAATTCTTGGCTACCACAAAGAGAGCCGCTATAAATATCCTTATACGTATGGGTCCCTTTCCCTCTTGTGTGATTTCTTTGGGATACAACCCTAGAAGTGGTATTGCTGGGTCAAAGGCTATGAACATTCCCATGGCCCTTCGGACATAGTTCCAAATTACTCTCCAAAATGGCTGGATCTTCTCACAACTCCACCAGAAATGTAACAATGTTCCAATTTTCCCACATCCTCTCCAGCATTTATCATCCTCCTGCTTTGTTATTTTAGCCAATCTTACAGGAGAGATGTGGTATCTAAGAGTTGTTTTGATTTGCATTTCTCTAATCAGTAGTGATCCAGAGCATTTTTTCATATGCCTATAGATAGCTTTAATTTCTTTCTCTGAAAACTGCCTGTTCATATACTTTGACAATTTCTCAATTGGGGAATGGCTTGTATTCCTATACATTTGGCTCAGTTCCCTGTATATTTTAGAAATGAGGCCTTTATCAGAGATACTAGTTGCAAAGATTTTCTTCCAATTTTCTGCTTCCCTCCTAATTTTTGTTGCATTGGCTTTTTTTGTACAAAAACCTTTCAATTTAACATAATCAAAATTATCCATTTTGCATTTTGTAATGCTCTCTATCACTTTTTGGGTCATGAATACTTTTCTTTTCCATAAATCTGATAAGTAAACTATTCCTTGCTCTCCCAAATTACTTCTAGTATCAGCCTTTACTCCTAGATCATGAACACATTTTTAGTTTATTCTGGTATATGGTGTAAGATATTGGTCTATGCCCAGTTTCTGCCCCACCCTTTTCCAATGTTCCCAGCAGTTTTTGTGAAATAGTGAATTCTTGGGCCAGAAGCTGGCCTCTTTGGGTTTATCAAAGGGTAGATTGCTATTGTTGTTGACTTCCCCATCTTGTGTCCCTATCCTATTCCACTGATCCACACCCCTGTTTCTTAGCCAGTACCAGGTAGTTTTGATGACTGCTGCTCTGTAGTACAGTTTAATATCTGGTATGGCTAGGCCACCTTCTCTAGCGTTTCTTTTCATTAATACCCTAGATATTTTAGACCTCTTGTTTTTCCAGATGAATTTTTTTATTATTTTATCCAGCTCAGTAAAATAATTTTTGGTAGTTTGATTGGTATGGCACTGAATAGATAGATTAATTTAGGTAAAATTGTCATTTTTATTATATTAGCTCGGCCTAACCATGAGCAACTGACATTTTTCCATTGATTTAGATCTGATTTTATTCGTGTGAAAAGTGTGTCATAGTTATGTTCATATAGGCCCTGGGTTTGTCTTGGCAAATAGACTCCCAAATATTTTATAGTGTCTACAGTAACTTTGAATGGAATTTCTCTTTCTATCTCTTGCTGTTGGGCTTTGTCAGTAATGTATAGGACTGCTGAGGATTTATGTGTGTTTATTTTATATCCTGCAACTTTGCTGAAGTTGTTTATTATTTCAAGTAGTTTTTTACTTGATTCTCTAGGATTCTCTAAGTAAATCATCATATCATCTGCAAAAAGTGATAATTTAGTTTCTTCTTTTCCTATTCTAATTCCTTCAATTTCTTTTTCTTCTCTTATTGCTACAGCTAACATTTCTAGTATCAAATTGAATAATCGGGGTGATAATGGACATCCTTGTTTCACCCCTGATCTTATTGGGAATGCATCTAGCTTATCTCCATCACAAATAATGCTTGTCGATGGTTTAGGATGCTATTTATAATTTTAAGGAAGGTTCCATTTATTCCTATGCTTTCTAGTGTTTTTAATAGGAATGGGTGTTGTACTTTGTCAAAGGCTTTTCTGCGTCTATTGAGATGATCATATGGTTTCTGCTAGTTTTGTTGTTGATATGGTCAATTATGCTAATAGTTTTCCTAATATTGAACCAACCTTGCATTCCTGGAATAAATCCTACCTGGTCATAGAGGATTATTCTCATGATGAGTTGCTGCAATCTTTTTGCTAATATTTTATTTAAAATTTTTGCATCAATATTCATTAGAGAAATTGGTCTATAATTTTCTTTCTCTGTTTTGACTCTACCTGGTTTGGGTATTAGTACCATATTTGTGTCATAAAAAGAATTTGGTAGGACTCCTTCTTCACCTATTTTCCCAAATAGTCTACAAAGTATTGGAATTAGTTGTTCATTAAATGTTTGATAGAATTCACATGTAAAACCATCTGGCCCTGGAGATTTTTTCCTAGGGAGTTCATTGATGGCCTGCTCAATTTCTTTTTCTGAGATCAGGTTATTTAGAAATTTTACTTCCTTTTCTGTTAACCTGGGCATTTTATGTTTTTGTAGATATTCATCCATATCTCTAAGGTTATCAAATTTGTGGGCATACAGTTGAGCAAAATAATTCCTAATTATTGTTTTGATTTCCTCTTCATTAGAGGTGAACTCACCCTTTTCATTTTTGATACCGGTAATTTGATTTTCTTCTTTCTTTTTTTAAATCAAATTGGCCAAAGGTTTATCAGTTTTATTGGTTTTTTCATAAAACCAGCTCTTTTTTATTTATTAATTCAATGGTTTTCTTGGTTTCAATTTTATTAATCTCTCCTTTGATTTTCAGTATTTCTAACTTGGTATTTAATTGGGGGTTTTCAATTTGCTCTTTTTCTAGCTTTTTCAGCTGTATGCCCAGATCATTGATCTCCTTTTTCCCTGTTTTATTCATGTAAGCATTTAGGGATATGAAACTTCCCCTAAGAACTGCTTTTGCTGCATCCCATAAGTTTTGGGATGTTGTTTCATTATTGTCATTCTTTTGAATGAAGTTATTAATTGTTTCTCGGATTTGTTCTTTGGCCCACTCATTCTTTAGAATTAGATTATTTAGTTTCCAATTAGTTTTTAGCTTATTTTTCCATGGTTCTTTATTAAAAATGATTCTTATTGCATCATGATCTGAAAAGGATGCTTCTACTACTTCAGCCTTTCTGCACTGGATTGTGAAGTTTTTATGCCCTAGTACATGGTCAATTTTTGAGTATGTGCCATGTACCGCTGAGAAGAAAGTATATTTCTTTTTATCCCCATTCGGTTTTCTCCAGAGGGCTATCATATCTGCCTTTTCAAAAATTATGTTTACCTCCTTAATTTTTTTCTTATTTATTTTGAGGTTAGATTTATCAAGTTCAGAAAGGGGGAGGTTGAGGTCTCCTAATATTATAGTTTTGCTATCTATTTCTTCCTGTAACTCCCTTAACCTCTCCTCTAAGAATTTGTATGCCTTACCACTTGGTGCATATATGTTAAGCAATGATATTGCTTCATTGTTTATGGTGCCTTTTAGCAGGATATAACGTCCTTCCTTATCTCTTTTAATTAAATCTATCTTTACTTTTGCTTTGTCTGAGATTAGGATTGCTATACCTGCTTTTTTTACTTTAGCTGAGGCACAGTATATTTTACTCCAGCCTTTTACCTTTACCCGATGTGTATCCCTCTGTTTCAAATGCGTTTCTTGTAAACAACATATTGTAGGATTATGGTTTTTAATCCATTCTGCTATCCACTTCTGTTTTGTGAGAGCGTTCATCCCCTTCACGTTCAGAGTTATGATTTCTATCTGTGTCTTTTTCTCCATCCCAGTTCCCCCTGTTCATGCTTTTATTTCTCCTCTCAACAAAATTTTGCTTTTCACCACCGACTTCCTCAGTTTACCCTCCCTCTTTATTCCCCTCCCTTATCTTACCGTTTCCCACTTGCTTCATCTCCCTTCCCTTCTGACCACCCCCCTCCCTTTTCCCCCCTTCCCCTCCTACTTCCCGTAGGACAAATTAGATTTCTAAACTTATCGGGGTATGTTATTCCCTTCTTGAACTAGATCAGATGACAGTAAACCTCAAACACTGCTCTGTATATATATATACATAAGATGATATAATTCCACATAAAGATGCAAACAACCTGCCCTTATTGGTTAATAAGGTTTGTGGGGTTTTTCCCCCTGGTTACCTTTTTATGTCTCTCTTGAGTTTTGTGTTTGGAGATCAAATTTTCCATTGAGTTCTGGCCTTTTCATCAGGAAGGTCTGGAATTCCCTTATTTCATTGAATGTCCATCTCCTTGCCTGAAAAATTATGCTTAGTTTTGCTGGGTAGTTGATCCTTGGTTGTAGTCCCAGCTCCTTTGCCCTTTGGAATATCATATTTCAATTTCTCCTGTCTTTTAATGTGGAAGCTGAGAGATCCTGCGTGATCCTGACTGTAGTTCCACGATATGTGAATTTCTTCTTTTTGGCTGCTTGCAGTATTTTCTCCTTGAGTTTATAGTTCTGAAATTTGGCTATAATGTTTCTTGGTGTTTTCAGTTTGGGATCTCTTTCAGGGGGTGATCGGTGAATTCTTTCAATGACCATTTTGCCCTCAGGTTCTAGGACCTCTGGGCAGTTGTCTTTGATAATTTCTTCGAAGATACTGTCAAGGGTCCTTTTTTCATTGTGGATTTCTGGTAGACCAGTAACTCTTAAATTGTCTCTCCTCGATCTATTTTCCAGGTCAGTTGTTTTCCCAATCAGGTATTTCACATTTTTTTCTATTTTTTCATTCTTAATGTCTTGCTTTACTACTTCTTGGTGCCTCATAGATTCATTAGCTTCCACTTGCTCAACTCTAATTTTTAATGAGTTAGTGTTTTCATTTTGCTTTTGAGTCTCCTTTTCCAGTTGGTTGATTTTACCTCTCAGGGTTTCATTTTCTCTCTTCAGATTCTGAATCTCCATAGCCATTTCACCAATCTTATTCTTTAGGGACCTGATTTCATCAGTGGATTTTTTTCCATATTTTCTTTTAGCTCCCTAATTTGGTTTTTAAAATCCTCCTTTAGCTCTTCCAGCAATGCTTTTTGGGCTGGAGACCAGTTCACATTACATTTTGAGGTGTCAGACACATCTATAGTGTCATTACTGTCCTTTTCCATATTGGTATTTTGATCCTGCCTGTCTCCATAAAAAGAATCTATTGTCCTCGGTTTTTTTGTGTTCTTCTTCATGTTTGTTGTTTTGCATTTTCCTAGCTTTTCAACAAGTTTCTGTCTATGGGGCTCAGGATTCTCTGTCCCAGCTTTCTTATTCTGGGGATTGTGAGTCTAGAATTATAGCCTTCAGTTTCCTGAGGTGTGGGGGAGGGGTCTGGCTCCCCGGCGTCTCACTCCCTATGGGTGCTCTCCAGCACTTGCTCTTCAGGAATGGTCTGAGCTGTTTGTTGTTTGAGCTGATCTCTGACTCTTCCCCTGGGGGAGCAAGATTACATTTGGGCTCCTGGTGTTGACCCCTGCTGACTCTGCCCCTCTGCGACTAATGCACTTGTACTATTTGACCAGTGAAGCCCCACTTATTTCTCCTCTGTTCCAGCGTTGTTTTTTTTTAATTTTTCCCGAGGAATTCTTTGGGTGAGGGGGGAGGGATTAGAGCCGTTTACCTGGTCATTATGTGTCCCGGAAGTCGCATTAGCTTTTTTTGTACAAAACTTTTCAATTTAGCACAATCAAAAGTATCCATTTTGCATTTTGTAATGCTATCTCTTGTTGGGTCATGAATTCTTCCCTTTTCCATAAACCTGATAGGTAAACTATTCCTTGCTCTTCCAAATTGCTTATAGTATCAGCCTGTATTCTTAAATCATGAACCCATTTTGACTTTATTTTGGTATATGTTATAAGATATTGGTCTATGCCCAGTTTCTGCCCTAACATTTTCCAATTTTCCCAGCAATTTTTGTGAAATAGTGAATTATTAGCTCAGAAGCTGGCCTCTTTGGGTTTATGAAAGAGAAGATTGCTATAGTCATTGACTAGTGTCTTGTGTACTTAACCTATTCCACCTACCCAGGACTCTGTTTGTTATTATTTTATCCAGCTCTGTAAAATAATTTTCTGTTAGTTTGATTTGTATGGCACTGAATAAATAAATTAATTTAGGTAAAATTGTCATTTTTATTATATTAGCTTGGCTTAACCATGAGCAACTGACATTTTCCCATTTATTTAGATCTGACTTTATTTGTGTAAACAGTGTTTCATAATTATGTTCATATAGGCCCTGGGTTTGTCTTGGCAGATAGACTCCCAAATATTTTATAGTGTCTACAGTAACTTTAAATGGAATTTCTCTTTCTATTGCTTGTGTTTCAAGAATCTGGCTAGCAGCTGTTGTGGTGGTGAAAGACCAACAGAAGCACAACAATAAGCATGCTACCAACACGCTGCAAAACCACAAGTTCCTTTGATCTGCTTAACTAAGGAAAGCAATGTTAAGGGGTTGACAAGCTTACTTTAATTCAGCATACAAATATCATTCACTTAGTTCTGGGGAAAAGACCAGCACCCTGAACTTCAGAGCAAAATACAAACAAATTACAAACATCAACAGACAGACCCAATACAATTCGTAGTTACCAACATCTAGCTTCAGCCCAGGAGCTCAGAACAAGGGCTGGCCCAGAGTCATGCGTGCCACCACTGCTGTGGGTAAGAGCTCCATGACCTAGAATCGTCACAGTGACTCACCCACATGACCTAGAATGGTCACAAAGAGGTGACATAAACCCAAGTGGTCTAAGAGCCTCTGATGTCCCAAACCTATCACTCAAACTCATGTGTAAACTAGGCCCTCCCCTGAGTTAGCCCCACCTTGGGCCCCACCTTGGTTACCAATCCAAACCCCATAGGTTTTACACCCAATAGGGATTTGGGCCTGGGGCTTAGCACCTAGTAAGGCTCGATGAAATACACTGAATGACTCACAGGAAACAAAAGCCAACTAAGTACTAAGAGCCCATTTTGCTTACCAACACAGCTTGCTGGTGGGCTTTTTTAGTAATGTATAGGAATGCCAAGGGTTTATTTTATATCCTGCAACTTTGCTAAAGTTGTTCATTGTTTCAAGTAATTTTTTACTTCATTCTCTAAATAAATCATCACATCATCTGCAAAAAGTGATAATTTACTTTCTTCTTTGCTGTTTCTAATTCCTTTGATTTCTTTTTATTCTCTTATTGCTACAGCTAACATTTCTAGTACCAAATTGAATAATAGGGGTGATAATGGACATCCTTGTTTTACCCCTGATCTTATTGGGAATGCATCTAGCTTATCGCCATTACAAATAATGCTTGTTGATGGTTTTAGGTAGATGCTATTTATAATTTTAAGGCAGGCTCCATTTATTCCTGTGCTTTCTAGTGTTTTTAATAGGAATGGGTGTTGTATTTTGTCAAAGGCTTTTTCTGCATTTATTGAGATGATCATGTGATTTCTGCTAGTTTTGTTGTTGATATGATCAATTATGCTGATAGTTTTCCTAATACTGAGCCAGCCTTGCATTCCTGGAATGAATCCCACCTGGTCATAGTGTATTATTCTTGTGATAAGTTGCTGTAATCTTTTTGCTAATATTTCATTTAACATTTTTGCATCAATATTCATAAGGGAAATTAGTCTATAATTTTATTTCTCTGGTTTGACTCTACCTGGTTTAGGTATCAGTACCATATTTGTGTCATAAAAAGAATTTGGTAGGACTCCTTCTTCACCTATTTTCCCAAATAATCTATAAAGCAGAGGAATTAATTGTCCTTTGAATGTTTGATAAAATTCATATGTATGTCAACTTGATGTCATAGTTATCATTGAACCTAAATGGAATGAAACTTGTGACTAGAATATAGATCTAAATATTAATACTTTATTCAAGAGAAGCATGATAGTGGGGAGCAGAAAGAGTAAAAGAATGGAAAAGGTAGTATTGTTTATTAAGAAGGTACATTCATGTGAAATTCTAGGAATGAGAGGGAGGGAGGAAGCATGGTGGAGAGAATTTGAGTGAAGACAAATGGTAGGAGATTCCAAACAGATTTCATAATTGGAATATGCTACAGATCACCTGAATAGAAAAAGCAACTAAGCGATCAGTTAGAGAAATAGATAACAAACCTGGCATAGAGACATGATATAGTAGTGATGGGAAACCTCAGTTATGCAGATATCTAATGGAGTTCTCTCTCTCTCTTTGCCAAAATCAAAGTAATTAGCAACTTCTTGAATTACTTTAATGATAACTCCATCCATCTGAAGGCAGAAGAACCAACAAAACAATATTTTATATTGGATTCAAATCTCATTAACTAGAAGGAACTTATTGCTGAAGTGAAATTTATGGGGGTAGTCACTATGCCCATCCACTGTATTGGATAAAGGACAGGAAAACCAGGTATACTCTGACATATATTCTAGATTCAAAGAAAGTAGATTTCCAAAATTTCTGGGACCAGAGTAAGAGATGGAAACAGCTCCCCAGTAAAGATTACAAGGAGAGAGAAATAGAGATGAGGTCAAGGCCAAAACCTTAGTTGAGCCACCAGGAGACAGAAGCCAGAGATTCCAGAGGAAGATGGGGGCTAGCTAGCTCTAGTCAAAGCAACAAGAGTGGCAGAAGCAGCAGTATCCAGATTGTAGAGGAGACAAAACCCAGTTTGGTCTGATCATCTGATCTAAGAGTGAGAGGGAACCAAGTCTAGCTCATGGACAAAAGTCTAACCTGGAAACAGGAGCAATACACAACAAAGAAATACTATGGGTAAAGAGAAAGCCAAGAAGTGAATCCAAAAGAAGAGAATAACTAAACATGACATTGCCACCATCCTATCATTGTTCTTCTGTTTGACAAACTTTAGTCCTTGATAAGTTATACCACCCACTATCTGCTATTCCACTCTTAATATTGTGAATAAAGCTAGAAGAAATCTCGTGATCATGTTGCTTGTGTACATTACAAATTCATTTTATCCTACCTCAGTTGCGTCCTCATTGCAGCAATGCTGTCCTTTTTCAAGTTTTCAGTTGTTTAGTCATGTCTGACTCTTTGTGATTGCATTTGGGGTTTTCTTTGCAAAGATACTGGGTGGTTTGCCATTTCCTTCTTCAGGTCATTTTATACATGAGGAAATTGAGGCAAAGAGAGCTAAATGACTTGTCTAGGGTCACACAGCTAGTAAGAGTCTGAGGCTCCATTTGAATTCAGGTCTTCCTGACTCTAGGACTGGCTCTCTATTTACTGCACCACCTAACTACCTTTTATTCCCCCCAATTGATTCCCTATTTCAATAACCACAAAGGTAATTCAAACCTCGATCTCTCTACACCTGCACTCCTCCCTATTTTCTGTAAGCATGCTTCTTACCATATGACTCACCTACCCAACTAGCTCCAGTGGCTTCTATTAACTTCATAATTAAATATAAACTTGCCAACAATGGTCCATATAATCAAAGATATGGTTTTTCCAGCAGCAATGTATGGCTGTGAGAGTTGGTCTATAAGGACAGCACTTTCAAATTGTGGTTCTGGAGGACACTTTTGAGTTTTCCTTGGACAGCAAGGAGGCCAGATCAATCAATACTCAAATAAATTAATTCATGCCATTCACTGGAAAGTCAAAAACTGAAGCTGAAGCTAAAATACTTTGGCCACATAATGAGAAGACAAGACTCATTGGAAAAGACCCTGATGTTGTAAAAGATTAAAGACAAAAGAAAAAGAGAGTGGCAGAAGATGAGATGGATAGATATCATTGAAGCAAAGAATATGAACTTGGACAGACTTTGAAAGATAGTAGAAGATAGAAGGACCTAGTGTACTATGGTCTATGGGGTCACAAAGAGTTTGGCATGACTGAATGACTGAACAACTACTTTACAGAAATTTTTGTAAAGGAATTAATTGCCCATGGTTGAGCTGTGCCAATATGATAAAAATGACAACACTACCAAAATTAATCTGCAAATTGAATGCCATACCAATCAAACTACCAAAAAGTTACTTTAGAAAACTAGACAAAATAACAATAAAACTCATCTGGAAGAACAAGGGTCAACAATCATAATGGGAAATAATTAAAAGAATTGGTAAAGAAGGGAGCCTAGAAATACCAGGTTTTACTTCATACTCAGATTAGCAAAGATGATAGAAAAGGAAAATAATAATATTGGTGGGAGGGTAGGCCCTATTGATCTAATTAATCTAGAAACGTATTTGAAATTATTTCCCCCAAATCGCTGAACTGTTCATTGCCTTTGACCCAAAAATATCTCTCATATTCATAAATCACAAAGAAATCTAAGACAGAGGAAGTGACTTAGATATGCAAAAAATAGTTATAGCAATACTTCTTTTGTTATAGCACAGAACAAGAAACAAAATGACTGACCATCAGTTGGGGAACAGATGAACAAATTACGGCATATACATGTAATAGGACATTACGGTAACATAAGAAATGGCAAAAGGGATGGATTCAGAGCATCTCTGGAAGACTTGTATGAGTTGATACAGAATAAAATGAATGGGAGAAGGGGAAAATTTATACCTTGATTACAACACTACAAAAGACAAGTCAGTTGAAATACTTAAACAATGACTCATTCAACTTCAAATGATTAATGAACTAGTTTTTTTTTACCTTTTATTGGAGAGGTGACAGACTATAGTTATATAATGAAATAAACATTTTCAAGAATGCTATCACACATATTTATTTTGTTGGACTATGCTTATTTATCCTAATGGAAAGCTGTCTTCTTCATAGAGGGGAGAATGGTCTCAGAGAGGTGTGGCAGTGATAGCAAAGAAGAGGGAAAAAGGAGGAAAGAAAGAAAGGTGTCAATGAAACATGTAAAAGTACTCAAAAAAGAAAAGATTA